>NC_041347.1:1932500-2238750 GCF_004354835.1 Perca flavescens
TGATTAGTTGGTGGAAGTAATTACACATGAATGAGTACATATTTGTGAAAGAACAAATGGGTTTTTGCTAAGAATCAACAAAAAAAATTACACAATGTAGGTTTAAGTCCTAAAGTCGGCTGTGCTGCTGCAGAACAATGAAGCCCAGCCAGCAGGCTAACATTCTTCCATTTTTGATATATTTAGGTGTTTACTTACAAAATAGATGTTAAAAATGCACTCTTTACCCTAGTGAATGAGTCAACAGTGTTTGGAGGCTTTTGTTGACTTCAATAACTGACTCTCAGTGTTCTTTGCAGGATCCCGAGATGAGTTTTTTCTCGCTCCTGAATATCAAGAACATGGAATTGTGACTGAGAAGGTTTGTTTGTCTGATGGGCCTTCATTGTTTTTTTTCTTACCAACTTTCTGATCACCAATCATTTGCTTCAATTTGACATTTTTCCCTCTTCTATTCTTCTCTGTCTTGGCTCAGGTTTGTGTGTATGGCGTTGCTGCTATTCTCTGGGCAACAGCCAAGTTCAGTTTATCACCTCATCAAAAACTGGCAATGCCTCGCGAGCTGAAGAGACTGCTCCTGGAGATGGCAAAGAGGATGCCCATTGAGAGACCTACCATCATCATGGCTAAAAAAGTACATTATTTTGGTTTTGACTTTAAGAATGGCTTCGGTGAATATTTCTGCTTTCTTTACTTATGATTTTATTAAACTGGGTTGACAGCTTAAACACAAGTCTCTCCTCCCAGTTACATGTTCTACTCAAACAGTGTTTGAAGTTTTGAGGTGGGGAAACTGACGATATTTATTCAGGTTTGTTTTCCATATTTCAATTCCGTTTTATTACTGCTGGAGCTGCTCCCCCCCGCGACCCGACACAGGATAAGCGGACGAAGATGGATGGATGGATGGTTTTATTTTGTTCTGTGGTTAGGAAACCGTCTGAACATGATTGTTTTGTGGTTTGTATCCTATCATCTACTGGCAGGACCTCCAGTGAGTTAATTCTGAAAGCAGTGGCAAATGCTCGGAGAACAAAGTGACGCGAAGCATGGTTCAGTTCTCAATGTTCCAAATGTTTAAAGGGGCTCTAAGCGATGTTGCACGTTTTTTTTTAGGCTACAAATTTTTTTTGTCACATACAGCAAACATCTCCTCACTATCCGCTAGCTGCCTGTCCCCTGAACACACTGTAAAAAAACGCGGTCTCTGAAGACAAACGGCAACATAAACAAACTGCGCCAACCTGCACCACCAAACGTAACAAACAGTCTTCCAGCCAATAACCGACAAGAAGGATTTGGGGGTGGGGGTTGGGGGCTTAGCGCGTGTGCACATGAAGGTGGGTGTGGGGAGTGGAGCAGAGAGAAGCGTGAAGAGGGAAGTTAGGTAGAGGAGAGCCGTCCCAGACAACGACAACGAGCCTAGCCGCCATTTTGTTTGACAGTACTTTGAACGTCAACAAGAAGTGCCGTCACCCAACATCGCTTAGAGCACCTTTTAAGGAAACACAAGGATATATAAACGTTCTAACAATCTCTCTATTCACTTTGATGGCGTGAGAGTAGATAGATAAGAGAGAAGGCTCCATAGGACAGTAGAGGACAAACAGATACATCTTCAGGAAGGAAAACGGTGTAACAATTTATGATACCAATTAAAAGAGATGAGAGAGGCTTTGTTCAGAGTTTTCACTGAATGGAATGTAACGTTCTGCTGACTTATTTTATTCTGCCCTTCTGTCTATCAAATCTTGCTCTGGAGAGCACCTATAATTGCATATCATTGATTTGAAAAGTTCTCTATGAAGTGCCTGATTTGATTTAAGAGAGGGAGTACTTTTCTAAATAGACATCCTTTGTGAAAGACAATCACTTGTAATTTAAATATGGAGAATCCAATTTGTGCTTTGCATGAAGGACTGTCCTAAAACAAATATTATAATTTACTTACATTTGTATGCGGTCAGTCATTTTGTAAAGTAGCTGGATGGTTTATTTTCAAACCCTTCCGTAATTTCAGGGCACAACTAATTCGGACATTATTGGTGTCTGTTTGTGATTGTGTGTGAAGTGTCCTGTACTGTTATCGCATTTGTTTTTCTTTGTAAATCTGTTCCAGAGCTGTCGTGACTACTTATCTTGTCAAGGGACAAATGCCGAGACGGTGTGGAACAATCTCATCAGCAGAGTTCACCCGGTAAACCTTCTTTTGTTTTTCACCTCTACGTTCATTTGTCTTTATTTATTGTATACTAGTCACAATGTCACGGTCATTTGTTTCTTTTTTTAACCGTCCTCTTACTGTCTGTCCTGTTTTGTCTCATGGGAAAATGGGATCTCTCTATTGTAAAGAACCAATTCTATTTCCTTTCAGCCAGCCGCAAAATCCAGTGATGCAGACGATTTGAGTGAGCCTGAAACTTTAAAGAGCTCATTTGAGGACTCTGCGCTAAACAGTGGTAGGATATCTTCACTTTATGGATGACCCTCATGCAATATAGTTTACCTCAAAATGTACATAATATACACTAAGGGCCCTATCTTACACCCGGCGCAGCGCAAAGCCCGACGCAAGTGTCTTTGCTAGTTTAAGACCGACACAGTTGTCAATTTCCCGCCCAGCGTCCGCGGCGTTTAAATAGCAAATGCACCTGCGCCCATCTGTGCACCCATGGGCGTGCTGGTCTTACAGGGAGGTGTGTTCTTGGCGTATCTCACCACTCACAAAAAACTTGCCTAAAGTCAATAACGTAGCATTTCATTGTTATTGTTACGCCTGCTTCACCTCATGGAGTTTTGGTAGCATAGTGCTTGTGCCATATATGCTCTGCTCGCACGCTTTCACTTCACGCAGGAACAGATTAGTTTTTTCTCCTGAAAATCTCTCCTTTCTGCTTTGCAAATCTGCCATCATCAATGCGCCAAGGTCCAAACTCGCCTGGCTTTTAAAGATTAGATTAGATAATACTTTATTCATCCCACAATGGGGACGTTCACTTATTAGGGAAAGGCAGATGACACTCTGATTGGTTTATTGCATGTTACGCCCAAAACACACCTATGAATTAATGAAGACGCTAAGGACAACCCTTTTGAACTATGCGCCTGGCGCACAGACCGTTTTTCCGCCGTTAAACTAGCTAGGATTCGTACACTAAACTAAACACACCTGTGCCATGCGCTTCACGCCGTGCGCTTAGTTCGTTAAAATAGGGCCCTAAATGTGCCAAATATTAGGAAGACCATTTCAATCGTGCTATTAAGACGCACCGCCAATTTGTTATTGTCCTAAAAAATGTCACTTCTTTTAACATTTATGGCAGGAGATGACTCAGTAAAGAAGTGAGCATGGTTTTTAACTTGGATCTCCGTAGTAGCCGATCTTCCTGATATTTCCCACATTGGGTGTAATTTACCGATGTGCATTGCATGAGACAATATCACTGATATTGTATCTGGCATTGTTGTAACTGTGTGTAGGCTTTGTGCCCATGGCCACTGAGAGCCGATTGGCTCCTGTGCCTGGCCCTGTTCCCCACAGCTATCCAGTCAACAAGGAACTCCAACTCCCAGAAGCCTTCACCTCCACTGCCACACACTTCACCCCCATCATCCTGACCAATGAAGGGGACTCAGAGGAGGAGATCCGACACCTTGGAGCTGCCATTGAAGGGTAGGGTGTTCCAGAAAAGTGGAACTATTATCACTTTACTTTTTTCTGTTTTTAAAAAGCAAATTTCTAGGTAAAAGGAGTTTCATAAAATTTAAAGGAATAGTTTGACATTTTGGAAATATGCTAATTGGCTTTGTTGTTGAGTGTTAAATGAGAAGATGTTAGCTTAGCACAAAGAAAATGGGAGAGATCTAGCTTGCCAGCCTGGCTCTCCACCTACACTCCACACCTATTGTTCTGTTTATGTACCAATAAAATAAATAAAAAAAAAAATAGTTTCCGCAAGTGTAAGAAGGACAAGATGTGGTTTTACGAGGAATTATGTGCTGGACTATTTCTGAGTAAACTGACTTCCTGCTGGCTCCACACACACGCACATGAACGCCATGAAATAATTTAATGATGCATATCTTCTAGAATTTCCATTTTTGGACTGAATGTATAAAATTTGAATTATATAAAATTGTCACTTTGTGGTGTTTGTGACGCTCTATTCTCGCCTTGCCAGACCTTCCTCCACAGCGCTGCGGAGGAGGGTCTAGCTAGTCCACACAGCATTCCAGGATGAGAGAAAAACGTGCTCTGGTTTACTGACATTTCTTTAAACCAATCATAATCGTCATGGGTGGTGCTAAGCGCTGAACGAAGCCCCGGTGCTGCTGCAAAATAGCCTCGGGAAGGAACTTGTTTTGGTGGAACATGTGTACGTTCAAAAGTTGTTTTAGTCGTGCAACAGAAAACTCAGATTGGACAGATAGTCTAGCTAGCTGTCTGGATTTACCCTGCAGAGATCTGAGGAGCAGTTAACCATAGTCCTCATAAATCCACCGGAGTTTAGAATGCCAACACAGAGAAATCTGAAAGTAACGGACATCCGGCCGAAAAGAAGGACATCCAGCAGAATTTCCGGCAACGGAGCTATCCCGGAAGTGGACGTTTTACATATAGATAAATCCTGCAATACCAAGTGTGGCCACTATGGCAAAGTTGCCTCACAACTCAGGTGTGGTCTTGGAAGCTCAGGCCGGGTACAGTGACTTGCCGAAGTCTCTGCTGGTTGCCTCCCAGGAAATCACTGCACCACACAATTGTTTTAGTCTTTATGCTAAGCTAATCTGTTTGCTCGTTTAAAAAGCCATGATGTCTCTCTCTCTCTCTCTCTCTCTCTCTCTCTCTCTCTCTCTCTCTCTCTCTCTCTCTCTCTCTCTCTCTCATGGGTGAGCCAAATTCTCTGGGCGGGCAAAGCAGAGAAAGGGGAGGTAATCTTGCTCCTTATGACCTCATAAGGAGAAGATTCCAGATCGGCCCATCTGCGCTTTCATTTTCTCAAAGGCAGAGCAGGATACCCAGGGCTCTGTTTACACCTATCACCATTTCTAGCCACTGGGGGACCATAGACATGCTGGGGGAACGCATATTAATGTTAAAAAACTTTTATAAAGTGAAATTTCCATGCCATGGGACCTTTAAACAACAGAATTTAAATTATTATTATTATTTTTTAAGTAATACAGACAGAAAATGCTGCACAACTTTAAAAGAATAAATAAAGCTTATTAGCGATTGTTTATTTTACAGGACTGTGGATGGATTTACAAAAAGCAGTGAACACATCGAGGAACGGGGCCTCGATTTCCCTTCCCATTCTCAGTACT
Organism: Perca flavescens; assembly: GCF_004354835.1. NCBI lineage: Eukaryota > Metazoa > Chordata > Actinopteri > Perciformes > Percidae > Perca > Perca flavescens. Next base: position 1,937,829 of record NC_041347.1, read on the forward strand.
CTTATACGAGACAGACTGAACCCACTCTACTTACACAAGAGTTGCCTGTTAATCAAGAAACCACAACATCCAGCAACAAGATGCCGACCAACTCTACTTCTACTCTCACTGATATTTCATGTCTTGACTCTCTTCCTCTGCCATTATCCACTAACATCAGTGGTTGTGGTGTTTTCAACAATTACATCTTCCGTCAGGATCCCACAACAGGAGATCTTTCCTTAGTGCCTGTGCAGGTTAGGGCTCCAGAGTCTCTCCTCGGGTTGAATATCAATCTCTCCCTGGTGCCACAGCCTCTACAGGGACTAATCAAAGTTCCAGAGAGCACTGATGGTCCATTCATTAACTGTCTGAATGGGCCTGTGAGGCCTGGACCCTATGATTATCACCCACCGTCATCTAATTTCAGTGGTAGCTCCATCATTTCTGACCGCCCCCTGGAGCACAGTGTACCCAGAGCTTACAATGGAAAAACAAATCCGGGAGCTCGGGCTGAGAAGCAGTCTTCTTCAGATTCCATCCCCCCTAAAGTCCACCCTGCCCTACAGGAGGTGATTGACCTGCTCAGAGGAGAGTTTTCACTTGATGGGTGTTTGGACAATGGACATGAGGACATCGCCATGGGTATGTATCTTTAGATAACTGTCATATACTGGGTTAAAATAACTGATTCTCCAATTAAATTTGATCTTTGTTTGAGTGATCTGATATAGACTAATAAAATCCCGAAATCAGTCTTTTAATATTCTGTATGACTTTTCACCATGGATGTATAAGGGCGTCACCTGACTTTCACCCAGGAAAGGGGCCCGTGTTCTAGCCCAAACCACAAACTTTTCTCTAACGTTAACTAGTTGTTTGGGTTACCTTTTGTTGGCTAAACTCAACTGTTTTGGCTTTTCATTATTTTCCATGGTATAGTCGTACAGTTGTTTTACAAGATTGTTCTGGCTGTATTCTAAAGTTTCACTACATTGTGTTGACCACTGCTGTAGTTTGTCAAGTCATGTTAGTCCAATTCTTAAAGTAAACATTTACAGCATAGGTTACCTGAGAATCTTTTATATCCAAGCAACATTTGTATTGTAACTGAAATTTCTCTAACCTACTTAATATCGAGTCAGAAATGTAATCGAATTGGGACCTTGTGAATCGGAATTAATTCGTGAAATTATTGGCGATACCAAGCCCTAAATGTATTATTGCTTCATTTGCTTTAAGGCTCTGAAACACCAACCCGACGACCGACCATTGAGTTGCATCGACTGCCTCCCCAAGTTGGTCAGAAAAGTGCCTGGGGAACACACCGAAGCGACGCCGACTTGAGCGTACGTTCTGCGCGTGCGCAAGACGTAATACGTCTCCATAACAGCAGACGCGCTAATATGTATACGCTGTATTGTCGCCCAAAAAATGAAAACCGGCAGCTGATTAAACGAACGCGTCACGTGGGTCTGGCTTCTCCCGAATTTCAAAGCCAGACCATAATGGCGGCTCGTTCGGAATACGATCTTGTATTTTACAAAAATACTTCACCGAAACGTGTTTCTGAAAACATTTTAAGCGAGAAATAGACCATGCAGTTGCTGAATCTGTCTTCATTTCAGATCGACAAAGGTCAGTTTAAAAGATTTTTGTCAGATTTCGAGAGCCGTTCGTCAGGCTCATCCCGCTCGTCATTTCCGTTAATTGGTCATTGAGTCCAACTGCCCACCGGCCGATTCAACAAGTCAAATTGGCCCAAATGAAGACCGACGGCTCCTCCGACTGACGACGGCACAGAACACACCAAACAGACTCAAGTCACCAACTTCGCCAGACTGTCCGACAGCCATAATCGGGTTGGTGTGTCCGCGCCATTACGCAGCAAATGTGAACCACCTGTTGTATCTTTATTTGTACATTATGCAGTGATTCCCAACCAGGGGTACTTGTACATACATGTTTAAGAAGTTTACAAATCTGCGTAATGTTCCTTTAACACCAGCTAGCTCCTTCACTGCAGGCATTTCTTTAATGAAACGACAAAAGAATGACCCACTCCATCATCCCGCCTTGAGGTGTTCAGACATATTAATTTATAATATCGACTTTTTCTCTTTTCCCGAGGGGAGTACATCTTCTCTTTGAAGGACCTCCAGAACCACACGTTTGCCAGTGTTGTGAAGGAGAGGTTCAGTGATCTGTACTGGGAAGACGACTTGCTGGGTGTATTGCACTGCCTGGTTAACTACAGCCCATCAACACTGTGAGTAGGACTTTAGAATTTTCCTTTAAACTGACTGAGATAGGTCTGTCTGTGGAGAATCAGATAGGATTGTAAAGATTGAAAGTCTTTTTTAATTACAGAGTAGGTCGAGGTGCTATATAAATACTGTGAAAGTCTCAAAACGCTCCACAGAGAAACGCTCACAACCCATAATCAGAAACGGTGCCGTGATGAAGTTATACTATATATAGGTAGAAAGTGCCACTATAGTGCTGTTACGGTCATTCCCTGGCTGCAGTGACAGTGCAGATAAGCATTCAATTAAAATTATCAAAAGCAATGTTGACGATTCTCCTAGAATTTTTCTCTCTCCACCACCTACTTGTGTGTGTCCGATGAAAAAACTAAATCACAAAAGCGGTAGCATGCAGCTCTAGACACATGGCAATGTTAGCTTACCAGTAACCTAGTCTGCAGCTGCACTTTTTGAGACACTGTGGCCGCTGCCCAAGTCTGAGATGACAAAACTGAACACAACAGAACTGCAAAATCCTCCTGCTTCCCTGAAGTGAGTTATAGTAAGTAAATAAAGATTATTTTTAGAGCACATTAAAACACAGCTTGAGCTGACCAAAGGGCTGTACACAAAAGCACTAAGGTTCTTTTTATACAGCATAAAAGAATAAAAAAAAAAAAAAAAAAAAAAAGTAGAAAGAAAACACAAAAAGAGCATCCCAACGACAACAGGTAGCAATTCACAAATACAGAATTATAAACATTACAACAGATCGAGAGATTAGTTAAAATATATATTTTATATATTAGTTAAAATTAAAAAGGCCAGTGAGTAAAAATGTGTCTTTAAAAACAGAAATGGAGAGAGCTCATCTTCTATCTAAAGGCAGATGGTTCCACAGTCATGGCACAGCAACTGCAAAGGCTCTGTCACCTTTTAGTTTGAGTCGAGATTAGGGGTGGGAGATATTGACAAAAATTAATATCTCGATATTTTTTTTCGATATCGATATTCAGACGATATTTTTGAAATCCTTCTAGAAGTTAAAAGAAGCACTGTTCGGAGGCTATTTTGGTGGTTCTCTTGGAAAAATGTACAAGCAAGATGAAATCATAACAATAAACAAAGGGCTCTGTTCTGTAACATATTGCACACAACCATGTCCTTATTGGAAGCAGTCCTGGAGCTGGGACAGGGCCGGGTCAGACTAGGTTCTGATAGTCCTTCTACTTGGCTGTATAGTCCTTCTGACCGGGATTTATGCTGGGATCAGGAGTTGGATGTGATCTGATTGGCCCAGGTGAGGGAGAGTTGCAGTTCTGTGTGCTTTTTTGATGTTAGAGTATACATGGTCTAGTGTGTTCTAGCATCCAAAAAGCAGCATGTCATAGGACCATTAAAGGAACACTCCGACTTATTGGGACTTTAGCTTATTCACCGTAACCCCCAGAGTTAGACAAGTCGATATATACCCTTCTCGTATCTGTGCGTGTTGTAACGCTGTCTGACGGTTCCACCGGTAGCTTAGCATAGCACAGATCCTGCCGGTAACTGGTTCCAACTAGCCTACTGCTCCGAATAAGTGACAAAATAACGCCAACGTGCTCCTATTTACATGTTGTGATTTGTAGAGTCACAGCGTGTACAAAGAACAACATAACATGAGACACAGCCATCTTCTAACCGTAAACAAACTGGGAACTATATTCTCAGAAGGCGAAGCTCAGGTACTTCTGCTACTTGGGCGGAGTGATTTGCTTTGCAGCAAGCCTTTCTGAGAATCTAGTCGGCGTGTTCCTTTAAGAGCCTTGAAGGCGATCAACAGGGTCTTGAAATGGATTCTGTGATGGACGAGGAGCTAATGAAGAGACGCTATGTGGTGGAAGTTTTCCTTGAAGCAGCAGCGTTAGTGATATTCATGATAAAATCAAAACGAATAACGACTGTTTGAGAATTAAACCAAAGTTTGGTCTTTGAGTATTTATTTACATTTGCAAATGGGGAAAACAGTTTCAAAGGTACACGCAGCACAACTGAAAATGTCTTTCTAACCTAAAATCTAAACATCAAAACATCATATAGGGAAGACCTCTGTTAAGCCACCCCTCTAAATGTCTTTGGCATGGCCATAGTTGAAGAGAGGACATCATTAACAGTCAAACCATTGTCTCACCTTCCCCTCTGCTCTCTGTTCTTAACATTAGCCTAAACAACAGTTTTATCTCAGGAGACAGAAACGTACGTAGTTCTCACTGTCGTAAACAGTCATCGGCCTTCTCCACTTTTATCTAAGAAAAAAGTCAAGCTAGTAAAACTAAATAACTCTCTAGGCTGTAGTTGACGGCTGTAGCTGTTCCCCTCTCTGGTGCTTTAAAAGTCTACAGGAAGGAGCAGGATTTTTTGGAGGTTTAAAACAATCTTTAAACAAATGGTTAATATCATTAAACAAATTGTTAAAATAAAATTTGCCACCACAGTTCACCCTTTTGATTACAAAATAATTACAAAAATAAATTACTTTTAAAGATTCAACCCTTATTATAGAATTAATCACATAACCAAACCTTACTTCTTAAGATTCAAACATATGGATATACTTGTCTATTGAAACTAATGCTGTTTTTCAAAGAGGTACAAAAAAACCTTTAATAAAGCGTTCACGTCTAAAAAAAAAAGAAATCAGTCTCACACAGTATCAGAGACGGTGTCCAAACATTATTATCATATTCAGAAAGACGGAATACGTCAGAAGGCTCAATCATATTTACCATAAGAATGAAGAACTCTTTTTCTTGATTAGGGTAACGACATAGCAAACAAAACAAATCCGAAGACCAAACATAATCTGCTAAAAACCCTGGACCTGAATGTCACTCAGGTTAATGTCAAATCAGACTAGTGCCTTATAATTTGTGTAAAGAATGTGTTATGTATTTAAACATTAAAATAACCTGGTGTGAAGTGTGAACATTTACTAATTTCATATTTACCCATACGCATGTACCGCTCCATTGACAACCCATGGTTAAACCCCAAGTACTGCAAACCCATACGGCGAAGTCGTTGAATACATAGTATAAGTTTAAAATGTTTCCATAAAGCCGTAATTAATTTACCCAATGCCATCAAATGCTTCCCTCTTTTGGTTATTTTAATATAAATCTATTGAAACACGCTTAGTGCAATTATCAAAGCTCTCACAGAGTGAAAGTTGAGAAGAATCCGAATCAAACTGACCCCTCCTTGTCTCTAACCTCATTAAGTGCTGTCACAAATAAAATAAAATAAATTCAAAAAAAATTCAGTTATTCTATGTGTGTGGTATTACTGAAAATAGCTTATTTCTGTAAGCGAAAAAATAGTGAACAAATCATTATAACCTACATCACGCATATATTTCTTAACTATACCAAGTCATGCATTAGTAGAAAATGTATCTATTAGATAATCTTTCAAAAGTCTTAGTCAAATGTGGTGTTATGTGTGTCGTCAAAATGTGGAAGGTGAAATTACTTCAATGTAATAAAAGATCCACAAGAAACTTTTCCTAAGTTCTAAAGCACACAACAAAATGGCCTAGGTCTTTATACTTAAAGGTGCAATATGTAATATTGTGTGTAATACTGGCAGCTAGCGGTTAAAATAGTTACTGCACTACCAATTCAAAATACTGGAGAGTCGTCTCCCCTGCCCCCTCCTGCCCAGACTCGAAGTTCACGGGGTTGCCAGGCTGAGACCGCAGCATTCACAACAATGTTGCTAGACGCTTGTCTCACATAGCCAGACGTTACTCCACAGCACAGCGGAGTAGTTAACGTTAGATGCTGGCTATATTGACAGTCATAAAAGCCCGTGCTCACGCGGAGCTCTGTAACCAACTGACAGACACACTTTTTCGGCTTAAAATTACAGTATGAACCGCTAAAAACACAACAACCTCACTGTCCTCTCCACACGCCAGTCGGGCACACTTCTTCGGCTTAGAATTACAATACGAAACGCTAAAAATACCACTACCTTGCCGACACACTTCATTACGGCAACAATCGCTAAACACACTGCAAACTCACAGTCCTCTCTTTCCGATTTACAGCCCCCCTCTCGTGGTTTAAAATAACTCACCGTTGTCGGCTCCAGCCGCTGAAGAGGCTACACGCTGTAACCAGCCATGACAACAGTTAGCAGGGTTAGCATGGCGGCGTTAGCCAGGACCAGTCGGGATCACTTTACTGGCTATGTCTCAGTTGTTTTTGCGAGTAACCAACTCGGGTACTCTAGCTATATAATTCAATGTGAGTACACAAATGTTGAAATGACAAAAAATGCCCGTCCCTAGTAGCTGTGATAAATTAGCCTGAAGCTAATGCTTACCTGTTCAGGAGAAAATAAGCCAACTCTGCGTCCTTTTGGGATCTAAGCTGTCTACATCTTTCAAATCCATCTCCAATATTTACCCGGGGGTTATTACGTCTCTGGTCACGCAACTGTTAGAAACATGCCGTTTTCTTTTTTTTATGTCATGTAGAATCTATCTCCGTTGATCCTGTTTGTTTGTTTGCTGCTTTCATGGCTGTACTACCGTTACAGCTGTAGCGCGCTGGGTTTACGTTTTTACAGGTATATCTGGCAACCCGGCCTGCCTGTCAAACTGGGCCGTTGATAACAACACACAGATCAAAACATAAACATAAATTCCGTCACGGAATGCAAATTTCAAAAAGAAAAAATACTGAAATTAGCATTGTTGTCAGAAAAGATAGTATTTCAGTTTAACATGTGTCCTTAATATCTGATGAGGCATTGGTGTAATTTTTGGATTTATTACAGTATAAATATTACATATTGGACCTTTAACTTTGTTCAATATTAACAATATTGCTGTTTAGGAATAATTTACTTTCTTTATCAATAATCTATCAGTTTAGTTTGTGTGGTCATGAGGACCACATAAGGTACAAAACCCCAATTTAGCATCCCAATGCCTGTTATTGAGAGTGGACATAGTTTTAATCATTACAGTAATATTAGCTCTGTACTAGTACTTATTGTATTCCAACCACCATTTTCTCCTTGACATGGAAAGCGGTGAACGCATCACTCGCCTTTTCCGCCAGTCACCCTAGTGTGTTGGTGTATGTAAATGTTGAGAGGAATGGTTACACGTGATTTATCGTACTTTTCTATCATCAAAAATAAAATGCAAAGAACCATAAATGCAATAGAAAATCATAAATGCAGTAACAAAGAATAAACACACTACAAATTTGGCAAACCCCCCTTGTTCTTCTTGAAGGGTCCCTGTTTCAGTGCTTTCTGTTCATCTGCTGTGTGTGTGTGTGTGTGTGTGTGTGTGTGTGTGTGTGCGTGTGTGTGTGTGTGTGTGTGTGTGTTTCAAGGCACACTGCTCTGAGTCACAGAGGAATGTCAACAGTTCCTCAGTGTAAAGAAAACAAAGAATGTGCTGTGAGTCAAAGTTGTCAGAGCTGCAACAGGATGAGTGTGTTTCAGGAATGTGCTGTGTCAAAAGGTACAAACCAGTATGTGGCTTCTGGTTTTTCCTCCTTGGAAAAACTTCTCGTTTTTCTCCTCTCTCAATATGTTGCAAACAGTGAGAAAAACTCCAGTTTTCCCCGATTGATTTCAACGCCGTCTGTCAGGCTGATCTCTGAATCGATTTCCCTCGTAGGTGACTCAGCAGAGGATCTGCTCATCACTTGTTGCAGGTTGTAGAAAAAACTGTCCTCTTCTCCTCCGGAACCTTTTGTAGTGATGCGTGTATCCAGGTGACTCTCCCTGGAACCTTCACTGCCCTGTGTCACTGGAAGGATCTCGATGGTCACCGTCTATTTGCCAATCCTTCCTCCTGAAGTTGTTATCCCCACAGAATCCCCAGGCTTGACACCTGGATTCTTACGGCCAAAAGAGCAGAAGAAAATTCTCACACAATAACCTACACTGACCATTAATTTCCCTTATACTGCCGTGGAAGAAATAGTTGTTTTTTATTATGGGCCTCTCCCTACCTATGTATAAATAAAGAAAAAAAAAATTTAGAGCAAAATTCTTTAGAGCAGATCAGAACCAATAAAACAAAACTATTACTATTGCATCCCCTTACACTACTGTGTCAATCAGTGGGTAGATGATCCCTTTGTTTACCGTTGAACTATCAATTTTGTCAATTTTGTTTTGTGTTCTCACCTGAGCAGATTTTTTAAATGTACAATTGTTAACTATTCTTGCACTTTGGTTATTCTCAACCTATATCTGAGGAAAAAAAATATATTTTAACACTAAAATTATTTAACAAACACTATTTATTTCTGCTACTTTCCCTACCATTTATTAAACCCCTTATTCATCATTGCTATTATATCCCTCCCATTTGAGACATGACAAAGCTCATGACTCAAAAGCAATATAAATAATCTGTTTAATATTGTAGCCATTAACATTATTCTAGGTTTTACAGCAAATCCTGTTTATCAGTAACCAAAGTTCAATAAATAATTTCTTTAGATGAAATTCACCTCAGTAAAGTGTTTCAACGTCAACATCAACTAATGTAGTTTAGACAATTTGTGATATAGCAACTCAAAAACTCATTAGAGTATGATATGAAATGTACTGCTTTTAGGATTAAATCTCATTTCAACCTTCATTTATTCAATATCACCATTAAACTAAGACGAATTACCCAAAATACATTGTTTATGTCATTTTTTTATCTATAGTTTACAAACCAAAGTAACACTAATTACCATCTGCTAGTGTTTAGCCTTATAAAGCACACCTAATAACTTCTAACTTGAACATCTATTTATCCAATTTGTTTACTTGTTATGGGAAACATATCACATCATATAATATTCAACAAGAATGTATATCAAAATCATTTCTTTAAACCAAAATTTCACTTGTACTACTCATGTTTGGTTTTAGCTTGTATCTTATCTCTGTGTGGTGTGTGTGTGTGTGTCTCCTCCTCTGGCTGTCATCTCTCAAAGAAAGAAGGATTTCTCCAGGGTACATACAAACACAGTTATTCTTTTTGTAATTTATGGCATCATTAATCAACAACTCAATGTATTTCTCACAAAGGTGTGTCAAGGTGTACAGCTTACCATCACCCAGAACTATAAAACGATATTTACTGTCTTTTCTTCTGGAACTCTGAGAAAAGAAAAATGTTAGACAAAACCCCAGAGAATCAAAACCTTTAACATTCCCTGCAGAATGTTATGTTTAGCTGTGGGAGACATTAGGTGCTCAAGCATAGACCCACTGCATTTACTGCTTGAAGGTCCTGAATAAAACAAAACTTTAACATTTGTAATAAAAATGATTTTTCTTATTTATGTTACTTGAGAGAATAAGTGTACGTGTTGGAGAATCTAAACACGGAACTATAAACCCCATCCGTCAAAGAGTTAAAAACACGGTCGGATTTCTGTCGATTACTTCCTGTTTTAGCGTGTACTGATGTATTCTGGGGCCTGTAGCCCGAACGCAGCTTGATGACTACAGGTTGACAATTTGTCTATCAATCCATGTCACATTTGTGTGTTTTGCCCAGAGATGACGCTGTACCTGAGACAAAAAGTGGTGAAACATCAGTAGATAAAAATGTTGTTTTTACCGTGCAAAAATGCCTGTCGTAGTCACACGTTCACTGAATATGTGAACACTGTGAATACAAGGCATACGCTGTTGTTGTATGGGTTTTCTATAGTCTCCTTTCGATGGAGACAAATAAACACATTATCAATAGTGTCAGTCCAGTCAGTCAATTTTTACAAATAGTCACAAGGTGTCCTGGGTCTGTCTCCTCTTCTGTTGGAGACAAAGAAACATGAATGTGAGCTTTTGAGTTAGAATTTCTGAAAAACGTATTAAGTTTATCAGTCAAGGTAACAGCCACTGGACTTGTGTATCCCAGTAGACAAAAGAAAACTCATGCTCGTCCTTAGATTTGTTTAAAAAAACTTTTCCAACATAATCTTCATCAGGGTCAAAACGTGACCAAAAGGAATGCATGTAATATTTGTGATTCCTTAAACTTAACTACCGGTGTCCCAATTTGTTTTACCGTAGTCAGGAGATTAACAGACTGACATGGTACGTGTTCCATTATAATTTGTGAACAAATAAGTACTTTTAGGCTGCAACAAAAATATGTCAGCCAAAGAGTGATTTTTATCAAGTCGCACAACTTTAAAGCCAGTTGGCAGAAAAATAAACATTCCTAAGACCCGTGGGTGAAAGAATGACTTCAATTTCAAATAGACATTTTCAAATCTCTGCCTAACAAATTTTCAGGACACTCAGATGAAAGGAAGAGGGGGAAAAAGAAACAATGAACATTTTCCTTTTTTTATAGTTCAGGATCCTAAGAATCTGAACACAAACCTATCATAAGAATGGTGAACTTTCCTGGGATAACCACTCAGTCATTTCTCTGAAGGAAAAAACTAGTTTACCAGAGAGCTTCTGATTTGAAGAACAAAACTTCATTAAACCCAAATTATTGCTCCTGAATCAACTAAAAATCCAATTTTCTTCCCTTGTATAATTAACACCATGCTAGGCAATTTGTATACACACCAGACAAACACATTGAATACGTGGACATATTTTCCAAAAGTCATTTCTATTCAATGTGCAGTATTTGTATCTAATTTTATCTGTCTATTGTGTAGGGTGTGTTTGTAGCGTGCAAAAAAGCATGTCTTCATTGCAAGCATGTATATGTATGTGTATGTCTGTATAAACTGTTTTTAGGGATCTGGCAGTCCCAGCATCGGGGGAGACTGCAGAGCCAGTTTTATATTCACGAGCGCTTCAATAGCTTTGGCAGCAAAAGTCTTACAGTGACATCAGGAACGTATACAGACATTTTAGGTGACCGGCTCAAGTAAAAAATCCTAATCGTTAACACAAAACTGAACAAGCTGCTATTCTGTTAATTTTTACATGAAAACACCACTGCACCAAAAAAACTTTTCTTGAGGAATAAAAAGCAGATGCAGCCTTGAGAGATGTACAGTAGAAAACACAAGCTGGGCACTAAAAAAAAGGTGATATTGGTCAGGTTTCATGCAGTCAGAGGCAGGTGATTACAGACGCTGCCTCAGTGAGGTCATTTTAGCCACACTGTAATTAACAAAAGTGGTTATGTCAGATGCATCATTACGAGAAATTCTCAATCCATCAGGTGTGGAGGTTAAGCCAATGTTAAAAGTGCACATTAAATCACTACTTAAACCAAATAAGTGGACATAATCATACACCAAGAATTGTTTTTCCCATGTACAGGAGAGAGGAACAGAGAATTGTTCTCTTACTGTTTGACCTGCAGCCACAATTGACCAAATAGAACGACCAAATAATCTTCAGTGTCAAATCGTTAGCTCTAATAATCAAGTTATGTGAGTGGAACCCCTTTAACTTTACACTCAGTAGTAGGCATTTTCTTGCAGGTTTCAGAAAATAACTAGCCTCGTGAGACCGTCCTGATCTCGCGAGCTCCAGTTTTCCACTCGCAGATCAGTCTGGCATCTTGAGGCAGAGAAAATTTGGAGCCGTTAGCCAAACGACCGGGCCAATCAGCGTTGGTTTTGAGGTGGGTTAGGTGGTGATAGACCGATGGTTTATCCAATCAGCTAACCAGTATTATCAGCCAGCGGTAGCCCTAATTCTGTTAGCCGCTCGCTAATGCTTTTTTTCTCTTGGATCCTTCTTTTGGAATATGGTCCGGGAAACTGAAATGGTGCCTTTTATTCCTAAATTCTCGTTACACAAACGGCAAATCTCTTTTACCGACATGTTGCTTGCATGCTGAGCTTACGAGCTATGCTTTGCCTGCAGCAGCAGGGGCGGGCTTGTGGTTGTATTTTCATACGCTTCGTGGATCTGATTGGTTGATTTGGCCCATCTATCACCAACATAGGTGATAGACAGATGGTTTATCCAATCAAATAACCAGTATTCCGCCCCTTCCCAAAAGTTCTCCCAACGGAAAGTTCCCAGATGGATATGCCGAGCAAATGCGAAGCAATCCATCTGGCGGAGTCAGGTTAGAAGATAACATACTATAATGGTTTAACTGAATAGATTTATTTTCCAGAACTTTCTAACCTATCAATTGTCCCTAATAGCAAAAACAAAAACAGTGTATCAGTGCAAAGCATTTCTTCATTGCATGAAGCGTGTGTGTGTGTCAGCACTACCTTCTTCATCAGCTGTTGGACTCAGTCAAACAGAGGGACTAGTGTTGTTCTTTGTCTGAGGTGGTTTTTGCTTTTTCTTCGGGCAGTTACATACTGTGATGTCATGAGCGGTTTTTCTTTGTAGCAGGTGGTGTGTAGGGCAGAGACAAGCCAAGAAGTGGTTGCAGGCAAACAGAGGTTTTATTTTAAGCAGTCTTTTCAGAAAGTAGTCCAACAAAAAACTAACTCAAACTCAAAACGTACTGGGAGTACAACTACTAGGTTTAGCAAAGTCCTGGTAGCTTAGGTTCTTTCCCCATTACCTCTGCTTTTCTTCTCTCTGCCTCTGCTCTCTTTGTCTTCTTCCAGTGCATGAGCACCGGCAGTAATCAACAGGTTGAGGCATTTGCACCTCCCTGTGCAGTGCATTCTGGGACTTGTAGTGTGGGTGGCGGCCATTTTGTCACTGGGTAGCAACTCCTGTAGAGGAAAATAGCGTCCCTCTACCACACGTCCCCTTGTGATGCCACAATACCCAATGTCCAAAGTCCTTGCAGTACAAACACTGGTCTGGGTTGTTGGGCTGATCATTTTGCCCACGGTACCCGCCTCGGCACTTCTCTGGCTCGACCACGTCCTTCGTGGGAGTGGCCTTTTTCAGGTCCGCGCTCCATATGTTGCCCACCAGCCTGTTGTAACATGCAGACAAACGCTTCAAACATGGTTTTCTCACGTACTCGTTGGTCTTTCCACCCTATGCAGGTGTGACGGATGCTGTCAGTCCTGTCCGATTGTTGAGTCTGTGTCCTCTTCGTCCCTCCATTTCTCCAGCTCGTCTTCCTGGTTTTTAGAGAAAGCTCAGAACATGGGCTTTGGTTAGAACTGATGAGGAGGTTATTGGTGCATGTTTGTTTTAGCATTCTATCCCTAAATTACTATTTTATCTATATTTTAAAGCATTCTTTGTTTTTCCTGTACTCGGTAGCTTTAAATCCTGTGTCTTAATTATTGATTTTCTTTCTACTTCTTCTAAAATCTTGTTTTAACATTCTCAGTGTCTTTGTACACAAAGTTTCTCGGAAAAGCCAAAGCTTTTTGACCAGTATGACAGACATCGCAAACATTCCGGTCCATATTTATGAGTCATTCACCCACAATGGGTCCAGTTGCATCACTGGGACAGGGAATTTCTTCTTCCATGATTGACCCTTGAACCGCGAGGTTATTTGATCGGGAAACTTGCGTGAAAACCCGTGTACAGCCCTGCGGACAAAATCAACTTAATAGTCAAATAACTCTACCTATTTAGTATGTTTTGCCTTGTTGGAGTCTGTCTCCTAAATAATCAAGAGGCTCTCTTAGAGTATCGTTACAACCCAGACCGTCCCGCAGGCTGTCCTTATAATGATCCAGAACTTGTTTAGAGTATCGTTACAACCCAGACCGTCCTGCAGGTTGTCTTTAAAGGGTCCAGAACTTGTTCAGAGTTTAAACTATTTGTTTTTGTTCGGGAAACTTGTATGAAAAACCCGGTGCAACCCTGCAGTCAAAAATCTCTTAAATAGTTAACTATTTTTTTTGTTTTGTTTTACTCTGCAGTCCGCCTCTTTAATCAAGAAACATGCTATCAGTTTCGTAGATACATTTTTAGGCCTTGCCTACTGTTCTGCCAGTTTTCTTACTGGTCTTGTCCGTCAATTGTTTGATCACCATATGAGAATTCAATCATAAACATGTCCGACGTTGTCCGTGTCTGCCAAAAGATGTCATTCATAACCTCAGTTATATCTTTGTCCTATCTAATGACCCAAAAAAAATACCCAGTTACTCACTTCCCAAAAGTCAGAATTAGTTTCATTTATTCTCTTTAGTTAAAGAGAATGATTTTGCCAATTATTCATTACTTAATTCGTTTAGCAATGGTTGCTTGTTTAGAATGATTTGAACAAACCTTGAATTCACAATCCAATTGTAATTAATCAATTTTATCTTACCGTGCTGCTTGAAATCTCTTCCTGTTCATTTTTATCAGAGTGGAAAACAGTCAAGAGCTCTCCGCGGTCCTAACCCTCTTTTCTCTGAAAAACCTTTTTAAAGGTTTAGCGGTATGAGGCAGGTGATTTTTGATCCCTGGATAGCCAGTCATCAGCGACCCAACGGAGCTCTTTTCTCTGTTAACTCAACCGTCCTGCTAGACAACGCCAAACTGTGGTGGAAGTTTTCCTTGAAGCAGCAGCATTAGTGATATTCATGATAAAATCAAAACGAATAACGACTGTTTGAGAATTAAACCAAAGTTTGATGGAGAAAACAGTTTCAAAGGTACACGCAGCACAACTGAAAATGTCTTTCTAACCTAAAATCTAAACATCAAAACATCATATAGTGAAGACCTCTGTTAAGTCACCCCTCTAAATGTCTTTAGCATGGCCATAGTTGAAGAGAGGACATCATTAACAGTCAAACCATTGTCTCACCTTCCCCTCTGCTCTCTGTTCTTAACATTAGCCTAAACAACAGTTTTATCTCAGGAGACAGAAACCTACGTAGTTCTCACTGTTGTAAACAGTCATCGGCCTTCTCCACTTCTATCTAAGAAAAAAGTCAACAATGTGAGGAGCTTCAAGCTAGTAAAACTAAATAACTCTCTAGGCTGTAGTTGACGGCTGTAGCTGTTCCCCTCTCTGGTGCTTTAAAAGTCTACAGGAAGGAGCAGGATTTTGTGGAGGTTTAAAACAATCTTTAAACAAATGGTTAATATCATTAAACAAATGGTTAAAATAAAATTTTCCACCACAGCTAGCACTGGGGTTATGTGCTCACATTTTTGAGTACCAGGTCAACATCCTTGCAGCTGTATTTTGGACCATCTGTAGGTGACCTAATGAAGACTGGGGAAGGCCTACATAAAGGGAGCTGCAACAGTTCAGCCTGTATGTAATGAAGGTATAAATAAACAAACAATGTATGGCAAAGCATGTGGGCTCCGATGAGACTTCATATTGCATTCAGGTGCCCCTCTGTAAACCAGTGGAGCATTCAGGTACCCCTGGTTGTGAGAGTCGGTGCTGGAAAACAAATTGTGACCTTAAAATCAGAAGTCAAATGGAATCGTAGATTTGGAGAATCGTGACACCCCTATTGTTGATATAGCCATCTGTCTGGAGGATCACAGAGAGCACCTAATAATTAGCTTGTTCTATCTCAAACAGGCTCCGCCCTCTGCTGGACTTTATGGCTACAGGGCCCCAAGGTAGAGGGCTCCGCCTCTGTGAGATAGAACTAGGTATTTAAAAGCATAACTTTTGGTCATCTCACACAGGCGGAGCCCTCTACCTAGAACTATGGTTATAATAGCATAACCTTTGTTTCACTGCCCACATCTCTCAGAGTCAAATAATGATGAATTACGATATCTGTCCCTGATAATACCAATATTTTGCATATATATATATATATATAGCAAAATTTTGCAAGCGCCAGTGAACTGGAAATGTTATATTTCCCACCATATTTTCAAACATCCAAATGAACTACATAAGCTCAGTCGGAGCTCATTTCCAGCACAGTACAGTAGCAGTTCAGTTTTGCAGTGGGTGATTTAAATAGTGACAGGCTGTTTACATAACGCATCACAACGCCACTTTTGCTGTAGTTCATCTCTTGACATATTACTACATTTGGAAAGTTACATACATATCTCAGTTTACTGACTGAACCATCCACTGTGCAGTTCAGATTCTGACTATTTTTTTTATTTTTCATTATCATGCATCAGTTTTTAATCCTTTTAAATAAATGTCTGTTTTTCAGGGGGTGGGCTGTCTAATGGATCGAATCAGCACACTTAGCCTTCATTATGAGTTAAAGAGATTATCTTTGGTGTCAGAATAATCAGCCTAAATTGAAAACGCGTATCTAGTTAACAATAAAACAGCCAGCGCTTCCGTCCAAACATTGAAATGCCCAAATTTGGCTGCTTGTGGTCAGATTTTTAATGTATTCTTTTGTGGGTTCTGAAGAATAGAATGATCCAGTCCACACTGAACATGACCTCTCCTCCTCTGCACACTCTCAAATAAATGTGCACATCCACACACAGGCATTCAAATGAGCATTAATACAATATGCACTTCAAACATAAACTTAAGCAGCTTAAACGGTCCCTATGGTAACTGATTTGCAGCATGTTTGTTTGTGCCGGGAGGGAAGTCTAACCACATTGAAGACGCATGTAAAGCCTCTTCTGCATTGTTTAAAATATGATGACAAGTAGCCCGGGGAGGGGGGGGGAGAGGGGTCAGTCAATGTGTCTTAAGTGCATGAATGAAGGCAACAAATTCCATGCTCCGCTCTTCTCTCCATTTAAATGTCAGCTAGAGACGAGCAGAGGATGAGCCTGTCACTTCTGGCAGACATCTTTTTATCCAGCCGTTGCCATGCTATTATGCTCAGGGCAATGTGTGGAGAGGCCCTGGCTTTAATCTGCTGTGGTACTAGGGAGACATCACAGCTTTGCATAGAGATATACACTCTTTCCCCGGGCAGTTTTTTTTTTTTCCCACTGTTCCAGTTTCTCTGAGGGGATAGACGGAGGACTGTAGCCTCTCTATTGAAAGATGGAGTGGACTGTTTGCTGTCCTGGTGCAGTTACATTTTATTGATCGATCAGTGTGATTCTCAAGTGCATCTGATCTGCAAGATGTGAGCAACAAGCTGCAGAGATGTTTGTATTTAGTCTTTCATGGGTTTTTGTTTGGTTAGCGGTTATTGCAATGGGCGATGGGGTTTTGTTTTAACATTAAATCAGTAAATCCCCACTGCTTTTACGCTGTATTCTGGATTCACCTGTGAACGACTATTTTGTTTTTGGCTGCTTTCTTCCAGCTGTTTTTTTTTTTAGAAAAATGATTATTACATACTTAAATGCACATGGTTGTCATCGTTCTTTACATAAGCGCTCATTTCCGCTAGCTTTGAACTTGCTGTGTGTTTTCTCTCTCCTAATGCACCTCATGCAGCGGCTCTAATGAGCACTCTCTATCAAAGGCTGTGAAAAGGGCAGCCCTTACCCCACCCCTGATAGCCACCGTCTGGGGAGGGAAGAGAGAAGTTTGCCTGCACGGTTGTCTCGACCTGAATGGAAACATTCACACGTCCACTCCCGCTGCTGCTGTGGATTGTTGGGAAGGAACTGAGGCCCGGCCCTGTCACGGAGAAAATGAAGCTGCGCTTGAAGCTCTTGAATTAAGAACGCAGGAGAGTCAACAGAGCATCTGTCAAGGTAGGAGATAGACTTGGATACTCAACATTACTTTATGGTTTAGACAAAGATCAAAGCCATTCAAATTACAGTGTGTGACTAGAAGAGCATTTGGAGAGCGCAGACTTTTGCCAAAGCATGCCGTATCTCAAAATCTTAATGCAGTGTGAATTTTCCCAGTCGGGAACTCTTTTTTTCCAATAATTCTGACACTACATGAATGTTTCACAAACACAAAGAAAAACAGACAAGCTGTGCCAAAAACATAAACTCTTTTGCGGAGGTAAATAATGACTTAAAAAATGTGTTTGGTTCCGATGTGCCAGTGTAATTTTGGATCCAGTTCCAAATTTATAAAATACACAGATGTGTTCATCTAGCAGTGTAGAGCACATAGTCCGCTGAATACAAAATATTAGATCTATAACTTGAGTTTAAAAACTCACATATGACTTTATTTTGTAATACAAAATTGTTAAGTGTTGTAATTGCACTGTAGCGGTGGAGGTAGTTTTTGATATTTTAAATAAGCAGCAATAGTACAATACAAAAATAGGAAAAACCTTTTATTGGAAATGCCACACACGTAAAATTGTCAGTATATTAGTAAAATCTACTTAAAGTAAAAGTACACAACGTGCAGACAAAAAAAAATGCCCCTGTGAGTGTTCTTCTGTATTAGCATTGTATGACTTCATTATTACTGATGGCATTCACTTGTAAGTAGCATGTTACTGTTGCAATAAGCCAACGTGGAGCTAATTTGACCTATTTGATCAACAGTTGGGTAGGGCTGGGCATCGTATCCATGGCTCAACATTAAAGCTTGTCCGCATGTCCGGCACAAGTGGATTTTTTTGTAGAGCAAGTGGAAGAGAAATTGACTTGCCCCACTGAACAAGTTAAAACTCAAACAAAATAAAATGCCATGTTACTTCACGTTATGTGCCACTCATTATGTCTATTTTACCGATTTGAAACAAATACATTTTTTTCCCCACAATCCGTCAAACCAGCGTCCAACTCAGAATGCTTTGATTGGCCAATCAGGAGGCGGTCCAAGTAACAATCGCCCGCAGTTTAAACATACATTTTGACCTGCCTCAGAAGAACAGTGGTGGACACTGGAGTGGGGAGTGATGTTTCTTCAGGCTCCGCAGCCCGGCCCAGTGCCAGGGAAAGCACCAAGAACAATTAACCTTACAAAAATAATCCCATACCATACGAGTTAAAAAGGGAAAGAAAATGTGTGAACAGCTGGAGAGATGAATTTGACTGGGTGCGTTATGAAGAAGGAGTAATGTTCTGCGGCGTCTGCCGGGGGCTAACCCAACTTGGCTGACAAGTAAGTGACGTTAGCTAGCTAGCGTCGGCAGCTGTGTACCTAGCAAGCATTAGCAGCATTTGTATCGGTTAAATGTATGTAGTTAAATATCAGCTAATATTCACCTGTAGCTACACCTTTTAAAGGATCCCTTAGTAAATCAGCCTCTGCTGGGTAGAAAGTGAAATTGCAGAAAAAATTCTGCATTAGCAAAACGCACACAAAAAAATAATTAAAAAATGACAAATCTTTACCTGGACAAGTGACTTTTGTGCATGGACAAGTGAAACCTAAATGTACTTGTCCAAAGGACAAGTGCCTCAATCGGTGAATGTCGAGCCCTTATATCGATATTATATCAATATCGTGAAATGATGCGATTTTGGATATTGTAATATCGTAATTTGACGTGTTGTCTTTTCCTGCTTTTTAAAGGCTGCGTTACAGTAAAGTGATTACTTTTATGCTCTTGCCAGACTGTTCTAGTTGTTCGGTCATTTGCCTTTACCCACCTAATCATTATATCCACATTATTGATGATTGTTTAAATCTGAAATCTCATTGTGAAAATATTTTGTGAATGCACCGATTGTCAACCCTACAATATCGCCGCAGTATCGATATCAAGGTATTTGATCCAAAACATTGTGATATCTGATTCTCTTCATTGCCCGGCCCAACTGTTGGGTAGATTCATCTATAACAGTGCATATATTTCATAAGTTGGTCATATGTTTTGTTTGTCAAATCTTTATCCGTCAAATAGTTTGTAAATAAAGCTGTCAGATGAATGTAGTGCAGTAAAAAGTACAATATTTCCTCTACAATGAAGTTAGGCCTGCACGATTTGGGGAAAAATATGAATCACGACTTTTTAGCTTTATCATGATTCTCTGCCACGATTTTTTTCTCACGAAGTGTAATATTTGTTGCCCACATGAGCCGTGACAAAACAAAACAAATTGGCAGTACCAAACATAGATTTTTTTTTTGGCACCTATAGCACATTGTGCATCACCACAAGCATGAATAAAGAAAATAAAGTACATACTGGCCATTTAAGTACAGTATGGGCTACCAAAAATAGTAACATATAACACATTGAACTAAATATGGCCCTGATACAGGCTCTAGCTGAACTCCATGAACATGTCTTTACATAATCAATCAACATGCTGCAGCTACAGCTTCAGTCTCTAGAGAAATGGAGTTTGTCAATTGCCAATTTAACAGTCCCTCCAGAAAAACGTGATTATGCAATCGCATAATTCAATGCATAATCAGCCAAAGTCTGCATATTTATGCGGGGGCCGCATTTTTTCAAATACGCAGCACTTTCACCGCATAAATTGCCGATTTCCCCACAAAATATGCAGGGCTTGCATGATTTCATAATCCCCGCATTTTCGTTGCAAAAAAGTCACATATATCTTAGCAGAAAGTAAACATTTTTTGAGTTTACTTCACACAAGAGCAGTCATTTTCCCCTGTTGCCATGGGGACATTATGAAGTGACGTAATTACGCGACGTGAACATCATCGTAAAGCAGGGTGTTGGGGGAATCACCTTTTTGTCTTTTTTTCATCAAACCGCAGTTTTTGTAAGTTCCCGCAATTTCATTGCATAAAATTACATAAATATCCCCGCATAATCCATCGCATTTTTTAAGAAAATGTGCCGCATAATCAAGGATTCTTGCCTGCAACAATCACAAAAAACATTTTTCTGGAAGGACTGTACAGTGTCAAAAACAGAATGATTTCTTAGCACACTCTTTAACTGCTTGCCTTTCATGTCTTCAGTTGTCCTTTTTTTTAATAATGATTAATCGTGCAGGCCTAAATGAAGTGGAGTATTTCCATTAATTCTCCTTTTATGCCTCTATTCAAATAAAGTACAAAGACCTCAAATATGTAATTTTCAGTAAACACACTTAGTGCATTTGATAAGTAGATTCTGTACTGGTTTTAGATTTGAACCCCAACCCATCTGTGATGTTTTTCTATATTTTCCTTCATTTGGCTGCTGACTGAAGTCATGAGAGCTGTGACTGGCTGTTGGATGCCGCTCTTAAGATTGAAGCACATTCATAAGAGTCCAAGGCATGCTAGCAAACTCTAAAGATGTGTTTCTCCTCTGGGAGAAGAACTCATTCCTGGCCAATGACATTCACAAACACACCCTATGCGTCTGCTTTAGTTGTGCTCATGTAATGTGCTAGCCGTGGTCTTGATTACAAACAGCCTTTTACAAGGTACTTGAGATAAAGCGATAGTGATAGTTGGAAGTTCATCTTGCGTTGCTTTAAGGCTCTTCTGCTAAACAGTGGGTGCATTGTGCCTGTGACAGAGTTAGCAACAATACCCCCAGCACCACCCCTTGATCTCTCAGTGTGTTTTTTTTCCTCACAAATCCAGTTTTTTTTATTTATTTTTTTGCTCTCCATGTGATTCAGTCCCTCTCTGTTCTCTCTTTTCCCCCCTCTCTCGCCACTGTCCCTGTTTACTGGTGGAGGTGTGAGCACGGACAGTTGGGACGCGGGGCTCATGGAGGGAGGAGATCATTCAGCGGGGGGCAGCGATGAAAGCCCCTCTGAAGCCGAGTTTCTGTCGGTGAGAGAGGAAGGGCTGCCGGGGACCCACGAGGAGCAGATGAGCCCCGACTGCTCCGAGGACATGGAGGACAGTGACTCTCTGGTGTCGGAGCAACTCCTCTCGCCCGGATCCAGAGCGGAGGGACTGGGCCTCGGCTTCAGCCCGGCCTGGTCCTTGGCCTTCTTCGGAGAAGACTGTTTCAGTCTGGAGGTGATCCAGTACGCGGTGAATCTGGGGCAGCACACAGGATCCCCACGTCTGGATGTGAAAACACAGGTGGGTAGACGTGTCGAGCTTACTGCCAGTGAGTCACACTTGACCTTATGTGTTTGAACAAACATCAGACGGCATGGTTTATTTATCAGATTCTATTACACTAAGGCAATGAAATGGATATCATAAAGTATGTGTTCCTATGTGAGTTGTGTATATTAATGCAAAAGCTGATAATACTTTCATGGAGTGGATGTTTTTTTAAAGAGTTTTTTAGCAAAAAGAACAAAAACAATAGTTCTTGGTATATGTATATTTCCATCAAAATATTCTCTGGAATTGTTTCATTACTTCGTGTTTATAAACTGCAAATTGAAAATGCTTTGCTGTGATTTAATTCACTGCTTCCATTTCCATTTTTTTTGTACATTTATCCATTATGTTTCCTCCATGTGGTTATTGGATACAGCTTCACGTCCTAGTTTCCTATGAATAAGTGCAGGAATTATTTTACTTATCTGTAATGAAGTGGGGCACGGTCAGGCTTTGGGGTAAATAGGACGAGAACGTGTGGGGGACTTTAGGATAATTGGCATATCATTCTCTCCAAACTGGATCTGAATATTAATATGTTGAACTTCGCCCCGGGGCAAAGGAAGTTACTATCATTTGCAAAAGAATATTAATGAGCAGGCTCTGTGTTTGCACACTTTGAAGGCACCACTGCTTCTTCAAAAGGTTTGTGTTACAGCTAATAACACACCTTAAGAGCCGTGTGGCTGTGACTTCTCACTCGTTCCAGTTCAAAAGAGCTGTTGTGTTCTGTTGCCACGGGAGGGAGGGATGAAGAGAGAGAGTGAGAGCGAGAGAGAGAGAAAGCTGCTCCATACGCGCTGCCCAAAGGGTTCTTTCAGTAAAAGCAATGTGGTGTTATTTTCGGGGCCTTTTGTGTGATTTTGCGTGATTTCCTTTTGAACAGGAACTGCAGCAGCAGCTGATGATTGAAACAAGGAATCTAAAGAAAACGAGAAAGTTCTATCAAAAGCTGTTTCAACAGGAGATAAAAAACAAAGGTCGGTTACCCATTTCATAACACTGCTAGTAGGGCTGGGTATCGGTCAAACATTTTGGGCAATTGATATCGTGAATTCGATACCAGTTCCTGACCCGGACAATACTTTTTCCAATTGCAATTCTATAAAATCCATTTTAACAAAAACAAATGACAACATTAGACATTATGGTACAAATCATATAAAAAAAAATTTTTATTAAAGATTTTTTTGGGGCATTTTAGGCCTTGATTTGGATAGGACATCTTAGACTTGGAGTCGAACCTGCGGCTGCTGCGTCGAGGAGTAAACCTCTATATATGGGCGCCTGCTCTACCAGGTGAGCTAACCAGGTGCCCAACAAGGCATTTTTTTGATACTCTATCCTAAGGAGGCAATTTGGTCAGTGACTGAAAGAATTGCGGTACCCAGCCCTAACTGCTAGTATACGGATATGGCATGTGCAGCATTCCAGTGTGATCTATAAATAGTGAATGTGTCCTAAAGGTTCTGACAACAAACTGATGCTGTCCAAACTCACGTCCCAGTTTGAGGAGCTTCGGTCCAAAGTGGTCTTCTTGGATTGTGTGAAGAAATACCTTGAGGTACTTACAGAGTGCTACAATTCCAAACACTCCACCCAACAACTCGGCCCTTCTACCCTTTGATTTGATTTCTTGTATTTCTGCAGATTCTGAGTGTGGACCAGTGGGGTTTGGAGGTTTCATTGCTGCCGTCTTTGGCTGTCTGTGGACCTGGCTCTCTGGACATCCAGTCCTCTGAGGACCCGTCTGTTCTAAGCTTTGGTACCAGCAAAGGGAAGAGCACTCTGCAAGCTGGGTCTCCTCTGGGCCTCATGGCTTACCTCTACGCCAGGTATTATGGATGAGGGTTCACATTTGAAATGTGCTAGCCTTGCTTTTTCTCTAGTCAAGTCCAGAGGTTGCATTTTTCAATGCCAATAACTCAGGAACGGAAGGGGAGATTGTGACCATATTTTTTATTTATTGATTTATTTAACGAGGAATACCTCTTGAGATGTATCATCTCATTTTCGAGAGGGTCCTTGATAGGACTGGACAGTACAAAGGACAAGACATTACAGTACAACATACACATTCACTCACATACTAACCTCCCCCACCCCAAACCCCCACACCTTTCACATTTGGTGGGGAACTGAATTGGTGACATGTGCACGTGTGGTTTAATAACAAATGAAAATAAAAGGAGATGTTGGCTGTGTGAGAGTATAACCCCCAATTTCCAACGTCTGCGGATCCGCTCCAGAACGGCAGCGGAGTCATTAGCTTTCCATTAAAGTCAATGTGTGTATTTCCACTGACTGCAGAACGCCTGCGTCAGTGCGGGACAGGAAGCAAAATAAAACATCCGGTTAATTTTCAAAATAAAATACACCGTGATCAGGGCGGCTCATATTTCCCTGCACTACAGCTTGAAAACACAGCACAGAGTTGTTTCCCCTCTAGTCCTCTGGATGGAAACAAACTGTTGTTGGTTTTGTGGTTCTATTCTACGTGAATTTGCGAGATCTCGTGGGTCCTCGTGACTTCAGCTGTCAGTCGTGTCCGCAGCCGTTACGCAACAAATCCGGACCTGGTGGGTATTGACGGACGGCGGAGCACGGAGCCGAGACGCAGCGGAGCCGTTCTGCATTCAGTGGAAATCCCCGGTAACACTGTCTCAGAGAACAACCAGCGACAACAACTTCTGTATGAAAAACCCAAGTTGTGAAAGATAGGCCTTTTCATGTTTCTAATCCTATTTACATTTAATTTATGTTTCACAAAAAAAATGTTGTTGGGCTATATAAATGCTGAAATTTTCTTTATCAGGTAGTAGATTAGCAGGCGAAAAAGACTTGAAGCATTTAGTTAAAAAAAAAAACATTTTAAAGAGGCTGTTAGATACATTTCTATGATTGAATTTGTGCTCACTCAAAGATAGTGTAAAGAATTGCTGAGTGGCTTTAAAACGGTTCAGTTATTTTTTTATAATGAAGATTTCTTTGTTTCCTTGGCACAAAAGGGGAAATAAAAGACATTGGCCCAGAATTTCATAATCTGTGCATCCCTAGTAATAAAGGAACACGTCACCCTGTACAGGTTTTTTGGCTAACAATGGCACTCTGTGGCACACAGCAATACAATATATCATGCTTTTGCTACAAAGCTGCACAGTTACTGTGGTTAGAGACCTTTTTTATACCATTACTATTAAGCCTAACAATACACGTCAGTAAATGCATTGTCTCCAATTACATTTAGGTTTTAATTTGTCTGTTGTGCTCTCCCACTGGCGTTCTCTTTCTGTCAGGCTGTCTCTCTTCAGACTAGGATGTGTAGGTGGCTGCATTCCTTTTGTTCCATCCCTAATTCTGATCTGTAAACAATGACGCTATCATCTGACCTTACAGCATCTGGTTTACATCTGTTGCCATATGGGAAACCGCATCGACAATCATAGAAACAGGGACACAATCCTTCATTTTTGTAGCCACTTTTAATTCCCACTGCCTCAAGCTGAAGCTGTTTTTTTTGTTTTTTTTAAAAGGCATTGATAAGGCTTGTTTTCAGTTTATGTCCACAAAAGGTGTCTTAATTAATGGCTTATTAGAATGTCAGTCAAACTGCAGAGCCATTTACAGTAACAACTAAAACATAGGCAGGGGTATAATTTCCTCTGGGGATGGGAGGGACATGCCCCTCTCACTTTTCAAAATCCTACTTTAGTTTACCTTACAGTACAGTTTCAGTTTGATTCATGCACTGAAACAAAGACAGTAGTTCTGAGATTAATTCAAAATGTTCAAATTCTCATCTGAGTCACCTTGTTTATTTGAATGTGCACTCACAGACACACTTAACCTTTCACAAGCAGTGGAGAGTGGTTAACTATATACTATAACTTTAATATGATGTGTGTACTTAGTTTTTTGTTGATCTTCATGAATACCCATTTGTCTGGCAGCTCACATGACAGCCACTACCACTTTGGTATGACGCTGCCTCACACTGAAAGGAGCCATTTAAAGTCATTCAGGCACCTCATAAGGATGCCACAGGGACATCTGCTTTTGAAAATGTTCTGGGCACAACTAAATAGGAGGAGACCCCGGGAAGTATTACGTCTCCCACATGGTCTGAAAGTGCTGGAAGGGTCCCTATGGAAGGAGTTTATGGTTTCCCCCAATTGTTTTGACGAGGGCCCGGCTGGGGCCAGTTACAGACTGATGGCAGCACTAACGTAGAGCCCAATAGTTTCTGTGACAACTGAATCATGGACGGAATCGCAAAATTGAGAATTTAAAAAAAGCTTTAACATAGATCCCATAGGGCCCTACATTAAGTCAGTGCTAAAAGCTAACTGGACATTTAAAAAAATAATTCC
Organism: Perca flavescens; assembly: GCF_004354835.1. Classification (NCBI taxonomy): domain Eukaryota; kingdom Metazoa; phylum Chordata; class Actinopteri; order Perciformes; family Percidae; genus Perca; species Perca flavescens. The sequence goes on from NC_041347.1 coordinate 1,964,120, forward strand.
CTGTGGCTTAGGCCTGGTGAGGGACATCTTAGATCCAGTGGGCCTCCAGGCTTGCAATACACTGAGGGAAACCCTGGAGTTAAAGGCAGATGCTGAGAGTATTTGACCAGGATAAGGCACTGGATAGAAAAGGTAATTCTATGTTGCCACAGGTTACTATATTTAATTTGCAGTGGAATGTTTAATGATACATTTCACTGAAAACTAACTGTAACTTACTGTTGCTTTCTGAAACTTAATTCAGTGTCGCTATTTCCCTTTTCATCCCAGAAATGCAGCTGTGGAGGGCTACATCCAGCAGTTCCTGTACACCTATCGTTTCCTCTGCACTCCTGAGAAGTTACTGCAGTTCATAACTGATAAATTCATCAGTGCTGCAAGGTACGGTATATCCAGTAGCTCAGAATTACACTGAGAAACATCTATGGTACAGTATGCCAAGAAAAAACCGCCTCTCCTGGAAACTACAAAACATAATGCACAATAGCACACAGTGTGAACCATCTTGCACTGACCAGTGCCTGAATTGGACCAAAGAAGGTGCTAGTACCTTAATTCAGCAGTTGCATGACATGATCATTGCATGTGTCTTGGATATATTTACATTCATATGTACATCTTGTATCTGTATAGTCGACTATTCGACGATTCAATCTAAGGAGCCTGATTCGACGACCAATCTCACTGTCGAATCTTTCGCAGTTTCCAAAAATGCTGTTATAAAACAAAGGCTCATTCCATTCAGGCTATATGGGGACAGATAATTACTTGGTTTCTCCAAATAAATCATGATATATAGTAGGGCTATGCAATTAATGAAATTTTTATCGCAATTTTCAATGTGCAATCACAAAAACAATGTATCGAGAAAAAATATATATATATTGCACATTACGTTTTGCAAATATACTCTTATTAGGGCCAGAGCACGAAATTGCGAGGAACCTATTGTTTTTGTACAGATTATTATTATTGTTATTATTATTATTATTATTATTACGACGAGTCGCTCGCATTTTTGAGGGGCTTAGCATGCTGGAAAACTCACAAACATTTCTACAAATGTCAGACCTGGTGAAAACTACAAAGTTCTGTAGTGATTGGGCTCGTGCATTGCCAGGGCGCTCCGTAGCGCCCCCTAACGAGCTCCATGATTTGGGAAAAAATTTGAAGTTAATACACTCACCTAAAGCAGTGGTTCCCAACCTGGGGTCCGGGCACCCCCAGGGGGTGCGGCAAAGATCACAGCGCAAGTCTTTATCTGGTTTGAGGTTGAGGTAAAAAAAAAAATTTGCACGTCAAATAAATGATGATAATACACTAGAATATATAATGTATACAAAAGTCTGTATGAAAACTATATATTTTGTTGTATCCTCGTTTTTCCTGCCGCCACGGCATCACTATTGAATGAAACATGGCGGAGGAATGTAACAGTGCTGATAACTCCTCTGTATCAAAAAAGAAAGTAAGGCTCTATCTTGAGAGTTACCTCAACTTCGGTTTCGCGGGAGAGGGGGGCTCAGCTTTTCTTAGACATGAGTTAAGTGGGGCGCCGAGGAAAAAAGGTTGGGAACCCCTGACCTAAAGGATTATTAGGAACACCTGTAAGATTTCTTGTTAATGCAATTATCTAATCAACCAATCACATGGCAGCTGCTTCAATGAATGTCAGAATGGGAAAGAAAGGTGATCTAAGCAATTTTGAGCGTGGCGTGGCGTGGCGTAGCGTAGCGTTTTTTCTTTCTGAAGAAAGAAAAAACATCCAGCATGCCGCAGTCCTGGGGGGAGAAAATGCCTTGTTGATGCTAGAGGTCAGAGGAGAATGGGCCGAGTGATTCAAGCTGATAGAAGATCAACTTTGACTCAAATGACCACTCGTTACAACCGAGGTACGCAGCAAAGCATTTGTGAAGCCACAACACAAACAACCTTGAGGCGGCTGGGCTACACCAGCAGAAGAACCCACCAGGTACCACTCATCTCCACTAAAAATAGGAAAATTAGGCTACAATTTGCACGAGCTCACCAAAATTGGACAGTTGAAAACTGTAAAAATGTTGCCTGGTCTGATGAGTCTCGATTTCTGTTGAGACATTCAGATGGTAGAGTCAGAATTTGGCGTAAACAGAATGAGAACATGGATCCGTCATGCCTTGTTACCACTGTGCAGGCTGGTGGTGGTGGTGTAATGGTGTGGGGGATGTTTTCTTGGCACACTTTAGGCCCCTTAGTACCAATTGGGCATTGTTTAAATGCCACAGCCTACCTGAGCATTGTTTCTGACCATGTCCGTCCTTTGATGACCACCATGTACCCATCCTCTGATGGCTACTTCCAGCAGGATAATGCACCATGTCACAAAGCTTGAATCATTTCAAATTGGTTTCTTGAACATGACAATGAGTTCACTGTACTAAAATGGCCCCCACAGTCAGCAGATCTCAACCCAATAGAACATCTTTGGGATGTGGTGGAATGGGAGCTTTGTGCTCCCAATATGCATCCCACAAATCTCCATCAACTGCAAGATGCTATCCTCTCAATATGGGCCAACATTTCTAAAAAATGCTTCCAGCACCTTGTTGAATCAATGCCACGAAGAATTAAGGCAGTTCTGAAGGCGAAAGGGAGTCAAACATGGTATTTGTAGGGTGTTCCTAATAATCCTTTAGGGGAGTGTATACCAAATTTGAGGGAACATAGAGTGAGGAAAATAAGTATTTGAACACCCTGCTATTTTGCAAGTTCTCCCACTTGGAAATCATGGAGGGGTCTGAAATTGTCATCGTAGGTGCATGTCCTCTGTGAGAGAGATAATCTAAAAAAAAAAAATCTAGAAATCACAATATATGATTTTTTAACTATTTATTTGTATGATACAGCTGCAAATAAGTATTTGAACACCTGAGAAAATCAATGTTAATATTTGGTACAGTAGCCTTTGTTTGCAAGTACAGAGGTCAAACATTTCCTGTAGTTTTTCACCAGGTTTGCACACACTGCAGGAGGGATTTTGGCCCACTCCTCCACACAGATCTTCTCTAGATCAGTCAGGTTTCTGGGCTGTCTCTGAGAAACACGGAGTTTGAGCTCCCTCCAAAGATTCTCTATTGGGTTTAGGTCTGGAGACTGGCTAGGCCACGCCAGAACCTCGATATGCTTCTTACAGAGCCACTCCTTGGTTATCCTGGCTGTGTGCTTCGGGTCATTGTCATGTTGGAAGACCCAGCCTCAACCCATCTTCAATGCTCTAACTGAGGGAAGGAGGTTGTTCCCCAAAATCTTGCAAAACATGGCCCCGGTCATCCTCTCCTTAATACAGTGCAGTTGCCGTGTCCCATGTGCAGAAAAACACCACCAAAGCATGATGCTACCACCCCCATGCTTCACAGTAGGGATGGTGTTCTTGGGATGGTACTCATCATTCTTCTTCCTCCAAACACCGTTCGTGGAATTATGACTAAAAAGGTCTATTTTGGTCTCATCTGACCACATGACTTTCTCCCATGAGTCCTCTGGATCATCCAAATGGTCATTGGCAAACTTAAGACGGGCCTTGACATGTGCGGGTTTAAGCAGGGGAACCTTCTGTGCCATGCATGATTTCAAACCATGACGTCTTAGTGTATTACCAACAGTAACCTTGGAAACGGTGGTCCCAGCTCTTTTCAGGTCATTGACCAGCTCCTCCTGTGTAGTTCTGGGCTGATTTCTCACCTTTCTTAGGATCATTGAGACCCCACGAGGTGAGATCTTGCATGGAGCCCCAGTCCGAGGGAGATTGACAGTCATGTGTAGCTTCTTCCATTTTCTAATGATTGCTCCAACAGTGGACCTTTTTTCACCAAGCTGCTTGGCAATTTCCCCGTAGCCCTTTCCAGCCTTGTGGAGGTGTACAATTTTGTCTCTAGTGTCTTTGGACAGCTCTTTGGTCTTGGCCATGTTAGTAGTTGGATTCTTACTGATTGTATGGGATGGACAGGTGTCTTTATGCAGCTAACTAACTCAAACAGGTGCATCTAATTTAGGATAATAAATGGAGTGGAGGTGGACATTTTAAAGGCAGACTAACAGGTGTTTGAGGGTCAGAATTCTAGCTGATAGACAGGTGTTCAAATACTTATTTGCAGCAGTATTATACAAATAAAGTTAAAAAAAAATCATATATTGTGATTTCTGGATTTTGTTTTTTAGATTATGTCTGTCACAGTGGACATGCACCTACGATGACAATTTCAGACCCCTCCATGATTTCCAAGTGGGAGAACTTGCAAAATAGCAGGGTGTTCAAATACTTATTTTCCTCACTGTAGGTCTCATCTTCAAGTCCATGGAGCATGTTTGTGAACATTTTTCTTCAGCTTCCCCTTACTGGTTTTAGCCCTTGTTTTGTCTTGTGTTCTGAATGAGAAAAGTTTAAACGGGAAAAGTATTAAGGGAAATTTCACAGTTCAAGGTATTTTCACTGTTGATTTGTTGAACTGTTTTTAAAGTTCAATAAATGCAAAATATTTTTCCAAAAGTCACAGAGTAATCCTGTTGAATAATCATGATTTCAATATCGACGAAAATAATTGTGATGATGATTTTTTTTCCATAATCGTGCAGCCTATTTTGGTATTAATAATATCAGCCTATTAATAATACTGGTAATAACAATTAGAAGTAAGGGTTCTCATGTGGACAAAAATCAGAAGTGCTGGAGTTCTGGCCCTGACTGTTTGTTTTCCATGCCAGACAGGGTCCAGACATGTCAGGAGACAGTGAAAAGATCTTCCATCGCAGTCTGGACCTGCTCCACATCTGGATAACAGACTGTAAATGGGTGGACTTCACCGCCCAGAGGAAGTCCAGCCTCGTGGAAACGTTAGAAAACTTCCTTAATGCTGAGGTAACCACGTATATTTTGCCCTGCACGTTACGGAGACGGCCTATCAGTCAAATGGCTGCACTGTGACATACTGTACAGTATTTAATTCTGGGATTTGAGTTCTTGAAGGGGGCTGTTTCTGCTCATGCTACCTACACAATTCATCTGCTGTTAATTAGAATCTCTCTGCTGTTGGAAGCATCAAACTTCCTGTGTGTCAGCATATGTTGTGGGTTATGGGTCAAAAGACCATGGGACACTTGGGTATTTAGAACAGCCAAAAGTAAAGTCTTTCATGAAGCATACAACTCAAATCACCAGTGCAAAAGGCATCCGTTTTTTTGCAGTTTAAGCTGTTAAACAGTGATCGATCACGTCACATTTTCTTCTCTTTATGAAACCGGGGCTGGATCTCCCTTCCCTAACATTGCATCCCTGGTTCCTTCACTTGCTTCCCTTTCGAGGAAATTATGGAAAGAGAGAGAAATCGAGTAATTGAGACATCATTTCCTCTGAAGGGTCACATGAATTCGTCAGCAGTATGGGCGGAGTTAGCAACGAAGGCTGCTCTCGTGTATCCCCGCTCATAACTCCTTAGAGATCCATCCTTGTTCCTCCATCCTCGCTCCTCGGGGCAGGAATAAAAGCTTTGAGACGGCCTTCACGGAGGGGGGACAGAACAACTTCCGGTTCAGCCGAGGAGCGAGGGGATATCAAGTTGGAGAAGTGACATTTAGCCCATGTCTACGTTACTTCAGTCACGACCACTTTGTCAGTAAATAGATTTTATTCATCTGCAATTTGTATTTGGCGGTATGGCTCTGTTCTGGGGCCTCCCCACACTTCCACTAACATACATGGAAAGCATTAAGCGGGGAGAGCAGCAGTGCAGGATCCCCCCCAGGGCAAAGAACAGAGCAGCATCAACATTGATTAAGTCAGACAACAGGAATATAAATTTAAAAGGAGTAGCTGGGATGGAGGTGGGTTGCAAGTGCTTGCAGAGATGCAGCAAGGTAGGCTGGGAAAAGCAGTTTAAATAGAGCACTGTATTTGGAAATCCAATCCTATGCTTAGGAGGGAATCAGCTGAGCTATCAGCTGGCATGCTGGCTTAGGGACGGTCATCTATGAGCTGAGATAATACCAGGGCTGAACTCTGTGACTTGTCTGAACTTACGCTATGCTCCACATGTGGTTGCCTCATAATGTTTATTTTTTTTCCCCCATAGGTGATTCCTGTAGACGGCCGAGGGGAGGCCCTTCTCGCTGCTCTCCACAGCCCTCCTCCAACGACTCTGATCCAAGGAAGAGGAAGCCTAATCAACTTTGTGGAAGATGATGATTCTACGGGTGTGCATTCATCTACTGAGGATCTTGGGAGAAAGGTCGGTATAATATGGTGACAAGTTCTGCAGCTGTGTTTTTCCTAAAGGTCATCAAATAAAAAAATCTTTTTTTTAACATTTTTATTGGACATCAACAGTATAAAAAATATACAAATGTATAAAATATACAAATGTGTGTGTGTGTGTGTGTGTGTGTATATATATACATACATACATACATACATACATACATACATATGCATATGCATATGCATACAAAAGCCTGGATTCAATTTGCCGACATCCATGGTCCCTCCCCTGCCACTTTGTAGTCAAGATGGCGCCCGTTTAGTGCGCGTAGTGTCCATCGTTGCACACTGAACTTTTTGACCGTTTTTAGGGACTTTTTGCGTTATCTACACTATATACGTAAAACTAAGTGTTTTGAAGCATGCAAGTAGGCGGTTTGAGACACAGCCACAGAACAGAAGCAAAAATATTAGCAACAAAACAAAGCACAAGGCAGAACAGAGGCCTGTACTATGAATCAAATCTCTTTCAGTTACCCGGCTTCACTAACCCTAACAACCACGGTTCCGCATAACCTGTGTCACGACGGTGGTTAACAACCAGTTCTATCAACCCAGGGTTTCCCAATCCAGCGGCGCGTGCGTTCACATAAAAGAGGCGGTGTTTGCACAGCACGACCAATCGCAAACATCTACCAGAGCCGCATGTTTTAGGTAAGAAGAGCAAACTATAATTCTACATAAATATGAAGTAAACAGACAGGGTTTTGCAGGCCAAACGCAGTACTGTGGCTGCTTCCTAAAACAGGAAGGAAAGCTGTCAGCTGTCAAAAATAGCCGATGCTGTAAATGTGTAAATCACAACGTTTATCAATATCACTTCCCCATCAGTCAGGCACTAGAGCTGACCATAATTACACTTGTGCTTTCCATGAACTGTCATAGCTTTAGCTTATTATTTCAGTTGCCACCCTGGCAGTGGAAGTGATCGTGAGAGCAAATAAAATATATGAAAACATAATTCAAACCGATGTGCGCATTGGCAACGCACGGCTCAAGAAGCCGATAGCTTTTATGTAATTCCTTTCCATTAACATCTATATATTTCATAAAAATACCATCAGGGAATGTTAACGGGGTTGTCGGTCTCTAAATGTTTTAACTTTTATGAGCGCAACCCTCTCTCTCTCTCCCTCTCTCACCCTCTCTCTCTCCCTCTCTCTCACCCTCTCCCTCTCTCTCTCTCTCTCTGTCTCTCTCACCCTCTCCCTCTCTCTCTCACCCTCTCTCTCTCTTCCTCTCTCTCTCACCCTCTCACGCTCTCTCACACCCTCTCTCTCTCACCCTCTCTCTCACCCTCTCTCCCTCTCTCTCCACGCACCAAGCTCCGCCTGATCTTCTATAAGAACGGTGACACCGTTATCAATCGAGTATTGATTGATCAGTAGGCGGTGCTTTAACACCGGTTGATCTCTCATCTCCAACTTAACCTGCTCCCGACCGGGTTAGCTGTTCTGCATAAGTTACCACAACGATTGAACCCGGTAACAAGTGATCCACCGTCGTGGTACAGAAAACCCTGGGTTGAAGTTACCTCGTTAACGCCAAATCTTGCTTCATAGTACAGGCCTCAGGTTACAAGATAATAGAGTACATAGATTAGGCAAGCCACAGCTGTTGAAGGCAATAAAAGCAAGTAAAATTCATACATGTTGACACTGCAAACTAACGAAATACATACAGTACATAATAATTTTAGGGCTGACATGTACAATGGCTTGCATAAGTTTACACACCCATGCTAAAGTTGACTAAAAAGAGGAATAAAAAAATCATCTTTTGGAAATTGATCTTAATGCCTTGATTAAAAAAATAGGAAAAATCCAACCTTTAAGGACACCAATTATCTTTGTGAATGAATAATGTATCGTAAATAAATAAATGTTCTTCCTTAAAATACAGGGGGCATAAGTATACACACCTCTATGTTAAATTCCCATAGAGGCAGGCAGATGTTTATTTTTAAAGAGATTGGCATGGTTTTAGTTCAGTTAGCCTAATAGCTGGTTTGATTTGCATTGAGAGCTGATCTCATGGAAAGTACCCCATGCCAATCTCTAGGTATGGTGAAGGGTATGTGATGATTAATTCCAAAGGCCAAGGGAACTTTATAGTACAGGCCTAGTATCCTGGATCCATGAAATAACTGGCCTGTAAAAATAAAAATCTGCCTGCCTATGGGAATTTAACATAGGGGTGTGTATACTTATGCCCCCTGTATTTTAAGAAAGAACATTTATTCATTTACGATACATTATTCATTCACAAAGAAAATTGGTGTCCTTAAAGGTTGGATTTTTCCTATTTTTTTAATTAAGGCATTAAGATCAATTTCAAATCTTTTTTTTTTTTATTCCTCTTTTTAGTCAACTTTAGCATGGGTTTGTAAACTTATGCAAGCCACTGTATATGTATTGACCAAACATAGTTTCAGCTGCTTATTAAAAGCCATATATGTATACAGTTGGTATGATAGTAACAATAAATTATACCAATTATAGTAACAATAAAGAGCATGTCTCCTCTCTTGTCAAATCTCTTTAGTGGAGGTTCGCGAGAGTGGTGGAGCCGTCTGCATCCCTGCCTAAAGACAAGACCTTCTCCATCGCCACGGCGCTGCCTATGCCTTTCTACGGCTCCCTGGTGGCGGGCCTCTCCAACGTCTGCCTGCACAGTGATGAGCCGCTCCCCTTCAGCCAGAACGAATACAGCGCACAGCACATCAGCCAGCAGCTCACCCTGCTGCAGCAGGTACGCACACAGGTCCACCCCCACAGCCCGCACCCAGGCTGCGGTTGTCTTTATTTACCACTAGAGGGAGACATGGCTTTATGAATGCCTAGATGAATACAGTCCAACCCCCTGATCTCATGCTAGAGTTGTACCTTTTGCAACGCAGGAAATGTTCCAAGGCTGTCATCCAGTTCATTTCCTCAACTCCAGAATACAAGGAGTCAGGGACAAAGTGTCGACCCCAAACAGGTGAGAATACTGTTCTGGCTTTACACACCGTTTACTGATGTTCTTTACAGACGAGTCAAAATGGAAGGTTTTTTAGCGAGGTGGTGGCATAGATTATTTTTTTTTCTCCTGGAAAGATGAACACCATTCCTCCAAAAAATATTCCTTCATTTGTTTTTTCAATACTTTATAGGAGTAGTGTGTGAGTTAAAAACGTACATTTGCTTACATACTGTATGATGTTGTTCATATTTATAGTATTCCTACGATGTTTATATATTTTATAATGAAAAATGATATTATAATAAATTAGAGAACATAAAAATAAATACATTTATGATTAAAAATAATAATAAATAACCGTAAAATAAAGAGGAAATAAGTCAGTCAAAATAAAGTAGGCTATTATGATGATGGTGCACATACATACACACATACAGTGTACATACACATGCATGCATACATACATATACACACATATCTGTACATAACTACACACATATCATAGGTTAATATGCAGAAATTGCCATTTAGTTTAAAAATACCTTATACTAATTTCCCAGAGCCAAAGGTGACCTCTCCAAATCCAAAAAAGATTAAGACAAAAAAAGACAAAGGTGTTTGCCACTGTTGCTTGATAAATAGCAATAACGATGAACCAATTCTGAAAGTTTCTGATAATTAATTTCTGATAATTAACTAATCATCGTAATTGTTGTTTCAGTAATAATGTGTGGTGTAAATGTTCGGTAAAACTTTACTTGAAGGTATCCACCTAAGAGTGACATGACACTGTCATGAACACATGAACCCGAACCTTAACCCTAACCCTATAACCATAACTTGTCATGACAAAAACCGAATGACATGCAGCACAGGGCCCGCTGCGTCGAGGAGCAAACCTCTATATATGGGCGCCCGCTCCACCAACTGAGCTAGCCGGGCTCCCGTTTATGACTTGTTTATAATGTTTATGACACGTTGGTGACGGTGTCATGTCACTCTTATGTCGATACCTTCAAGTAAAGTGTAGCTAAATGTTCCTACTTCTCTCCACCAGGAATGTGTCCCAGCATATCCCACCAGCAGAGGGCAGCGCTCCACCCCTATGTGAGGACGGAGTCCTCCGGCGGCTGCTCACACACGCTGACAGTGTTTCTAACTGGATCTCGGCTGAAATAGTCATCTGTGACTCGGTTAAGGTGAGAGGAGACACGAACTCGTGAAAGCAACAGGGCCAGCAGGAGAAAAACAAAAACAAGCCATTACTGCCACAGCCGGTGCTTTGACTTCTCATTTGGATGTCAGTCACAGACTTTACCCATTATGTGTTTGCTTTCTGTCGCTTCTTGGAGTTTGGAACAAGAACACATGGGTCTTAAACCTGTCTTCTTTGGGCTTCATAAGTTGTCATTTGTCATACAAAAAGCTGAGAAACCTAATAAAAAATGAGTGTATTTGTATTATTATGGACACTTTTTTTGTCCCTCAGCTACTTTCAAATAAACACTCCATTCGAATGTTATCATTTTTAAATAATCAGCTCATTTAGGACATCTTTACATCCTTTCAGATTTTTGATGTCTTTCATACTGACATGTCAGCTCAAATACTTCAACTAGGGCTGGGCAGTATATCAATATTATATCGACATTGATATATGCGGCTAGATATCGTCTTAATGTTTTTGGTGTTGTTTTTTTTCCTGGTTTTAAAGGCTGCATTACGATATATGAATATGTGATATTTAAATATAGCCCAGCTCTAACTCCAGCTTTTGTACTTCAACTATCTCTGGTGCTTCAACTTCACCTTAAGGGGACATTTTATGCTCACTTTCAGGTTCATACTTGTATTTGTATATAACATGTTTACATGCTTTAGTGTTAAAAAAAAAACTTTATTTTTCTCATACTGTATTCGCCCTCTGTCTGAAACGCTCCATTTTAGTGCCTGTCCCTTTAACTCTCCTCCCGAAAAAGCCCAGTCTGCTCTGATCAGGCCCCCAGGAAAAGCGCCGGGCTTTGAAGCCAATTTAACATAGCGGCCAAAAACTGGAGTGACAACTACCAGGTCTGTCCCACAATGCCCTCTAGCCCAAACAGACTATTTCCCATAGACTTACATAAAGGTGAAAGAGACGTCTGTTAATCAGTGGATTTTTTTTTTTTTTTTTAGCGTCACAACCCCCGCGAAATGACTCCGTTTACTATCAGTATTTGATCCGTTCGATCTGATGGAGGAGGGTCTGGCTTTTCCACACAGCATTCCGGGATGGGAGAAAAACGTGCTCTGGTTTATTGGCATTTCTTTAAACCAATACCAATCATGTTGGGCGGCGCTAGGCGCCGGGCAGAGCCATGGTGCCGCAGCAAAATAGCCTCGGGAAGGAACTTGTTTTGGTGGGACATGTACATTCAACGGTTATTTTAGTCGTGCAACAGAAAACTCAGATTGGACAGATAGTCTAGCTAGCTGTCTGGATTAACCCTGCAGAGATCTATGTTCACCATAGTCCTCAGAAATCCACCAGAGTTTAGAATTCCAACACAAACGAAACGGAAGGTGATGTACATCCGGCTAAAAAGAGTAAAATCCGTCCGAATTTCCAATGGCAACGGAGCAATCCTGGAAGTGGAACGTCATGGATATAGACTACACAAAAGCTGACAGTTCAACTCCTTACGGAACTTAAAGGTCCAGTGTGTAACGTGTTTAGTTGTTCATTATCAAAATCTGTGTTGCGCGTTCACAAACTTGTCCTTTTTCATGAATATTTACCTCCACCATCAATTCCAAGTTATTCCTTTTGGCTTGAAATTTTATATTTGCATTCGCATGAACTGGGGTAGACGCTCCATATTCATGCTCCATCTTGAAATACGTTAGCCGGTAAGGGACATACAGAACATACTGCTCCGCCTTTTGCGTTTTTCGCTGTCATATGATAAACTCACAGGTGCTGCTAATGCTGCTAATGGGTATCGTAGCTTCCCGTCCCCGGCAAGTTTGAATAAGGAAAGGAGGACCACATATATTCAAAGTCCCAATTTCAGGAACAGGAGTCTTCTTCTTTGCCCAGAAAAAGGAAAAGGATATTGAAAAGAGCAAGAGACCGGCTTTTTGAAGCGTGAAGGCTGCCGTAGCTGTAATACGTACTTTGAACTGCGTGGTGCGAGAGAGTTGATTGCGATAGATGATCTCAACGCTAGATGGGAGAGATTCCTACACATTGGATCTTTTAAACTTGAAATTAAAAGTTCAAAATGCTTTTAGTGATTACACTTCAACTGATTTCAGGTCCTTACTTCAAAAAAAACATTCTTAAAGCAACACTATGTAACTTTTAGTTACAGACACAGAAATGGCACATCCTAAGGAAAGCTCATTGTGGGACTGGCTCTAGTGGCTGTAATTCTGCACCAAGGCTGGATTTTAGGAAAGAGACTTCAGATACAGTATTAGGGGACCACTGAGGCCTATATAAAAGAGACTTCAGATACAGTATTAGGGGACCACTAAGGTCTATATAAAAGAGACTTCAGATACAGTATTAGGGGACCACTAAGGTCTATATAAAAGAGACTTCAGATACAGTATTAGGGGACCACTAAGGTCTATATAAAAGAGACTTCAGATACAGTATTAGGGGACCACTAAGGTCTATATACAGTAAAAGAGACTTCAGATACAGTATTAAGGGACCACTAAGGTCTATATAAAAGAGACTTCAGATACAGTATTAGGGGACCACTAAGGTCTACATAAAAGAGACTTCAGATACAGTATTAGGGGACCACTAAGGTCTATATAAAAGAGACTTCAGATACAGTATTAGGGGACCACTAAGGCCTATATAAAAGCATCCAAAGAGCAACATGTCATGGGACCTTTAAACTGCAATTCCCATTCAAATTGTCAGATGCAATTAACTTTATTTTTAGACATTTTAACCCGTTCACAATGCTTTGTTAACACATAACCAAGCACACCTGCATTGCACAGTGCATCGAGAACTTTGACTATATGTGGTCTTTTTCTTGCTTTGTTTTTCCAGTTGGCATGCTTCATTCTGCAGCCTCATGTAGTCCCAAGAAAATCATACCACTGTAAAGGCCTACTGGGGTTTTGCATTTTGCCTTGTTTAGCTTTTCCTTGTTTTTAATTGCAAGCTCTCATCCCTTGCAGACACAAGTTGCTTTGCTGACCAAGTATCTGTGGATAGGAAAGCACTGCTACGAATCGAGGAACTTTGCCACAGCCATGCAGGTCCTCGGAGGTCTGGAGAACGTGATTGTCAGGCAGTTACCAGTAAGGCTGCATCTCATAAATTCCTCCTCGCACAAACTGTGAGCTTCTGTAATAAGTCATATGCCCTCGAGCTAAACGTTTTCCTCAGCTGTGATAGAATTGGGTGGTGTTTAATTAGTTTCACAAATGAGTAATTTGCATTAATGCATTCAGATAAGATGTGAGCGCGGTGAGGAGGATTGTGGCCCGTGAATAAGTCTTTTTTTTTTTCTTTTTCTTAAACACGCAATTAAAAGACACCATTTTGAGAATATATAAGAAATTTCCGTATTTCCATGGCTTATATTCATTATATTCTTAGACTCTTATGTTGCATTTAAAGCCAGGGTATAATTAGTCTTCCTTTAGTAAACTGTTAAATAAAAGTGCCTCCTCTCTTGCCAACAGGCTTGGAAACAGCTGTCTTCCAAGGTGTGTGAGATCCTGGAGGAGCTGCGAGCTGTGCAGGTGTGTGTGTGTGTGTGTGTGTGTGTGTGTGTGTGTGTGTGTGTGTGTGTGTGTGTGTGTGTGTGTGTGTGTGTGTGTGTGTGTGTGTGTGTGTGTGTGTGTGTGTGTGTGTGTGTGTGTGTGTGTGTGTGTGTGTGTGTGTGTGTGTGTGTGTGTGTGTGTGTGTACACACGTATGTTGCTTGTAATTGAAGGCTGGTCACATCATGAAACCAGGCTGCAGGGCAAACAAATCAATAGAAAAACAGCTTCAAGCAAGCCGCCTGTGTGCTGAGATCTTACAGCTTGCTCTGCTTCTGAAAGTCACCTGCGTCACCCTCCTGCCAACTTTTCTGTATTTATCTGTATCAGGCTGGGTGTCAGCAATCATTTCCCGAATCGATTCAATTCCGATTCAAAAGTAGGGGTAATGTTTAGTTAGGAAAGTCTGGTGCCTTTAGTCTCTTCCACATGGTGGAAGGAAGGTATAAGGTGGAAGGTATACAGTGTATTATTAATTGAACAATGGTACCGGATCAGTATCGGATATCAACAGATACACAAAGCCCAGACTAGGGCTGGGTACCAAACGTCAATACTTTTATGGCACCGAGAAAAATTATTTATCTTTCGGTGCCAAATTTCGGTTCCAAAAGCGTCTGAGCACGTAAGCACAAGCAATCTTTCTTCTCTGCATATTGACACAGAGCGGAGCTCCGACCGACCGACACACACACACACACACACACACACACACACACACACACACACACACACGGAGAGGTGCGGACGGAGTAAACTGTCTGCAGTTTTGTTGAAGTCACAGAGAGTCACGGTTGGTTTCAAGTGTGGTTACAGTTTTTCAAAACTTCACGCATACAGCGTTTGCTGCGATGTGATATTAATGGCGAGCCAAAAGCGGTCGCAGTGCTGTTGACGTTACACTTCCTCTTAGACAAGCAGGCACAACGGTGTTTTTTCTGCCCTGATGACTGACTGACAGGCTGAGCTTGCAAGGCAAGGCACT
Source organism: Perca flavescens (assembly GCF_004354835.1). Taxonomy (NCBI): domain Eukaryota; kingdom Metazoa; phylum Chordata; class Actinopteri; order Perciformes; family Percidae; genus Perca; species Perca flavescens. The sequence goes on from NC_041347.1 coordinate 1,979,133, forward strand.
TTTAATAATGTTACTCTGAGTGAGCAGTTTTACCAGAATCTTTGTAATTTTGAGAACCATTTTGATAAAAAATTAAGGTGGAAAATAAAATCTTTGTGTTTAATGTATTTTTGTTGATGTTGAAATGGATTTTAAAACATATGGTATCAAAATAAAAGTATCATTAGGAACCAAAACTGAGGTATCGAAATTGGCACCGGATTGAAAGATTTTGGACGATACCCAGCCCTAGCCCAGGCATCGCTATCGGGACTGAAAAAGTCAGATCGGTGCATTCACAAGGTCCCAATTAAATACCATTTCTTCTGTTGTAAATTGTACAAGCACAAAGCCACCCTCAAATGTTTTATAATGCACCAGGTTAATGTTTACATTAAGAATTGTATGATTAAAGTACTTTTTACTTGTACATGCATGGTGAAAAAGGCATATATATATATTGATTGATTGATTGATTTCTGGATTTTATAAATTGATATCAGATCACTCGCACAAAGATCGATTATTTTAACCCAGCCCTAGTAGAGAACCATGCTCTCTTGGCTTTTTAATGTACACTTGTTGAAAATCCTCTCCAACTCTTTCAATCAAATCACACCGCTACATAGGACATGCTCATTTCTGCGTCAAGCACCTTGAAACTTTGGCTTAATTGGAACTTTCCAAAATGTTCTAGTCCAGTGAGAACTCATTTATTTACTGTGCTGTTAAACCGCTGTCTCCTCAGGTGTTTCTGAAGAGTGACGACCTGTGTCTGATGGGGGGGGAACCCAGGAGGAGGAGGCCCACCCTGCCGTCGGCGCGCATCCTGGCCATGCACGTCCAGAAGCTGGAGATCGGAGCCTTCACGCTCACCACCGGAGCTTACAAGTGGCCCAAGCTCAGGTGAGGGGAAATGACTTTTAGATCTGTAATAAGCTGTCACTGACCGGCCGATGTTTAGTTTGTTCTATTTCTGCTTTTTGGCTTTCAACTTCCGGTCTCTGTTGCTGTTTCTATGGAAAGCAAAAGGTTAATTTTGTTTTTATTTAATAGCACTAAAAAGAAAATTAAAGGTGCAGTAGGTAAGCCTTATAAAACTAACTTTCTGTCATATTTGCTGAAACTGACCCTATGTTTGAGTAGAACTACATGAAGCAGGTCATTTAAAAAAAAATCCAGCTCCTCTGGCACCACCTACAGCCTGTAGTGCGATTTGCAAAAATCCACCGCTCCCTGTTCAGATTCACCAATCAGGGCCAGGGGGGGGTGTCTAACTGCGTGTCACTCACTGCTCATGCACACGCATTCATTCTTCCTTGTGGGGGGAGGGGCTTAGGAGACCGTTTTGGGCTTTAGCAGAAAAGGGTGAGGGACTGAGAAGTTGTCGCTGTTCAAATTCTTTGCCAAAGTCCAGGATCTTCACAATCCTACCTACAGCACCTTTAAGGGCCGGGACACATCAGGCCGATTATCGGCCGTGGGACAGTCTGGCGAGGTCAGTGACTGAAATCTGTTCGGTGTGTCCCGTGCCGTCGTCCGTCTGAGGGGCTGTCGGCGTTCATTTTGGCCGACCTGACATGTTTGGTCGGCGGCAGGGCCGTCGGGACTCACCCGGAAATGACAAGCGGAATGAGGTGACTAGAGTCTCTCAAAATCTGATGAAATACTTTTAAACTGACCTTTGTTGAGCTGAACTGAAGACAGATTCAGCAACTACACGGCCTATTTCTCGCTTAAAATGTTTCCATAAACATGTTTCAGTGAACTATTTAAGTACAATATGAGATCGTATTCTGAACGGCCGCCATGACAGACCAGGTCTGAATTTCCGGAGAAAACAAACCAATGTGACGCGTTTGTCCAATCAGCTGCCGGTTTTCATTTCTTGGGCAACATTACAGATTAGCGCTGCCTGCTGTTATAGAGACGTATTACGTCTCGTCTCCTCTCGTCTTTTTGGTCTGTTCTGTGGCAGTTTTTTGGACCTCGGGGACGCGACTGATCATATCGACGGGGTCTTCTGTCAACGGTCGGCCGTCGGCTATATGTGTCTACACCATAATCAAATACCAAAATGTGCAAGGGAGGCCACATGCCTAAAAGGCTTAAACAAGGGTCTCTAACTAAAACCTATTTCAAATACGACTAACACATTTCAAAACATAATCATTTTCCCATTGATAAAAATAAACAAAACAATGAAAAACGGTTAAATATATATATAAATTATAAATTCCTCAAAGTTGGCAACACACGTCCATAAGTCTGGCCTGATGACTAGCAAGCAACACATGCACTGCTTGCTTTTTCTCATTTGCGGTGCAGGGAATTAATTCCCCCGAAGTTCTGTTTCCAAAGGAAAAAGAAAATTCCCGCACAAACGTGTCACCTCTGCATTGGTATATTTGGTCGACATATCCACCAACATTTGTAGTAAAAGTGGTGGAGGACCTTTGGGATCTTGCTGGAACATAAAATAAAAGATTACTGATGTACGGTGGTGTGCATAAGTTTACACAGCCATGCTTAAGTTGACTAAAAAGAGGAATAAAAAATCATCTTTTGGAAATTGATCTTAATGCCTTAATTTAAAAAGTTTGGAAAAATCCAACCTTTAAGGACACCAATTTTGTTTGTGAATGAATAATGTGAATGTATATAATGTGATATAATATATAATGCCAATAATGTGAATGTATAAATAAATATTTTTCCTTAAAATACAGGGGGCATAAGTAAGTACACCCCTATGTTAAATTCCCATAGAGGCAGGCAGATTGTTATTTTTAAAGGCCAGTTATTTCATGGATTCAGGATAATATTCATCCTGATAAAGTTCCCTTGGCCTTTGGAATTAAAATAGCCCCCCATCATCACATACCCCCCCACCATACCTAGAGATTGGCATGGTTTTATTTCAGTTAGCCTAATAGCTAGTTTGATTTGCATTGAGAGATGTTATTATGGAAAGTACCCCATGCCAATCTCTAGGTATGGTGAAGGGTATATGATGATGGGGGGGGGGGGCTATTTTAATTCCAAAGGACTGATCAGTCGGCTACCCAAGGTAAAAAAAGTGCCTCGGAACACACTGGAGCAACGCCAACATGAGCGTACGTTCTGCGCGTGCGCAAGATCGTAATGCGTCTCCATAACCGCAGGCCCCGCTAATCCGTATTGTCATCCAAAACAATGAAAACCGGAAATGACGGGACATCTCTCTAGACCGTTCTCTTAATACATCCATATCTAGACCTAGTAAACACAGAGCACGCTGTCGCCAGTCATTGTTTTCATCAGAGAGTGTTGATAATAGTCAAGATTATTGTCATTACTCGCTGAACGGAAGAAAACACGATGGCTAGTAATAAGAAGATACTGGCGTTGTCAGCTCTCTGGCTTCTTCTGGAAGAAACACTGATTCGCTAGTCAACGGCTAGCACTCCACCAATCAGATTGGTCATTGAGTCCGACCACCCACTGGCCCGATTCCACAAGTCAAATCGGCCAAAATGAACGCCCGACGGCTCCTCCGACTGACGACGGCACGGAACACACCGAACAGACTTCGAGTCACCGACCTCGCCAGACGGTCCGACGGCCGATAATCGGGTTGGTGTGTCAGCGCCTTTACATTAATACCATGATTGCAGTGGTGAAAGAAGTATTCAGATCCTTTTATTTAAAGGTCCAGTAGTGTGTAACGTGTTTAGATGTTCATTATCAAAATCTGTGTTGCCCGTTCACAAACTTGTCCTTTTTCATGAATATTTACCTCCACCATCAATTCCAAGTATTCTTTTTGGCTTGACATTTTACATTTGCATGAATTGGGGTAGACGCACCATATTCAGAGCATATTAAGAGCAAGAGACCGGCTTTTTGAAGCGTTAAGGCTACCGTGGCTGTAATACGTATTTTAAACTGCGTGGTGCGAGAGAGTTGTAAAAGTACTCTGTTACAAGTAAAGTCCTGCATTGAAAATGTATCATCAAAAGTATCATCAGGAAAATATACTGAAAGTAAAGGTAAAAGTACTCAATGCAAAAAACATTTATGTCAATCAACTAAGTGTTTAATCTGCTAATCATCTCAGCTGGACTTGTAGGCCGTTATATTGTTGGGTAGTTTAATTCATAATTAAACATCGTATTTATAAACTACATGTGTTTTGTGTGCAAAAATCTGAATTTGTAAAGTAACTAGTAACTAAAGCTGTCAGATTAATATAACTGAGTAAAAAGTACAATATTTCTCTCTGAAATGTAGCAGAGTAGAAGTAGAACAGACTCCAGTAAAGTACAAGTACCTCAAATTTGTACTTAAGTACAGTACTGGAGTAAATGTACTTAGTTACATTCCACCACTGCATGATTGATCCTGCATGCTGTAATTTTCACTCATGGCATATTGCTGTAATGGACGTACAGCCAGTGAAATGAGCCTGCTACTTATCCTATCCTGTGATACAATATATTAACAGTCCGTGTCATCAACTGGAAATGAGCGCTCTCTTCCCCCCATCCCAAGAATCCATCTATGACAAAGTCGGCCAACTCGCTATGAGTGTCCTTCTCCTTCACTCCAATATGGCCGACCAGATGCCGAGGTCACAACAAGTGGCGGTTGGATGGTAATGGCACAGCTGTTGGATTTGGGTTGTTGGTAGGGGGTGCCAGTGTTGCGCCAGATGGCGCCCGTGGGATGGGGTTTGATTGGAAAGGAGGTTTCAGGCCAGATGCTGAGAGGCGACTGGCTGTAGCCAGATGTTGGGGTTCAGGAGATCTAGCAGGGAAAGGCAGAGACACAGCTGGTTGTAGTGGACCCAGGGTTGTCCCCGCTCTCTCTAAATCAGGTCACAGACGAACCTGCTGAGGCTGCCAGAGGAAGGAAACTTGGGTAGGATATGCATTTAGATAAGAGATGCTTACATTAATCGATTAGTATCTAATAAGTTTGAGTCTTTTCCTTTTTTTTTAAACAAAAAAGTACATTTTATCTGACTCCAGCTTCTTAAATGTAATTATTTTCTAGTTTCTTCTCCCTTATGTGACAGTAAACTGAATATATTTGAGTTGTGGACAAAACAAGACATGTGAGGACGTCATCTTGGGCTTTGGGAAACACTGATCCACATTTTTCACCGTTTTCTGTCATTTTATAGACCCAACAACTAGTCAATTAATCGAGAAAATCAACAATGAAAATCATCATTAGTTGTAACCTAATACCTAGATAGAAACGGTGGTGATGGCGCAGTGGATATAACACATTCCTCTGGTGTGGGAGATCTGGGTTCGATTCCCACTGCGATACATCAACCAATGTGTCCCCTGATATTGGAGGCGTGTAACCTCCAATATATATATATGTATATGTATGTATTGCAATTGTAAGTCGCTTTGGATAAAAGCGTCAGCTAAATGACATGTAATGTAATAAATGCTTTGCATGTTTTCACTTTTCCTTCTATTCTTTATTCCTATTTCATGTTGCTCCGCCCGCTCACCCACCTGTCCGTCCTTGGCTCAAGGAGCATAGCAAAGGTTGTGAGTCAGGTCCACGCCTTCCAGGAGGCCGTGTACCCCTACAGCCCGGACCGGGAGCTGCAGGCCTACCTTCGGCGCCGCATCGCCCGGCACGCCACCTCTGACATCCACCTATTGGCCGCCGACAACGATGCCAACTTCCAGCAGTCCAGCGAGCGACAGACACGGAGGATCCAGGACACGCTGAAAAGGGTTAGGGCCACTTTCCAATGAGCCCTGCCCCCCGGTCACATCTAACAGCCCAGAGCGAGTCACCCCCAACAGGTCAACGCCTGATGTCCAAGCCCAGACTGAGGCTCCATGCCCAAGCCACGACCCACGCATGTCTCTGTTGTCCAGACAGCAGAGCCTTGCGGACTGGAAAACTTTTTCTGCTGTCATATGTTCACTATCCGCAAAGGCCCCTTAACCTAAAGTAACTAATATATATATATATATGTAACTTTGAAATGTTTCTGAAACTGTGTAATTTTCCATCTGATGATCATAAATGACCTGTAACAGCAAACAAGACTAACAGTGAAATGAACGCTAGTTTTCTATATTTTTTATTAATGCCTCGGCCCCGGTCCGATTTTCCCCGCAAAGTCCAAAAAATGATTTACGGCAGGTAGACGGCGCTACAGTAACACATTCTGACGGGTCACAGATTTCAGTGTAACACCGGAAAATCCTGTGTTGCGTATCCAGCCAGGTAAAAGGTAGCAGGAGATTTCTTTATAGAGGCCTAATTGTATTTTGATTTTATTTTAGAAGTTATCTGCTGTAGTTATGGCTGATACTGGGGCAGGACCATCACAGAAAAGAAGGAAATTTAATGATTTAACTCGGTCAGCCTTTCTACAGATAGAGACAATTACAAGATTGTAAATTATTCAAAAACGTCCCAGAATTGGCCCTCAGGTATTTAATGTCTATTTTATTCATAAAATGACTTTAGATTGCGTTATGTGGTTATACGTCCGTAGCCAACATTAAATGACCTCCCCCCTTCTATTTAGCGCAGACGTTTTATTCCCCCTGTACTTGTGTAAAGTGTCCGTGGATTTTATGAAATGCGCTGTATTAATCTAAGTCATTATTACATTGGTTGCTACAACAAACTCTTAATGCTTTGGCTCGTAACACAGTGACAGTGATAACGTTATCCGGTTTAGCTCACGGTACATCCAAAGTAGGCTAAGTTACCGTATGCAACACTTGAAATGCAACGATGCATCTGTAACGTATTGTAAATGAATGATTTTCTGTGTGAGCAAAACATTCATCGCAACTATACGACTCCCCCGTGACACTAACTCCTAGACCTTTACGACAGCAGGTGTGGTAAAAACACTACCGCTTTTGTCCAAAGGGACCGCTAGAATCATCACAAACTGAAAGTTACATATAGGCACTTAAAAGGAGACCTATTATGTACCGTTTTCAGGTTTATACTTGTATTTTGTGTTTCTATTAGAACATGTTTACACGCTTTACTGTTCAAAAAAACAAGATTACAGCTTCCCCTGGCAGTAGCATGTAGCTACATGTAGTTAACAGTGGATTGTAATGGAGTATAGCAGCAATTTCTACCATCGTAAATCACAGATAAAGGCTGCTAAACCAAATGCTACACAACCGGACATGTTCCAGCAGGAATGGGACCTAAAAGTTGGAAGAAATGAACACCATTTGCAGCCAAGATTACCGCTTTCCCTGGCGTTAGCATGCAGCTACATGTGGCAGGGTATGAAACGTAAACACTGCCGTAGCGTGCCCGCCTGGAGCAGATGACATATATGGAAAACCGGCTCTTTATGACATCATACAGAGCCGAGAGTAGAATTGTAACATTATAGCTATGACAGAAAATAGCATAACAGGTCTCCTTCAAGTCAATAATTAAGTTTGGACCCAAGGCAACTTTATTAATAACACCCTTAAGATTACGCAGGTAGTTTTCCCTCACTACCTTCCTTGTTTTTTATGAGTATTTCCCTTCCACAAAGAGAAGTAATGGGTGGCGTTAATAGTTTGCAATGATTTTTTTTTCTCCGCTCATATATTGACATTTCTAATCATTATTTGTGAATTGACCCTGGCTCTTTAGGCCTCATGTGGACTGATCATAGCAGCAATGCAGACTGCATGTCCAACATCAAGGCTGGATTACCAACTTGGCGAGTTGGGCAGCTGCACCAGGGCCCATAGACACCCAGGGGCCCCCAGAAGCCACAGGTTTACGTAGCAATGTGGTAATGTGATCGATTGTAACTTTGTTTGGGAATATGCACCACTAAAGCAGGATATCAACTGACACGATGAGGGCCTTTAGGTGGAATCCTGCTTTTCTAGCCAGGCCTCTAGGACTGGCAATGTCCATATGTCGGGTAATCCCCCTACTTTGGTCCAGACTGAAATATCTCATCAACTATTACATGGATTTCCATGAAGTTTGGTACAAATATCCTTGGTCCCTAGAGGATGAATCCTCATGATTTTAAGGATGCCCTGACTCTTCCTCTGGTGTGACCGTGGGGTTCACATTTGTAATTTTCAGTAAAATGTCTAGGCAACTATTGGATGGATTGCCATTAAATCTGCTTCAGATAACCATGAAGCCGGTGAGCACTTCACTTTGTGTTTACCGCCATCATCAAACGTCAAACCTTTAATTTCTCCAATACTGATTCATTGCAAAATATAGAGCTGCGAAAAGTAATCTATCGGGGGAAGGGGGGTTAAACAGGGGCCCAGCAGCTATTTATTCCCCCGGGCCCCCTAGTAGGAGAATCCAGTCATGACAAATGTATATTTGATGTTGCTGAAACATGTTTGACTTGTTGAAAACGCGACAAAATAATGCAAAATGTATTTAATGTAGTGAAAGTTTTATTGATTAGATATTTTGCTTAACCTACGACACATAGTTTCTACTTGTTTAGCGATTAGGAGTTTACCAAATGAGATTTATATGACTAGATTGGTCCATTAATATCCAATATGAATCCTATTCAAACATCACAATGTGAAATAATTGCATTCATTATTAATCGTGTAACGGGAACATAGTCTCTATGGTCGTGAAGGGACGAGCTTACTGCCGGGAGAAGGCCTTACCATTACGGAGAAAATGATACAACATAATGAGATGTCAATGTGCACCATGTTATTTGAGGAGTGATGTTCAGTCAGTGTCTATTTTTCTATATCCCCGCCTGCCCTCTCTCTCTCTCTCTCTCTCTCTCTCTCTCTCTCTCTCTCTCTCTCTCTTTTTTTTCTCTCCGTGGTCTTCTGCCGTGAAACACACCGTGGAGATGGAATGTGACATGCTATGAAGATTTGCTTAATTTAGCCAAATAAATGAGATTTTCTAAGCCCTCTCTTGCCAAAGCGTATTATTGTCAGACAATATCCGTGATGGAATGGCTGTGTGGCAGGTTCCAGCCCTGTTACATCTGTCAGGGGATGTGGAGTGTGGTGGTTGGAGCTATAGCTGCTCTTCCTCTCCTCCTGCAGGGCTTTAAAGGTCCCACGTTGTATAAAGTGAGATTTCCATGTGTTTTCTTTTTTTTTTTAAATGTATTATAAAGCAGGTCAATATATGCTATAAATACTGTGAAAGGATCAAAATGTTCAGTCCACAGAGAAAGCTGATGTCTTCGACACACCAAACAGAAGTAGAGAAATTAAGGCCAGATGTCCTTCTTTTTGGCCGGATGTCCGTCACAATCTGCTTCCTTTGTGTTGGAATTCTAACCTCCGGTGGATTTGTGAGGACTATGGTTAACTGCTCCTCAGATCTCTGCAGGGTAAATCCAGACAGCTAGCTAGACTATCTGTCCAATCGGAGTTTTCTGTTGCACAAACGGATTTTACAGCGGCTCCGTGCGGAGCTTAGCACCAACCCACGACGATTCTGATTGGTTTAAAGAAATGCCAATAAACCAGAGCACGTTTTTTTTTCTCCTCTCCCGGAATGCTGTGTGGACTAGCCAGACCCTCCTCTGCAGCGCTGTTGAGTAAGGTCTGGCAATGCGAGACTAAAGCAGAAGTAATTCATCCTTTTCTGTAATGCCAAGTGGACTTCTGGAACGTTATCAACTCAAACTCATCTTTATAAGCAGTTCTCATAAATTTAGAAAAAGTCATGAAGTATCAAAGTGTAAAAAAATTAATTTAAGGCATGTTTTGGACCTGTTGTGGAGGGCCCATGCCAGCGCCTACAGTTACAACCAGGCTAGTGGTGGACTGTAGTTAAGTAGAATTGTGAACTACTTGCACTTTACTTGAGTATTTTCAGTCCATGCCACTTCATATTTCTATTTCCTTACATATAATAGTAAAACAATGTGCTTTTGAATCCACTACATGTATCTGACCGCTGTGGTTACTTTGCAAATTAAGGTTGTACATATGTTTACGTCATAAAAGATGCACTGTAATAGAGTACTCTATCCATCAGTACATCAAGCATGTAAAATCTGCTCCACTTCAATATGCTACAACATTAAAATGATGCTTAAGCATTGTCATTTGAATCCAAAAATGACAGATTTACACAAATTGCCTCATTTTTGTCCTCTACTGACTCTTAAAACTCCGTAGCTGCAAGCTCCGGTCACAAACAAATAACGTTCATCATTCCTCAAGCACGTACTATTTCTTGTTGAAAGTTATTGGGTGAATGTTTTTGCCCCCTCATCTTGGTGTTGACTTCAGAGTCCCCTACGCATGTCCTCTCACTCCCTACGACACAAAAGCGCCAAAAACGTTGAAAAAAAAGTGCCAATAGTGTAAAAAAAAATGGGACAAAAAATGTCAAAAAGTGTTGATTTTCTACTGATTAGTCATTGTCGGCTGTCATTTGCTGACAAGTCTGTTGTTTGTTCTTGTAACTTCTTATGCTGCTGTCTCAGCCAGGGCTCCTTTTTTAAAAGAGATTCTGAATCTCAGCGGGAATAATCCTGGTAAAATAATGAAAAATGGGACTTAAATCAAACTTGGACCTTTACTGATAATGGAGTATTTGCTTGAATAATGGACTTCTTCCACCACTGTCCTGTCCACCACTGACAGAAAATACAAAATCTTATGTATCATGATTGTTTTTCCGCAATGATTTTTAAAATTGATTCTTTTCTCTAGAATCAATATTTATTTTTATTTATTTTTTACCAGTGATTGACTTAAATATTTTCTGTTCATATGGTATCGCCAACAGCGACTACATCACATCTGTTTCCAGCTAAACAGACCGAAAGCAGAAAATACAGGAAATCCACGTTATGTACTTCTTTACAGGGGCATAGCGCAAATTCTGGGCCCTGTAGAAAGGCATTTTCTATTGGCCCTAACCCCGCATCCACAGCTATGCATTGTAGCATCTTTTTGGGCCCTCCTCACATGAGGGCCCTGGGCACTCAGTCCCCTTTCCCCCCCCAGTCCGACGCCCCTGCTTCTTTACAAATGAAATACATGTCAGACTGACTGACATGTGATGTCCATTCTTCTTAGAAAACAATTTAGTTTTTAGAAATGTCTCATGATCTATTGTCTCCAGAAGTGTATTATTCAACTTTTTTGTTAAAGAAGGAAATGAAAACCGCAACTCATGTCAAATCGGCATGTCCATGTATTGGGAAAGAATTGAACCGGGACAAAAGCATATCATCCCAGCCCTTGTAAATATTGTCATACATAACCTGAAAAGGCTCGTTTAAAAACAATGGAAAGCCCAAAATACTTTCATTGTATTTGCCATGTGAGTTATAAAATATACAGGATTGTAATGCCGCTTCCAAACAGCACATAAATACCTATAGGATGATTATACATTTTATTTTGTTTGTATCCAGGCTCCCATTAGAACTTAAAAAAACAATCACATGTCCCAGCCTTTCCTCCGGGACAGGCAGAGCCCATATGCAGGCACAGAGGTGAGGAAATCGCCGCAGTGTGAAGGCGACGTCCCGGGCGCTTTTCATTGTTATCTACCGGGATCAGGGCGCATCTTCAAAGCTTCAGAGATAAAGAGCTCCAAAAGGCTGAAGGGACTCCTGCCTCCACAGCGACACATCGCCGATAAAAGGAGACAAGCAGGCCCAGCCTCTTATCTGCTTTGTCATATAACTAAACGATCAGTTTAGTGCATTGTCCCTGCGGAGCTGCATGGGGAGAAATCTCCGAGCGCCCGCAGGTTATATAGCCCGCAGGGTCAGGCGCTGTCTGCCTGCCTGCCTGCCTGCCTGCCTGCTGGAAAGTTGTATTTGCGTCTATTTGGTAGCTAATGGACATGATGTGATACTGTCAGTCATCGTGTTAACACCCAGTGGAGAGGGCTGGGCACTCAAAGCCAATGGAAAGTGTAGCTATCATTTGACTTTATAGGGATCTTATTAATTTTTGTTTCCCAATGAATGAAGCTGACGCTCTTATGATTCTCTTTGTCTTAATCCACGTTAAAAAATGTTTAAGGCAAATACAGTATCATCAAATATCACAAATGTAATTTAAATGATCTGTGCACACACACACACACACACATACTAAGTGCAAAAACAAAACAATCAAACTTAAATATGAACTATGGGCTAATGGCAAGCTGTAGGCTAAATACTGTTAATATTGTAAATATTCCTTCCAAGTTCATTTTAAATCAATGTTAAGTGCTATCTGTAAAATATGTGCAGCCTTTGGTATGTGAAGCAGTCAATCGGAGGATTACCTCATCCTTCAGTGAGCTCCCCCCCCCTCCACTCCCAGCTTCCTCGAAGCTTGTTTTAGCATATCTCCATATGAACGGGCCGACAATCAGCAGTAATTGTGTTGCTACTGTAATACCTTTGATCTGTAATGTTTGAAGCGCCTCGGTGCCAAATACTGGACCCTGGGTAGCCGGCGCCAGCACTCACCGGGGTATCAAAGACATGTCAATACCAAACCATCGACGACTGCTTTCTCCCATTCCAATTCCATTGCTCATTGCAGAGAGCTGAGGTTGCATCGTATACCACGGATCAAGTGCCGTGCGTAATACACGGATCACTATAGGATTAGGAACTCAAATGTGGAGCTGCTTCTTCAATACAGATATACTGTATATGTCATATCATCCATGGGGTGGAGGAAGTATTTACATGGTTGTATTTAATATATAAAAGCAATTCCACACTACAACAAAAAAAAATACTGCAATACAAGTAAAAGTCCAGCAATTAAAAGTGTTATATATATATTATATATTATATATTAGTAACAACATTACAACAACAACAACAAAACTGAAAGTAATCACCGTGCAGAATAGCCTATGCTATTGTTATAATTCATATTGCTGATGCATTAATACAGTGGTTTTTGAAGTGGGGTCCTGGGACCCCAAGGGATCCTTAAGGGGATTCCTGGGGTTCCCCAGCTAAAAGGGGAATGCATGACTATGTTGGTCATGGGTTTCATACATTTTATGTAATTAAACATCTAAAAGCAAAAAAAAAAATCCCATCAGGGACCCTGGTTGAAATATTATAAAATGGGGGTCTAATTTTTTGTCCTTGACATGAAAAAGTTTGTGAACCACTGCATTAATATGTAAGCAATAGGCTGCTTGTTGCAGTTGTTCGAGGTGGATTTGGATAGATTAGTCTGTAACAAAGCTATATTTCATAAACCGGATCATATTTAAGTGTAACGTCGTATTTATTAATAAGAGCACAGAATTAGCTCTTGAAGTAAAGTAAAATAAAATAAAATGCAAACACTAAAGTAGAGCTGCACTTAAGCAAAGTTACTTTCCACCGAATATCTAGATGCTTTTCATCCAACTAAATAGGCCTATTTGATCACTCCTAAGGTAATTAAGATAGACATTAGATCAGTCACAGACAAATTAAGTTTTATTGTCTTAAGTCAGAGTCCTAACTGAGCCCGGCCTAAGAAGACTGGTTATTTTGACACCTTTCCCCCGGTGCTACTGTATGCAGGCAGCAGCAACATGAAAGTGGTCTCCACCTCTGCAGGAGATGCAGCTGTTTCTGTTTCTGCGGAGCCCCCAGTGGTTTCAGTCAGTCGGGGCGGACAAATGTATGAGCTCAGGAGGGTTCTCACAGACTCGGCGGCGCCAGGTCTTCACACACTCACAGGATATGTAAAGACTTCAATAACGAGCCATTAACCCCTAATCATCGGGATCGATCAGGCGTTAACAAGGGCCTCTACATATGCAAATGAGAAAAAAACCAAAGGCCAGGGCGCTATAAAAGCCGACCCTGGCCAGAGGCTGCTACCACACACTCCCTCTGACATCTGCTGGATTTACAGGTCACCTAGCAGCACTGCGAACATGGTGAAATACTTTTCTGTGGACTGGCTGGCCCAGAGCCATCAGCACACCGCGCTGACCAAAGACGAACAAGGAGCTGGCGTGGATACTGCGCCGACCTGCAGACCTCACATTCCCTGCATGGTGCAGCCGCGCCCGCCGGCTTTTGGCAAAGGTTACCTGCAGCCCAAACCCAAAGCATCCAAGCCCGACGAACACATGGAGCCAGCGGAGAGAGAGAGCGGGCAGGACTCCAGCCTCATGTGCTCCCCTTTCCATCCGACACGCTGCGCCTCGCCAAGTAAGTAGTACAGCAGTAGAAGTAGAAGTAGTAGTAGGCGGCATGCAAACAAGTCCTCTAACTTTAAACCGACAATTCAGTCTTTACGCACAAGCAGCGTTTGTAACCAGAGTTTTCCCTGCACTTTCAGTTTCAGAAATCAGCGGCTATTCCTCCGGGTACGAGAGCGAGGCGGCTTCCTCTGAGGGGAGCGACGTGGAGAAGGACGGAGCGCAGCGGCGTGTGCGCACCAAGTTTACCCCCGAGCAGATCGGCAAGCTGGAAAAGATCTTCACCAAGCACAAATACCTGGATGCTGGAGAGAGAGTGAAGGCAGCGCAGAAACTGACGCTCACAGAAACTCAGGTAAGAAGAGACTCTGAGAATGCAAAACAAAATCAAAATCTGTTCCAAATGGTGAATAAAGATCCCATTTGATCTCAGTTGAACAACAACAGTGACGGATTCCCTGTGTCTGCATTGCTCTGGCTGGATACTAACTTTGTTTCGTGCTTTCTTTCAGGTGAGGACCTGGTTCCAGAACAGGAGGATGAAGTTGAAACGGGAGGTGCAGGACTACCTTGCTCCCCCCATCCAACCGCTGATGTTCCAGCATCTGCCCCCGGTGCAGTATCACCGCGTGGCCGGACAGCGACTCCACTACCCCGCCACCGGCAGGGCCTTTTACCCGCTGCAAGTAGTCCCGCAGCTGGTGATGCAGCAGCAGCAACAGATGCCCCCTCACCACCATCCTCATGTCATGATCCGCAGCCCACACTTCTACTGAAGAACTGTCAACCAGAGACTTTTCCCACTGAAACACTTAAGAGTCCAAACAAGTGCAATCCAGAGTGCTTTTATTTGATGTGTGATTTTGTATTATATTTTATATAGAAAGTTGTATTTAATTCAGAAAGAAATGTCTATTTATAATTGAATAAAGTTTATCTTCTATACTGCAGCACTGGGCTCTGCCTTTTCTTTGCTTTGCTTTGCCTTGCATCAGTGGTGTAGTCTACGTGATACGCAGGTATACCCAGTACACTAAGAAAGCTCCAGGATTTCCATATACCCACCTAAAAATGTGCAATGGCACATAACAACATACTTTCCATTATATTTTTGATATATTTTGAATTGCCATCTGTGTTTTCCTTCGCATAGGCTGAATAAAGATATTTCCATTGTAAATTGGTGCATTAAAGTGTATCAAAAGGCAGAAAATCAAAATATATCCTTGGGGGAGCAGAGCTTTGATATGTCCATTCCAGTCCATATATATATATGTGGAACAGAATACCCGCTAAAATACATTAGACTACACCACTGCCTTGCATCCATAACATCAAAGCTATTAGATTGCAGACTACAACAACACTGGGTATCTTAAAGATACAGCTGATGGTATTATCTGTATTGCAAGATCAGTTCAACATGAATAGATCATCCTGTCTTTCATCCGAAGGCGGGAGGAGGTCTTGAGGAAAGGACTGATAAAGTTGGGAGTCATCCATTAAGGTTAAAGGCTCTTATCACAACTCATTGTATGGATCTCCTGGTTTATTCTCTCCTAATATGAGACCAAAGCCCAGTAAAACCAATCCATGTACACAAATCATAATAGATGAAATCACTGAGGAGTTTGCATTGTGTAACGAAAAAAAAGGTAACGAAATGCATCAAACAAACATCAAATTCTTAATCAGTGTCTTATACAGACAGGAGGTTTTGTTAAAACATTGGTGGGGACACATTATAACCAGCAATCCAGCACTTCATTTTCCGGCATTGTGGTTCATTTTGATGCAACTATTTGTGCCTTTTCTTTCATCTATTTATGCTATGCATATTTATGTTTTTGGGGCTTTTTTCCCCCATTTAGTTCAGACTGACAGTGGATAGACAGGAAAGGTGGGAGAGAGATAGGGGATGACACGCAGCAAAGGGCCGCAGGTCGGACTCGAACCCGGGCTGCTGCACAGGCCTCAGCCTACATGGGGGCGCACACTCTTACTGGTTGAGGTAGAGATCGCCCCAGAATGTCTTTATTTACGTAAAGGAAATTATTATTAGAAATGATTGTCCTGTATTGTTCACTTCATTGTTGTAGGCCTATTGAACGGTTCTTTTTTTGCCTCTTTTGGGGTAGTCTTTCATATTTTTTGAGGCGGACAAATCTACCTCTTGTAAATATCCCATGTGGACTCTACACCTACGGATGGGTGCCATATGCTCTGCCTTCACATGCATTGTTTGTCCCCATCTCTGCACTTCAAACGCCAACTAACAGGGAAATCATGGTCAACAATTAGTCCTAATTAAGCCTCTCATTGATGAGTTTACACTTACAGCAGGATCCCTCCGCCCCGGCTCCAGAGAGTCTGGGCTTTTGTGTGGCTCAAGAATCTGATCTCTGGTTTGAAGTCTGAATGAGGCCTGCAGTTAAAACCTGATTGTGTTATGAGATTTGGAGATATAGAGACACTTTAAGATAGTTAAAAGGTCATACACAGCATGTGAAAGCTGTGGGTCTTTTACATAATTTAACTCGGAGCATTTCGTTACAACATTTACAGTCAAAATAAATCACAAAAAGGGTAAGAAAAAGTTTAAACAAATTTGAACTGGTTTGTTTAATCACCATTGTGCGTTGGCTCATTGTGACGACCCTGCTAGAAGTCAGCAGTGTCTGTTTGGTCAACTCGATTGTGTGATTGTGTGACGGGTTAGTTCACAATTCTTTCTGGTGGCACCTGGGCCCTAATAATAATAATGCATTTTAATTAAAGGCGCCTTTCTCGGCACTCAAGAACACCGTACAGGGATACAAAAGACAATTAAAGCAGCAAAAAATAACGAATACAACAGCAATAAAGCAACAGAAAGAGGCAGAGCCATTGACATCAAGTGGAATAGGCAGTAGCTATGCTACTCATTCTCTCTCTCTCTTTCTGACAGGCACCCTCCCTGGTGATGTGGCATCTTTAGTTTGTCCTTGATTGATTGATTAATTGATTGATTGAAATGTATTTTGAATGTCGTACAGAAAATAACAATATTACACAAAATAGAAAGCAAAGAGACACATTAATAACAAACTAACTTTTTTACATGTCCCAAAAGTAGTGGGAAGAAATATAGAGTACCCTTATTTAATCCCCCCTTCTCCATAACTCATTGGTAGTTATTTAACAAGCTTCCTCTGTCATATATTTAGTTTAAACTCATCCCTGGATGTCTTTTGCTTGTTCTGTACACTCTACAACAGTGTTTCTCAAATGGGGGTACGTGTACCCCTAGGGGTACTTTGGAGGACTGCAGGGGGTACGTGAGATATTTAACAAAATGTTTAATAGTTACAAAAACATTATTATGTAGAATTATTTTTTTTTTCCTACCAAAAATGTAACATTTATGTTGCCTTCTTTGGACCTAATCTTGCCTTCCTTCCTATATTGTCCTTATACTTTTTACAAGCTTTTTTCTTCTTATGTCACTTTTTTTGAAGTTTTTCATATTATTTTGACCTATTCTTGCCTTACTTTCTTCCTTCTTTCTACCATCTTTTTCCAAGTTTTTGTCTTTTTTACAGTTTTTGTCTCTTTTTCTCATTAGCATTTAAATGTTTGTTTTTTTTAATTACAAGGCTGTTGTTTAGTAAATCTATCGCTGACATCGCTGTACTGGTCCTGTTTATATACAGTTTTTTTCTACCGAAAATGATTAGCGCTGGTCAGGGGGTACTTAGCTTAAAGAAACAATTCAAAAGGGGTACATTATTGAAAAAAAGTTTGAGAACCACTGCTCTACAACATGCACTGATCTTGACTTCCCCACGTTATGTGTTCCTTTTCAAATGAATCCCTTTTGTTAAATAGATTTCTCGGTTTACCTGATGTAAACTTGCATCTCCATGTGTCATGGTCAGGTTATGACAGTGATGCAGGTTGCATACGTGTTATGTGTGGGGTTTGAAAGTTGCCCAGAGGCTCCTCAGCATTATGTCTCTCTTTCAAATGGATCAACACAGATCAAACAGGACTTTCTCACTTTCTGACTGTGGACACACCCCGCCACTCACCCAGCCGCTCACCCTGTCCCACCACAACAAAGGCTTCATCACCAGCAGCTTGCTTGATGCTCAGACAGCTGGGGGCTTCTCTCTGCAACTGCAAAAAAAAAAAAGACATTTTAATTGGAAATGGTTTGACATTTGGGACATTTCGGCGTCTTAAAGCACCAACATGTGGCTGAATTATTTGATACATTGTTTAGACAGCCAGGATTGGAGACATTTTAATAGGAAATGGGTTGTTGTTGTTTTTTTAAATGTGGGGACTCATGGCCTCTTAAAACACACACACACATGGTTGATTGTTTGATACTGTTTTGACAGCCAGGGTTAAGACATTTTAATTGGAAATATTTTCAATTTGGGGACTTTTGGCTTCTTAAAACAGCAACACATGGCTGAATTATTTGATACTGCTTTGACACCCACTGAGACATTTTAATTGGATTTTTCTTTTTCTTTTTTAATTTGGGGACGTTAGGCATCATAAAACATCAACAAATGCCTAACATTATTTGATAGACTGTTTTGACAGCCAGAATTGAGACATTCTAATTGGAGATGTTTTTTTCTTTTTTAAATCTGGGAGATTTTGGCGTCCTAAAACACCCACATATGGCTAAAATGATTTGAGATACACTGTGACATTGTATGCAATCAGGGAATATATTTGACCAGTGGCACAGTAGGACGGAAAGCCAACTAGAAACCGCTTTGTATAAGATTTTAGTAAACAGCCGTGTATTGATAGGGGATATCACCCTGAATCACTTTATGCTGATGCCAGGTAACTGATACTCAGACTTACTGGCGCCAGCGCATCTCAGACAGCCACGGAGGTGAGAAAAACCACAACCCAGCCTCTATTAACCTCAATTACAACGACCATCAGGTTTCTATCGTTCCGCTGAGAGCCCTTAGCATATGCAAATAAAGACGTGTGGCCCTCCTATATAGAAGAGTCTCCCAAAAATAGGAAGCAGCAACACACACGCCTTGAGACCACTGCTTGATACGACATGGCAAACTTCTCTGTGGAATGGCTTTCCAAAAGTTATTACGAGGCCGATGCACTTCATTCAAAAGTCCAGAGCGAAATGGAGGGGTTTGCAAAAGGATCAAGAAGCCAATACTCCTCGACGTCGCCAAACAGTAAGTTCACAGATCAACTTGGTCTCCAGAGTGGAGAGCGACGGCTGTTGATGATTTTGGGCTGGAGTAATTCAAACTAAATGGTGTTCTTCCTTCCAGACAGCTGCGGTTACACGTCGGGGTCTGAGAGCGAGGTGGGGGACGACAGCGAGGGGGAAGCCGGCACCCAGCAGCGGAGGATGAGGACCAAGTTCACCTCGGAGCAAATCAGCAAACTGGAGAAGGCCTTCAGCAAGCACAGATACCTGGGAGCGATGCAGAGGAGGAGGACTGCCGAGAAGCTGAAGCTCTCCGAAACTCAGGTGGGTCTGAGGCAGCGTTACAGACCAGTGGTGGAAGAAGTATTCACATCTTGCACTTAAGTAAAAGTAGCCTACTAATACCACACTCTAAAAACAAGTGTAAGTCAGGAAAATGTACTTAAAGTATTACAAGTAAAAGTACTCAATGCAGAAAAATCCTCACATTTTAGAGACTGGAAACGATCCAAACAGTTCTGTGTTTAACGGTCTAATCATTTAAGCCGGACTTGTAGGCCTGTATGTTGTTGGGTAGTTTGATTTATAATAAAACATCATATTTTATACTAATACATGTGTTTTGTGTGCAAACATCTTCATTTGTAAAGTAACTAGTAACTGACTAAAGGTTTTAGATGTATGTAGTGGAGTAAAAAGTAAAATTTCTCTCTGAAATGTAGCGGAGTAGAAGTAGAAAGTGGCATGAAAAGAAATAAATGTACTTAATTACATTCCACCACCGGTTACAGAGCGTTGGAGGCCAAAGGTGTCAAAGGAAAATCCCTGCAAAATAAGATTAGTGTGGGTTCAATAATGTGGATAATGTGGGTTTATGTCTAGGAGAATTTAGAAAGTAGCCTAATATAAAACGGTTACCCAAACCTTTAAAGAAAAAAAGGACCAGATCGTCAATAAGCCAACTGCCGAGACACTTAAGTGTAACAAATTATTGGTTTATTTAAAGCAGACATGATGGTAAATCAACTAAAAGTAAAATCTGAAAAAAGTCAGGGTCTTTACAGACACATGCAAATACATCCAAAAAGAGGCTAGAGTGTGTAATAGTGTAGTACTAATAGTTGACCAGTGGTTCCCAAAGGGGAGAGTCCTTGAGGGGGGTTCCAAGGGGTCCTCAGCAAAAAGGGGAACCGTTTTTTTCACTAATAATAAATAATAATTAAAAAATTAGTAATCTTATCAATTGGGGCTCCATGTGTGCCAGTTTAAGAATCTTTCGTGAAAAAGTTTGGGAACCACTGGTGTAGATGTAGCCCAAAGCAACTTTAAAGTGCAGTATAACGGGGCTCCTCGTGAGTAAGGGTGGTCATTATAATTCATAACTGAGCTTAAGGATTGATAAGATTTCTGATCGGATTTTCATTTATGAGGGCGTTTCCTCTGCTCGGTTCAGCTCGGTTCCTGTTTTAAACAAATTCATTTTTGTCGATTTTGGGGTGGGAAGGTTGTGTGAATGTGTGTGTGTGTGTGTGTGTGTGTGTGTGTGTGTGTGTGTGTGGGGGGGGGGTGTATTGTGTTATGTGGATAAATCTGTGTGTGTGTGTGTGGGGGGGTGTTATATAAAGCACTTTGTGCTACATTTACATGTCTGAAAAGTGCTATAAATAAATAAATAAATAAATAAAGTCTGATTATAGTGCATATGTTAACAGCTGCCTTGTATTCCCCATCAGGTGAAAACGTGGTTCCAAAACAGGAGGATGAAGCTGAAACGGGAGTTCCAGGACCTGCGTCCTGATTTCCTGTCTGTCCCGGCCGCTCTGCTGTTTCAGCACCCCGGCCTGAGTGGACAGCACCCCGGCCTGAGTGGACAGCTCCCCGGCCTTAGTGGACAGTTCTCCGCCGGCAGCGGCTTCTTCCCGCAGGTGCAGCTGTCGCGGCGGCCGCTCCACACTACAGCCCTGCACCAGCACCAGCACCACCAGCACCAGCACCTCCAGCACCAGCACCAGCACCAGCACCACCAGCCCCGTCCCCACCCAGCCATCATGCCTCCACACTTCTACTGAACTCTGTCTGCACCCCAGACTAAATAATAGTGTCTAGAATCTAGATATTTCCCCCATTCCTTTATCTAAAAGAGAGGTTTAAAAGTTGTGGATATAATCGTTTTCGACATACCTGAAGCACTACAGTATATATTGACGTAACTTGTATGTATGGTTGAAATGATGTAAATGTATTTGCTGAAAATATTATATGATCTATGTCACAAATAAAATAGGTTTAAAGAATACACAAACTGCCTCTTCGCTTCGTTATCTCTCAGTTCAAATTGCTTAAATGCTGACAACATTTTCTCCAGTTGTTACAGAATGATATCACAAATTCATATTCAGACAAGAACACTATAAGGAAACACTGTTTTTATTCGTCACATACAATCGTACAATACAATCTAGTCAAATGTAATCTCCGCATTTAGCCCGTCCTAAGCGCGAGGAGCGTCGGACAGACACGCAGCAGCGTCCGGGAAGCAACTTGGGGTTCAATATTCAGAATCAGAATCCGCGTTATTGGCCAGGTTTGCGTAAACGAACAAGGATTTTTACTCCGGTTAATCTTTTCTCTCAAAGTACAACACTCACTTAACATATAAAGAATAAAAACAGAAAGGACATTAAGAAATATATATATAAATGCTGTTAAGTATACAGTATAACAATACAACAGAATTTACAAATTGACAAGAAATATACAATAACAATTGAAGAAAGGGAAGGAATAGTGCAAGACACTTTGAAACCCCTAACCCTTAGCCACAGCCACCCTACAATCACAATTTACCAAATTAGATTTTGAGTTATGACGTGAAAATGTAGTCTATAGGCCTATACTTTTTAAATTATCTCTGAAAAACGGGGGAATGTGATTTGATCCTTCTGTAACGTGAAAGTTAGATGTGTGGATGGAGCTTGATGGAGACAGATAACGTCATCAGCTTCACAACAACAACAACAACAACAACAACAGCACTTCCTTGTTTCTCACTCACATGAAGCTGAACTAACCAATCAGATAATAGCAGAACTTACAATGAGGTAAACGTGAGGAAAACTGCTGATGCAAATACTGATGTAAATAGTTCACTGTATAAACATTGTAAATATAATATTTAGTAAATTAACTCAGATATGTGAATTGACATATCAACATTTCACTTCCAAAGTAAGTCACTGACGGGGAAAAAGTGAAAGAGAAAACGCATCAACTCTTGTCGAAACACAAGCAAAGTCATTACTGAGCCAGGAGCTCCAGTGTGTCGCCATCTGTTGCAACATTGATGTGAACTTTTACAAACGGAACATAAGGCGCAGTCTGGTGAATCTGTTTTCACTTTATTCTCACGCTTTCTGTCTCTCCTTATACTCTGCTCCAAGTAAAAGTCCTGCATTGAAAATGTTACTTAAGTGAAAGTATGTTAAGTATCATCAGGAAAATGTAGAGAAAGTATTAAAAGTAGACGTACTCAATGCAGAAAAGAATCCTCACATTTTTGAGACTTGAAACAATCCAAACAGTTCTGTCAATCAACTAAGTGTTTAATCTGCTAATCATCTCAGCTAGACTTGTAGGTCGATATATTGTTGGGTAGTTTCATTATAATAAAACATCATATTTTATAAACTACATGTGTTTTGTGTGCAAACATCTTCATTTGTAAAGTAACTAGTAACTAACCAAAGGTTTTAGATATATAGTGGAGTAAAAAGTACAATATTTCTCTCTAAAATGTAGTGGAGTAGAAGTAGAAAGTGCCATGAAAATAAATAAATGTACTTAATTACATTCCACCAAAGGTTACAGAGCGTTGGAGGCCAAACAAATAAGATTAGTGTGGTTTCAATAATGTGGGTTTATGTGTAGGAGAATTTAGAAAGTAGCCTAAAATAACTACATGTGTTTTGTGTGCAAGTATCCTAATTTGTAACATAACTTGTAACTAGAGCTGTCGGATTAATGTAGCGGAGTAAAAAGTACAATATTTCTCTCTGAAATTTAGCGGAATAGAAGTAGAAAGTGGCATGAAGCCTCAACGTTTATAATTCAGTACAGTACTTGAGTAAATGTACTTAGTTACATTCCACCACTACCACACAGGTCGCTTGTTTGTTAGAATATACAGGCACATATTAGGCAAAAGGCGCCGGCTGTTTGGGGGTATAACACAGGTCCAAGCAGCCCGTCTCTCGGCCCTGTGAAGCGGCTCAAAGAGATGCTGCCTCCGGCTGCTGCAGGCAAACATTTTCCCTTTGGCGTCCGGTATCATGGCTCCCAGCTGTGATCGCTTTCTGCTCGTTGTAGACTTGCATCTTCAAAGGGACATCAAAGCTGAGGTAACTGCTAGATCATTGAGATCCATTGAGCTCCATTGTCTCCCGATTGAACCATTCGCACTTACGCGAGAGACGCGGAGAGACGGCGCCCTCAAGTCTGCCCGAGGTGTTTATTGCCTCACGTTAGAGTCATTAGGTGGCACCAGCTAAATAGGGAACTGATTGAGTCACTCAGTCATAAAGGGGCTGTGCCTTGTTCACTTTTGATTTGCAATTGGGATTCAGAATAGGAAATACCTGCTGCTGGAGGGATTCCACTCACTGCAGGTTACCAGATGCTGTGTCAGTCAGAGCCAGTGCTAAAAGAACTATTCAGATCCTTCACTTAAGTAAAAGTAGGCTACTAATACCACAAAAAAGTCCTGCATATAAAATGGTACTTAAGTGAAACTACCTAAGTATCATCCGGGATAATGTACTTAAAGTACTAAAAGTAAAAGTACTTGATGCAGAAAAAAAATCTGCTGTCAGATGGATGTACTGGGGTAAAAAGTACAATATTTCTCTCTGAAATGTAGCCGAGTAGAAGTAGAATGTGGCATGAAAAGAAAAGACTCAAGTAAAGTACAAGTACCTCAACATTTGGACTTAAGTACAGTACTTGAGTAAATTCCACCACTGGTCAGAGCTGGGATCATTTGGCAGCTTTTAAGTTTTATGCCACATACCTGATTTAAATTTAATCGTTTAAACAATTAGCCGTCAACTTTTAAAAATGTATCTTTCCACTTTTTTTGGTTTTCGCTGAAATGTTCTATTAACTATTACATGGATTTCCATGAAGTTTGGTACACATATCCCTGGTCCCTAGAGGATGAATCCTCATGATTTTAAGGATCCCCTTACTCTTCCTCTGGTGTGACCGTGGGGTTCACATTTGTGATTTTTAAACTCAAATGTCTCAAAAGCTATTGGATGGAATGCCATGAAATTTAGAATACATTTGGTGACACCAGTGATCACTTCACTTTTCGTTTGCCGCCATCATCAAGTCAAACTTTTAATTGGTCCAAAACAGATTCATTGCTAAATATATAGAGCTGCGGAAATTAATTGATAAATCGATTAGTTGTCAACTATTAAATTAATTGCTAACTATTTTGATAATAAAGGTCTAAGCCATTTATTCCAATCTTTGGTTCGCCTGGTCACCTTGTGTAAAAAATGATTGTATAACCTCAACCCTGTAATGCACATACATCATTTCTTTCAGGACAACCTGGGCTATCAGGATATGCATGCTGCAGAGATGCCACATGAATGTACAACTTCTTATATGACTATAAAGGCACAAAAAAAGACTAAGTAGAAATTAAATCTCACAGAAATGTATTGAAATCACACAGAGAATAATAAAAACAAAAACTTTTGGCTTTTGGAAAATGTTATCCCAAGTCTTGGCAATCAGGGGAAACAAAAATAAACTCTATAACTAACAAAAATATTAATGTATTTTGATTTTTTCCCATAAAAGTATTTTATTATCCAAAAAGTTAGTTGTGTCATCTCTAAGGCATTATCTGTCTGCTATTTGACATTAGTTGGCCAAATCACACTCACTTCAACCTCCAGGCTTCATTCTGGTGTCACTTTATCTATCTGCCAGGACTCTGCCGGGACCTTCCAATTCACACACACAGACACAATAAATAAGGCCCTCCTGTAAGGCCTGTCTATTGGCTGAGCAAACGCGAGCCTTGAATGACTTGATGTGATTGGTTGAGCCAGCTGTCAGTCAAGTCGGCACTATCTAAGCTGGCACCCGGCTAACACGAATGCATCGTTTTTTGGTACTAAAAGTTGACTACAGTATAGCCGATTAATCGTGGATTTATCGCTCTGGAATTGGTTGTGTAAGTCTCCAAAAAGTCCCAGTCTTCCCGGCTGGATTACTAAGCTTCTGGAAGGGCTAAAGTGTTAGAGAGCCTCGTTGAAAAGACGCATTTCTCTGCTTCTAAACAAACAATAAAGTAAGTCTCCATACTTTCTTGATCTGGAGATATTAACTAAGACATATAAAGTATGTATTGTCCTGTTGTATACGACAGCGTTGACTTTAGAAGGTTTTAAGGACTTTGAGTTATTTTTTTTGGAAAGAAAAGTAAAACGTTTCTGACTCCAGCTTCTTACGGTTCCGCGTAAATTCCCTGCTACTTGAAAACAAAGAAGATGGCTGCTGCTGCTGGTGCTGCTGGCGAACAGCAGTCTTTTGAATCGGCTTTAGCTGCGACTCTGGAAGACTTGGAGTTAAGCACCGAAGTCATTCCTAAAAAGAGGAAGATGTGTTCGGAGTCTTGCCAACCGGATACGGCAAAAGTTTAATCTCTCAACTAGCGTTGCTCTGGTTGGCTATGAGTGCAGAGGGAATTTGAAAGACAACAGTTTATCCCGCTCCTCGGATTGAGCCCTGCCAATGGTGAGTTCCCAGACCCAAAATCTTGATGTGGGTCTGGCTTGTCAGGCTACATTTTATGACATTTCATGGACCAAACAACTAACCGATTAATTGATAAAATAATTGGCAGATTAATCTACTATGAAAAACATCGTTGGTTGCAGTCCTGTTGGGGTTTGTCCAGCAGGGCCTTCTCTCTGCATACACAAGTAAATTCAAAGGCAAAATAAATACTGACGCCTCCCACCAGGAGGCACAGTTCTCAAAGAAGACAATTGGGATTCCATGCGTCAATAACATTATTAATTTAAAGGCTTACTGAGCCATTTATCCTCTATACAAAGCCTCAGTCTGCAGCATTAACCGAGACAGTTCCTGGCACTAATGGCAACACCGGCAGGCATCAACACATGATCCGTTGTGAGAGGGCAGAGGATTGGTGACTTAAATGGCAATGCGTGTTTCACTGATCCCTTTGAATCCAGGTGAATGGCCGGTTGAAGAGGTGCTAACAGCCTGGCTGAAGCTGTGTTCCTGTTTTCACCATGTTGCACTTTATTATCACGCTTCCTGTCTCTTACTCCAAGTGACCCCACAGCAGTGGTGAAAGAAGTATTCAGATCCTTTACTAAAGTAAAAGGATTAATGCCACACTGTCAAAATACTCTGTTAAAAGTAAAAGTCCTGCATTGAACATTTTATTTAAGTATAAGTATGTAAGTATCATCAGGAAAAAGTAAAAAGTACTCAATGCAGAAAAATCCTCACAATTTAGAGACTGGAAACAATCAAAACAGTTTCGTCAATCAGCTGTCAATTGTTGGGTAGTTTCATTTATAATAAAACATGGTGTTTTATTAACTACATGTGTTTTGTGTGCAAAAATTTTAATTTTTGAAGTAACAAGTAACTAAAGCTGTCAGATGAATGCAGTGGAGTAAAAAGAACAATATTTCTCTCGGAAATGTAGAGGAGTAGAAGTAGAAAGTGGCCTGAAAAAGCCAGACACACCGGAGCCAAGGCTGGATGATGATGATGATGATGAGGATGATCATAATGGGGTTGTTCACAGGTTCAGTGAGAGAGCCGCTAATGAGGTCTGCAACAGCTGATGATTATAGTGATGGAATCAAGCTTACAGTATACACGGCTGGCGCAAGGGTGGAGTCAAACCTAGAGGAGAGAGAGAGAAAATCCACATGAGTGGGACACTGAATAATCAGATTGAACACAATCATACATTATGATCATTTAAAATAGTTATAGTTCTACAATTCCATAGTTTTTCCCAGTTTTTCCATCATTTTACAAAAAAATAGTATAATATATAGTATATAGTATATAATAGTATAAAAACAGACATCTATAAATCCATAACTAATCTGAGCAGCAAGTAACATCATAAATAGAACTACAGCCAATCACTACATATCTAAACAAGTCAGTTCAATAATAAGACCCGAATAAATAAGAATCCAACCAATAAATAGCTTAGCAACCAAACCAAAGTAATGTGCTTAAGTACCATTTCAGAGGGAAATATTAATTTGCTATTCTTTTTACTCCACTGCATTTATGTGACAGATATCGTTACTTTGCAGGTTACAGTTTCGCATTGAAAAGTGTATAAGTGAATATAATACAGTGCATTGCTAAAGATTAAACCAACCGTTTTTGGCTTGTTACCGTCAAAAGCAGTGTCTAGCTGGGCTCCTTGTCACGTGTCAGATGTTTATGAGTTTTTTTTCCCACCAAGGAGACATTTCCACCCTACACTTCTCAGATTGCTGCATTGCTGCAACAGTTTGAGGCCCAAAGCTGTAAAATTATCCAATATTTCACGAAAAAAGCAAAGGTTCAGTCTAAAGTAAAAAAAAAAAAAAAAAGTTGTGTAGCAGAGCGTGTAACAGAAGTTGTTCTTCTTTCCAAGCCCATTAATCATCTCACTACCCCTCCGATTTATCTGCTGACCTTTTTGAGGGCCTCGAGCCTCGACCCCTTTGTTGGATACCCCTGAACTACCTGACTGTATATAAAGTAGTTCAAACTAGCTACACCTCGAGCAGCTACAACACTAAAGCGCTACTAATGCACTTATGCATCAGCATTCTAATAATAATAATAATATAATAATGTCATATACATCATGAATCAGTCACAGGGGCCATTTCTTCCTATCCCTTTCAAACAGGAACAATATTATTTGAGTTGTTTAGTGGTTGCTGCTGAGGACCCCATTTGTTTTCCTTTTTATAGTTTATAAGTTTAACTTTTTTAACATGTTAAATATTTTTTTTTGTATTAACGTAACATGAGCGTGCAATGCTCTAACCCAGGGGTCTTCAACGTTTTTGAACCAAGGACCCCTTAGCTGAAAGAGAGACGGAGCAGGGACCCCCTGCTACTAATATTGTATAAAATGAAGTTGCATATTAACCTGTGCCTACAATAAAGTGTAGGGCAGCCTAAAGCCTTTATGTTTCAGTGCATAGAATACTAAGCTTTTAAAATAATTGCTGGCATGATTTTATAAATCATCTTTAAATGTTACACATACATGTTGCACATTGAATCCTTAGGATATACTGTATCTGTGGATGGCTACCTTACCTTGCCTATAGGCCAGTAAACCTATCATCAGTGGGGAATTATTTGCTAATAATATGCTGGATTTATGTTAAGACATTTTATTTGGATAAAAACTTTCAAAAATGTACAATAATTTTGAGGCCCCCCTGCAGTGACTCTGACGACGCCCTAAGACCCCCTGTTGAATATTTCTGCTCTAACCCAGTGATGTAGGAGGCGGATGTGCTCTATATCGACAGGAATCATTTGTGTTGTGAGGTCAAATCCATCAAGAGCAAGCTTTTATTCAAAAAGAACACTCTTCTTCCAAGGCACTCTTCTTGCAAAAAGTTAAAAAGTCTTTATTTAAATTTGAAGACCTTTCTTTTTAACACTGCCTTTTCTTAATTCATTTTTGTATTTAAATTTTATTTTTTATTCATTCATTTTTTATAACTGTTTCTTCATCCGTTACCAATTTGTATATTTTTAACTGTGTCTTTATGTCTTGTGTAAAGCACTTTGAATCGCATTGCTGCTGAATTGTGCTATACAAATAAAATTGCCTTGCCTTGCCTTGCCTTTATTTAGATGGCTATTTCATATTGAAATTGTTAGTGCATTAAAGATGTTGTTCAGGGTTGTGTTTGGGCCTGTTTGTGCCGCTACGTGTGGGTTGCTACCCAGCTATATGTTTAAATGTAATGACAATTTCAATATGAAAAAGCCATCTAAAAGAAGTTTTTTTTTAAACTTTTTGTAAGAAGAGTGCCTGCAGACTTTTGCTTTTCATACATTTTGATGCTCATATTGTACTTTTACTGAAGTAATATTTTGAATGCAGAACTAGAGGTTTCATATATTGTTGGTACTTTCATTCAAAGATCTGAGTACTTCTTGTGCTACAACACTTTGTTTTGATCTTTTTATTAAGAGTGAAATAGATAATTATATGTTTTCAAGACTGTCAGTGAATTATAACCTGTTATATAACAAATGGAAGCTTTAGTAGACGTGAAGTTATTTGTTGGTTACACAATGAGCAGTTTTGACAATGCATAATGACAAGACTTCTAGCAGCAAACAAAACGGTGAAGAAAGACGGTCGACTGAGTTCAAAATGTCTCATTTTATGGGGTTAAAGCAGCAATACTGAGGCAATTTATTGGGCACCATGTCCATCAGAGTTGCACAAAAAGTTGCCTAGTGTATCACCACCCTAAGTCTTTTATGTGCAGGTGAAAATAAGAATGTAAGAATTGTCTGTCAGCCTCCTGAACTTAAAGACCCCATTACTTACAGTCGAAAAAGTCAGAATGCATAAAAGTCAAATCCAGAATTAATGCCAAGAGTTCTTTATTGAAAAAAAACAACAACAGCAAACAGATTATTCAGAAGCAAACCGATGTTTTAAATGAACAATGGTGTAGCAAAAATGCAATATCACCTCAGTCAACACACAATGTCATCATGAATGAATATGACAAAATTTGAGTGATGATATTACATAAAAGCGAATCACTTGTGGTGTGTGGCAATATAAGCTTCGCAGTCTTCATCTAAACAGTAAGCCTGGAGCCCAAAATGTGTGTGTGTGTGTGTGTGTGTGTGTGTGTGTGTTTGTGTGTATGTGTGTGCGCTTTGAGGTCAGCTGTCCCGCTGAGAAGATGATGAAACGGCTGTCTGCCTGGTGGAATACCTCTGCAGCCCCATTTTCCCATGCCCTATGCCTCTTTAAAGTTACATCTGAAAAAGGTATATGCATAGGAAAAAGGAACAGCGAGTGCAAAGAGTCCTGCTGCCCTGTTGCTGCCAGTGCACGCCAGAGCCTGGAAGGCAGGGATGGAAAAAAAAACAGCTGGTCAGTTACATAGTCTACATGTCCAAAAGAAGTTATAACTCCGATAGGATTTTGCCGTTTGACTGACATCGCTTGACATGTAGAGGAAGAGCAAAAACTCAGATCCTATCTCTTAAATACAAAAAAAAAAAACTTGCTTAAGTTTGGCTGACATTTCTCTACTTTCCAACAATCTTTTAGAAATGAAATTAAGTTTCGGAATGAATGGAGGCATAAAGTGGACTTACCCTGTAAAGCTCCAGATGAGTGTCTCCTGGGAAGGCACCTCCTCTTGGCCATTTATCCCTTCCACAGGGACCTTGAAGATGTTTGAAAAAGACAGAGTAGCTGTTGTCGGGGCTCGCTCAGCACTTATCCTCCCTCCTTGGTTTGGAGCCATGGCGACGCACCTGTGGACACCACACACACACACACACACACACACACACACAAAAACTGATACACTTAGCTTGGGATGCCTATGCAAAGTTCATTGTCTGTTATGGCCAGATAACTCCGGTTAACAGTGAACTTGTTACAGATATTATCTCCTATCTGCACATGCTGCAGACGTTGAAGGGAAACGTTCAGGACGGCTCGTTCCTGCCGGCGGAGAAGTTTCTTATCTGTTCAGGGTTTGTTTTTTTGCTCCCTCTCTCTCTCTCTCTCTCTCCCAGAAGAGGGGCCCCCATGCCTTTTCAGCCCCCAAGGTCTCTAGACAAGGACTCTCAGGGTGTGCTCAAGTGAGACACACACACACACACACACACACACACACACACACACACACACACACACTCAGGCCATGTCGTGTGTAGTGCAGGGAGTGTTATGGCATGTCAAGGCCAGTGCAACCGGGCGAAAATGAAACTGTGCTCTTTTTGAGTTTGAGCGGTCTCATATCACAGATTTTTAGTAAAGGGAGATCTATCTTAGATAGACCCATCATGTTGGTCATCTCACTGGGCACTGGACCAGTAAAAAAGCTCAGTATCTCTGGGCTAAACATGTAATAATGAGCACCAGGTAGACAGTTGCATACTTTTGGCTTGGTATGGTCACCTGAACATCAGGGACAAAAACCACCACAAAAGCCATATTTTAAATGGTGGTTGGCAAGGTGCAATAACTCAGCTTAATTTGCACATGCAATGTAGAATTTTTAGAGGTCGTTCCAGTGGTGTCGTGTAAAATTGTGTTGCAGATATTGTGCGTACAGGAAACATTTTTGTACTTCATCTCTTTGTATTGTTTTTTTGTTTATGCGTACGTTGTTTGAATGTGTTTTTTTAAATCTTGCACTCCTGACTGCATATCAAGTTTCCCATTTGGGATAATATAGTGACTGAACTGAACTGATTAAAATCTTTACAAACAGTTTCTATATCTGGGTGTTAAGTTATGGTCAATGTAGACATGTTTTACTTTGTGATCATCAGTTACAGGTGAACAGTTAATGTGTGGAATAACTGTGATAATGAGAAAAGTACTTCAGTAATAGCAATTCATATAGCACTTTTCACAGATAAAAATCGCAAAGTGCTTCACAATAAATTGAAATACAATAAATAGATGCCATAAGAATACAAGGAAAACATAGGTACATATAATCAGACAGCCATAAAAGCCCCGGTCTAACTAAAAGCCTGTTTGAATAGCAAAGTCTTCTACTGCTTTTTAAAAGAATCAACAACGTAAAGAGAGCGCCAGTGCATTCCACAGCCTGGGTGCCGCTGCCTGAAAAGATTGATCCCCTCTGGTTTTAAACTGAGTGAGGAGGACCACCAACAACATCGGACCTGATGACCTCAGACTCCAGGAAGAAGTGTGACGCTGTACCAGGTCAGTCATACAAGAAGGAGATTATTTATTGTAGCAGCCAGGCTTATTTTACGGCACAAGCCAGAAATTACAGAATGGTTCAAAATGATGACAGAGACCGTTGCCTTTGAAAATATGATTGCCAGAGTAAATAATTCCCAAGCCAAAACTAGCCATAGCATTAAAGCTGCTGCACTTTAAAGATATATATGTATGAATATGTAATATGTATATATAATATGTGTAATTCTGTATAGGTATTTTCACAGTAATTGACATGGGGAGGGGGGTGGAGGGAGAGCTGCTCCCTTTTTTTCTTTTCTGTATGTGTATTTTTATGATGTTGTGTGTTTTATATTTTTGTAAAATGGTTATTGTTTAAAGCAAATAAAAATGTACATGACACAGGATATTTTTGGGCTTTTTAAAAAATTTATTAGATAGTGATGGATAGACAGGAAAGGGGGTAGAGAGAGAGGGAGGTGGTAGTGGGGGGGTGGGATTTCAACCCGGGCCGCTGGCGAGGACTCAGCCTACATGGGGCGCACACTGTACTGGGTGAGCTACAGATTGCCCCAAATCTGGCATATTTACAGAAACGATTATTAATAATATGCATGTCCTTGTCCTTCAAATGAAATAAAATTAAGATAAAGATTCCTGTATTAGTTGTGTTTAAACCAATAATATGTCTTCTTTTTAAGAGTGTAAAGACAGTGGCTTTCCTTGTGATATGGAGACTACATTATTATAATAACAATAATAATAATGTGTTATTGGCACATTCAAACTCAGAGCTGTTTCCAGCCAGCCAGATAGAAATAGAAATCCTCCAAAGCACCACTTGGTGGCAGCGGTTTCAAACCCTGACTGGCAGCAGACTGAGGTCAAACTGTATTTAAATACAGTATAAAGTAACTGTAGATATGTGTGTTATGTACTCAGAACATGTGTGTAAGGTGGACAGTGTATGACTCTACAGTGAGTGCAGTACAGTCAAACAGCCGTACCGACGGTATGTGAGCGATGCTGTGAGCCGTGCCCTGTCGGTGAGATAAGCACAAAACTATTCCGATCATGGTCCGATGAGCAGGGGCATATTTGCGCTCTGACAGCGGAGTGTGCAGTAGTCATGGAGAGCCTGTGTTTACTGTTAGCAATACAGTAATCCGAGGTACAGCATCCTCCCCTCTGTACTCTGCCAAGCAGACGGCTAAAGAACAACACAATGGCAAACGAACGTACTCTAACGCAGCATCCAAATCTCAGACTCTCTTCCTCCTTGTCTCATGAGGGAGTGCTTTCAACTGGGTACACTTTAACAGGGTTTTATTGAGCGGGGCAAATTTGCAAAGTTAAGCAGAAACAAAGGCAACAAAAGCTGCTTGTTCATCTAAATATATCTGCCGCTGAGCAGCAGCGAGTCCCCTTAGCACAGCAAAGGCCAAATGGGGGTTT
This sequence comes from Perca flavescens, assembly GCF_004354835.1. Classification (NCBI taxonomy): domain Eukaryota; kingdom Metazoa; phylum Chordata; class Actinopteri; order Perciformes; family Percidae; genus Perca; species Perca flavescens. The sequence continues at coordinate 2,012,927 of NC_041347.1, forward strand.
AAGAAAAAGACAGATTGACAGGTTGAGGGTGTGATATTTCCTGAAATTGCAACGCAACAAACACCTGTAGTTGTCTTTAGGCTTGAATTGGCAATGTCTGTTAACGTTTGTAGCAGTATTTACATTAATTGTAGGGTGAGTTTTTTCCCCCTGTATCCTCATGTTAAAATCGACTGTACCTCGACTGTGTGGACCTTTTTCACCCCATGCATCACATTGAACAGTTTATTGATTCATTGATATAATATAGTAGTTTATGTAGAATAGGCATATCATTTTGTTGTAGATTGCTACTGACTATTTTACGAGGGAATGTATAGCAAATGGTCTTTTTATGTGATGTGAGTTCTGAACACAGGCGTATTTTTGAGGTGGCAATCGGAATCATTGCAAGTCCCTCTCACTCTCTGCCCGACACATTGTTGGGGGGCCCATGTTGCCACACTGCCTACACTGTCTATATTTACGCCCCTGGCCTTTGCTGATCCCCTGCTTTTCCTCTAGTCTCAACACGACACTGACTGATTTTGTTTTTCTGTGTCAAATAAAATCTGGTGCACATATCTGTGTTCCTGTGAATCCTCATGACTTTGGTGATTGCCTGAGATTATCTCTCTACATTCACAAGATGCATTACAAGTACAAGATTTTGTACAGATGAATCGTAACGACGTTGTATTTAGAGTCAGCACCAGAGGGCCAGTTTTACAAAGACAGACTTTGACTAGGTCTTAGATCAACCTAGTAAATCAGACTTCAGATAGACATGTAAATGAATCCATCACATAACGCTGTCTAGTTGTTCCCTATCTCAAGAAGGACTAATTTGCTATGCATTCTGGGTAAATTACTAATTAAATTACTTTCTTTTCAAACTAAAAAACATGGCCGACCGAGCATCCGCCTCAAACCACTCGGCTCTGTTCACTAAAGGCGCTGACACACCTCGGGTGACCCGAGTCTGTTTGGTGTGTTTCGTGCCGTTGTCAGCCGGAGGAGCCATCAGCCTTCGTTTAAGCCTGACTTAAACCTTTGAAATCGGCCGGTGGGCAGTCAGCCTCAATGACCAATTTCCGGAAATGATGAGCAAAAAATCTCAAAATCCAACAAAGCTCTTTTGTCTTTTGTTTTTTTGCTTTCAGAAACAACAATTTTCGTAAAATACAATATTCCGAAAGAGCTGCCATCATGGTCGGTTTTGAAATTCGGGAGAAGCCAGACCCACGTGACGCGTTTGTCCAATCAGCTGCCGGTTTTCATTGCTCAAGTCGGCGTCGCTTCGGTGTGTTTCCGAGGCACTTTTTTGACCAACTCGGGAAGACCGACTGCCTTTTCTGCCGACGGTGGGTCGTTGGGTTGGTGTCTCAGAGCCATAACATGCTGCGCCCTTGTAAAAAAACGACTGTCTTCTCTTGTTCTGAGCAAACACTACAGACCAGTCTGAAATACGTCTGTGAAACCCTCGTCAATATTTGAATGTGTTCAATATTTTGGTTTAAGGCCACATATCTGCAAATAATGGCATTCCCATGTGCCTCAGCTGTACTTTGTGATGAGTGCTACTTAAATATTAATTCTTTAAACTACATTTAATGACAAATAATGAACAATAAATAACAATTCAAATATGAGCAATTGCTATGGGCAGCAAAGCATTTGCCATTACTTAGAAATAATGTATTTGTGACTTTGCTGGAATATGACACTAAAGATCCAACACTCATTTTATGCCACCGTTTCTTTACGATAAACATAAGAGCCTCACAGAGCTGCTGAGTCCTGGTCTTGTTTTTGGTTAAAGCTGCACCCGGAGCTACGGTTTCAAAAATGTCACAGTAGGAATAATGTAAAATGCCCAACATGTATAAACTTTAGGAAAACAAAGCATTGCATTCACTACAGTGTAATCTACCAGACAATGATAGATAACTGCCTTCATTCTCTATGTGAACCACACTGGCTCAAGGCCATTCAGATACAAAGAAAGCTTTCAGTCGCTAAGCCAATGTTAGCACTTGCTACTATTCTAACATTCTTTTCATTTTGAAAACGCTGCTTTGTTGCACACCTCTGTGAGGCTGTGAGCCTGCGTCTCCCTCTTCCTTTGCCTGTTCCCAGAGGTTAGAAAATCTTAACTTCCCCTCCCTCCATTTTCCTTGTTGAGTCGTGCTTTGGTGCAGGATGCTGGAGATGTTAAAACAGATGGAGACAGGGAGGGAGGGAGGGGGGAGGCTTCCCTGAGCCCCTCATGTAGGGGCCAATCTGCATCAGGTGGGGGACTGACAGAATAAGGCCATGGGGGTGTGAGACATGCACCTGAAGCAGGTCCTCTGGGGAGTGGGGCCACCAAGCTGCCACCTGGCTGCCAACAGGAGGCTTCGGGAGTTCAAGCATGCAGAGGCTGAAAGTTCTCTTTACCTCTGAGCCATTAAAGATAAGATAAGACAAGATAATATAAGACAAATATTATTGTCTGTCATGAGTGACAGAAATGTGTCTTTGACAGGGCAGGCAGAAATGACATAAAAATAACATAAATATACCTATAAGAGCATAACCTGTCAATCCATTCAAATATGTAATTGTGTTTAATCGCATGATTGTCCATAGTTATCTCGCGATTAATCGAGGACTTTAAAAGGGATATTTTTCAAGTTTTAATGCTGCTGGAGGTGTTTGAGACTCAACATATACGGGCGACAGTACATTCAAATATACTGGATATATTTGTCTGTAGCATAGGTGTGTCTGAGGTTGGATGTATCTCAGCCTCTGCTTCTGAAACAAACATAACTAAGCTGCATAAATCTGAAGTAGGCTGTCAAAATGAATGCGATAATAACGCTCCGTAGTTTGGGAAATTAGGAAGCGATGCAGTAACATCATGGGATGGCCATTAGAGTCAAACCCGGATCCGAACCGCGATGCAGTCACCTTACACCGAGCATGCCAAGAGGAAGACGGTGAGCGCCACGGATGTGTTAAACCTGAGCCTGAAACACAAATAAAAGGCTCTTTTAGAAGCCACACACTTAACCTAAAAAGACACTTTCTGCTCTAAGTAACAGGCTTTATTACTTACATTTTTAACTTAATTAATGATCATTAAAAAGCAGCTCAAGACCCCCAAAAAGTAACAAAGCTCCTTGAGCAGAAATGGATAAAGAAAAGGGTCTTTTGAATGACAAGTTGAGTTTTTAAGGCCCTTCCTGACGGTTCTCTTGACATGACTAAAGTTATTTGCATGTACTGTTGATGTAAACTGAGTTACCACCGTAGCACGTCGAGTCTCAAACACAACTTGTGCATTACGAACCTGAAAAATATCCCTTTTAAAGTACATGTACAACAGATACAAAATTTGCTCTTATTTTGCGATTAATCCAGCGTGAACTATGGACAATCCTGTGATTAAACGCAAGTACATTTTTGAAGCGATTGACGGCTCTAATTTGAACAGATTCAAACCAACAATATTGCTTTACCACATTTGCGATGTGAAGATATGGAGTATGGAGTGTTTAACCTCCATTTACATTTAAATAAATGTCTCCGGCTTAATTTTACAAGCAGTGAGTTTATAAAGTGTCTGTTTCTGCTCTCTGCAATTTGTAGGAATCTATTTGTTTGCAGGCAGCTGTAATGGAAGCCAGACAATGTTTGACCTCAAGCTTTCTCATGACTCTAAATTCATGTGCTCATATCATTCAAGGCTGCAGAACACTGCTTGCAACCACCGCTTCTTCTTCTGTTTTCCTCCAGGCGTTTACTGTATCTGACACAGCTACTGACAAAGAGAGTGGCATGTTTGTATATGACAAGATTTTTTTTTCTCTCTCAATAGCAATAGATAAGCTATTTCTTCTCATCTATCCTAGAGACATCACTATTCATGGTTGAACATTATATATGTGTGTGCAAGTCGTACTATTGAAAGACTGGGGGTAAAATCCATGAAATACTGGAGAGCTGAGAAGTGCCACCTTTGGGCTCACTGCCATGATAACTTTAAGCTTGTTGCCCCTCTTTTAACCATAACAGTATTTCAGTGAGATGCAATACAAAAATCCAGTGCAATGACTCTTTTTCTATCCGTATTAATCTCACTCTCTCTGTACCTATGTGTCAATCTCTGCCTTTCTATCTCTGTCTCTTTCTCTCTCCCTAAAGGTGGCTCAATCAGATGACACCGGTGGCTGTCTGTCGTCGTCAAAAGACATTTCAATTTGGCGACCCTCCCTCGGGTTCGGGCAAATTACCACTTCAAAAGGCTGCGACTCCCCAGATCGCTCCAAGTGGGGTTGGCCCATACGCTCTCGCTCCTCTCTCTCTCTCTGTCTGTCTCTCTTTCTCTCTCTCTGTCTCTCTCTCTGACCCCGCTGCTCAGCAATGCTGATGAGGGCCCAGGCTCCCTTCAGCATGCTTTTTCCTCCTCCCTTCAGCATGCTTTTTCCTCCATACCAAACAAAACTCTCTCCGGGAGAATAAGGATCTTCATTATCCTGCATGTAGAGTGTAATGTATTTCATTCATGTGAGGTAGAATGTATATGTAGCTTGTGCAAATGGGAGAAAATGTTACAATTGCTTTTTAGAAGTTGTGACAGAAGACACATTCATTTCAATGCTAAATTTCAGCTGAGCTTTGTATAAATATGTCATTTTCATTAAGTAATTTAATTGTGTAGCTAATACAAATAACTGGGTGACCTACCAAAACGATTTTACAGGTTCAATCACAGTTAATCCAATGTCAATCAACACCTGTCCTACACAATACATGGTCAAAGCCACTTTTATAGTCTAATAGTAGAAGTTTGGTTTGTAAAAAAATGTATTAATCGAATGAAACATGGTCTAGTCCAGTGATATTCAATATAATGGGCAAAATCTGACCCGTGATAGGGTGCCAGGTGGCACGCCGAAAAGTATCTAATTCACAAAGAAAATAAATTATTCACACTGGGCATTTTCTTTGTACTTTGAATGTATAGTATGACGAAAGAATTCATGAAAAGTCATAGCATAGTATGACAAAAACAGTAATAACCTACTATGTTGAAAAAGCCATTAAAAATGAATAATATAGTATGTTGAAGAAAGTGATAAAAAATGAATGGTATAGTATGAGGAAAAAAGTAATAAAAAGTAATAGTATGTTAAAAAAGTAATAAAAAAGTTATATTACAGTAAGTCATCAAAAAGTCATCAAAAAGTCATAGTAAAGTACGTCGAAAAAGGTGATAAAGTCATAGTATAGTATGTCATAAAAAGTCATAGTATAATATGAAAGAAAACATCATCAATGGTATAGTATGTTGAATAAAGTCCTAAAAAAGGATTGTAAAAAGTCATCAAAAAGTCACAGTATGTTGAAAAAAGTCATGATATAGTATGTCAAGAAAGTAATTAAAAAAGTCATAGTATAGTACGTCAAGAAAGTAATTAAAAAGGTCATAGTATAGCAAGTCCAAAAAAGTGATAGAAAAGTCTAGCATGTCCAAAAAGTGATAAACCAAGTCATAAAAAAAAAGTTTGTCAAAAAAAGTTTGTCGAAAAAAGTGTTAACAAAGTCATAGTATTATCTGACGAAAAAAGTGATGACAAGTCACAACATACTATGTAGAAAAAAAGTCATAATATAGTCAGTATAGTATGTCGAAAGAAGTCATAAAAAGGTCATAGTTTAGCATGTCGAAAAAAAATCATAATATAGTCTGTTTAGTATGTCGAAAGAATTCATAAAAAGGTCATAGTTTAGCATGTCAAAAAAAGTGCTAAAAAAGTCATAGTATAGTATTCCGAAAGACGTGCTAAAAAAGTCATAGTATGTCATGTTGAAAAAGTATATCCAAAAAAGTCATAGTATAGTATGTAGAAAAAAGTTATAGTATAATATGTCGAAAAAAGTCATAAAAACCAAGTATAGTATGTCAAAGAAAGTCTGGAAGCACATCCAAACTCCACACAAAAAAGGACAATTTGGAGGTGGGACTGAACCAAGGGTCCGAGTTCCAGTGTATTTGTGCTGGTGTTAGTTGAAGTGCTAACCACTACGCCACCATGCCACCAAACATGGTATGCCGAGAACAGTAATAGTATAATATGTCAAAATAAGTGATAAAAAAGTCACAGTATACTATGTCGAAAAAAGTGGTAACAAAGTCATAGTATAGCATGTCATAAATGGCCATTAAAAGTCATAGTATAATACGTTGAATAAAGTGTCAAAGAAAGTCTGGAAGAACATCCAATTTCCACACAAAAAAGGACTGTCTAGACGTGGGATCCAACCAAGGGTCAGAATACTGTACTGTATCTGTCTGTCACACTTGTCTTTTAGTTCAAATGTGTGCTATTGATTTTTGTCTCTTTGTCAGTGCACGCTGTTAGCATCATTTTCAAGACTAATCATCATGTCATTATGGCACGATACACAATTTTGCAACTAATGCACCCGTAATTTGGACACTGATGATGTTGTTGCTTCTTCTTTGAAAACTCACATACCAAACTGCTGATTGTCAAACCTCTTCTGTAGCTGACAAAAACCATTACCTGGCATTCAATCTAACACCCACAGTGGATCAAGTTCATGTTCACAGTTGTTATTTATTATATACAGCGATCTATTTACACTGTGAAGTGTTTATTTTTTGTGGCCCATTTAGTGGCCAGGAGACATTTGACACACTTCAAACAGTGTCAGTTACGGAGCCTGCACTCCCTATTTGCAACAGTGCCAACCACTGAGCTACTGTGCCAACAAAATTAAATAGGTTGAAAACAGTCATAGCATGTTGAAAAAAATCCATTCAAAATTCATAGTATAGTATGTCAAAAAAAGTCACAAAAAATTCATAGTCTAGAATGTCGAAAAAAGTAATAAAAAAGTAATAGTATAGTATGTCAAAAAGACAATAACAAATTCATAGTATAGTATGTCGAAATAAGTGATAAAAAGTCATAGTATACTATGTTGAAAAAATTGGTAACAAAGATAGTAAAGTATGTTGAAAAAAAACATTAAAAAGACATATGTCGAAAATGGCCATTTAAGAATGTCCTCAAATCCTTGAAAAAGTTTTGGGCCTTTTAATGTTTATTCATTTTATCTGATACATATTGTTATGGTTTGTTTATTAACTGGCCACTGGCATCCTTTTGTTATGCAAAAATGGCCCCTGGGCTAAGCAAGCTGAGTATGCCTGGTCTAGTACATGTCTATTGCCATTGTCTATTGCCATTGTCCATTGCGTTCTACAGTTCCAAGGTAATTTGATAGTTTGACTTTTTGAGAGATATGCATATTCGTTTTCTGGCCAAGAGTTAGATGAGAAGATTGAAACAACCCTCATGTCTGTATGCTAAAAGAAGCTAGAGGAAGCAGGCAGTTAGGTTAGCTTCTCTTAGCATGTACTGTACACGTTACATTGGTGCCTTTTTACCAGAGATGGTCCGATACCAGTATCGGTATCGGCTCCGATACCGCCTAAAATGCTGGTATCGGTATCGGGAAGTACAGGAGTTAATGCACCGATCCAATATCACGTAATAAAGCCCTTAAGAAAATCTACGTTAAAGTAGTTTATTTCTGTTCTTTTTTCTGTTATAACTGACTGTCAAACTGATAATAAAAGAAAGTTCTGTGGCCTTCATTGTTTGTATTTGTTCATATTTCACAAAGAGTTTAACCTGAGCCAGACAGACAACAAAGATAGAAATAATATCACATCCATACAGGCATAGTAGTATACAGTTGTTAAAACATAATAAAATATTAGAGATGGCCCAATACCATTTTTTGCTTCCCGATACCGATTCTGATACCTGAACTTGCGTATCGGCCGATACCGAGTACCGATCCGATACCAGTGTGTCATATATTTTATTATGTTTTAACAGCTGTATACTCCCTTTATGGATGTGATATTATTTCTATCTTTGTTGTCGGTCTGGCCCAGGTTAAACTCTTAGTGAAACATGAACAAACACAAACAATGAAGGCCACAGAATTTTCTTTTATTATCCAGTTTGACAGTCAGTTATAACGGAAAAAGAACAGAAATAAACTACTTTAACGTAGATTTTATTTAAGGCTTTATTATGTGGTATCGGATTGGTGCATAAACTCCAGTACTTCCCAATACCGATACCAGCGTTTTAGGCAGTATCTGAGCCGGTACCGATACTGGTATCGGTATCAGAACATCTCTATAAAATATAATACACTGGTATCAGATCGGTATCGGCTGATACACAAGTTCAGGTCTCAGAATCGGTATCGGGAAGCAAAAAATGGTATCAGGCCATCTCTACTTTTTACCTTTTTGCAAAAAGGACAAGACTAGCTTTGTACAGATTGTACCGTTTTGTACAGGTTAACACACAAGATCTAATAATAATGTTAGCTTTACAGGTGCTAGTAGGTGGATTTATTTTTAAACTTTTGGACGGAGTCAGGCTAGCTGTAAGAAGGCAGAGAGTTTCAGGTAGAGGGTGAATACAGGTATATTTAGACAGACAGTATGAGAAAAACAATGCGTTTTTCAACATTAAAGCATGTTCTAGTAGACACCCAAAATACTAGTATGGACCTGAAAATGAGCATAATTTGGGACCTTTAACTTATTATGTATGTGAACTGAGTTAGGTTGCAGGCTAGTTAGAAGCATTTTTTGCACCCTTGATGTACTGCATCTGTCTGTCACACTTCTTAACCGTCTTTTAGTTCAAATGTGTGCTATTGATCTTTGTCTCTTTGTCAGTGCACGCTGTTAGCATCATTTTCAAGACTAATCATCATGTCATTATGGCACGTTACACAATTTTGCAACTAATGCACCCGTAATTTGGACACTGATGATGTTGTTGCTTCTTTGAAAACTCACATACCAAACTGCTGATTGTCAAACCTCTTCTGTAGCTGACAAAAAACCATTACCTGGCATTCAATCTAATAACACCCACAGTGGATCAAGTTCATGTTCACAGTTGTTATTTATTATATACAGCGATCTATTTACACTGTGAAGTGTTTATTTTGTGTGGCCCATTTAGTGGCTAGGAGACATTTACACTTAAACTTACTTGTGTTGTGCGTACATTTTAACAGTTTAGTGTTCTCAAACCATGCAATCGTGCAAAGACTCTTTTTTCCATTATTTTTATGGGTAAATTGTAACCGGGTGGATTATTACTGCCACCTATTGTCATTTTCGTCATTTCAATCGCAACGGCTGCAGCTTCCTCGCCCCCGCCATTTTCACAAGTTTGAAAATGCGTTGATGGTCCCGTCGCTTCCGCTCCGTAGCAAAGATGGCGACCGTTGAGGGCGAGAAGTGTCCAGCAATGCACATGCAACGTTTTGACTGTTTGGAGTGCAAATGCAGGGTACTTGCAGTGCACTGCATTTAGTCACACTTCATCAGTGTGAACACACTATGTACTCAAAATAGCAAGTGTAAGTACAGAAGTGGGCGTTTTGAGACACCGCATTGGTGTGAATTCCCTCCCTCCTCAGGCCATGACACTCCCAGGTTGCATGTGTGAAAGAAGTATAACACGACAACCCCAACTGCTCACTCATTGCAAGTCACAATAAATAAAGACATGAGCTAAGACCCTTACATTTGATATAAAATATACATGAGTCGAGCTATTAACTGCACTACAAAGACACGGATTGAAGAACTAGCTTGCTTATTACAGTGAGAAGATCGACTTGTGTTAACAGAGATTTGAGTAATGGTGTTCCACTCCGTACGTTTTTGTTTTGTTGGGTAAATGAATGATGACAATCCGTCTTTCAGCATACGTGCAGCTTCTCTTCTATTACTGGAGGGGTTGTAATGAGCCTTGCAGTGACTAAAGCAGACATTACAGAGCTTGGCAGGGAGCTGACAGAGAGTGAAGGCGCACTATTGTTTGAGTTCACTGACACTCACGGAGTAAGCGTGCATCACCACCGCTTTAATGTGGCGTGCTGCTGTTGAATGGCTCTGTTGCTCTGTTTGGTTTGATCATGGCTAATGGTGCGCTAATATGGCAATTAAAGATCAAACGGCGTTTAATGAAATATTTAGTGCTTGAACATCGTTCAACCCCGCCTTTCTTGGGTTGCCTCTGTGGGCCTTTGACTCGGCTGCTGCACAGAGCTTTTCATTGATCAAATTAACACAGAGTAATTGCAACACAAACAATGTGGGGCCTTCGGGGACCCCAAGACTCCAAGAACCCTGGGCAGATACCTACTTTGCCCAATTGGTAATTCCCCTGTGTACTCTGTGACTCATCAACTGTCATTCAAATGTAATCTGAGTCTTAGGGCCCTATTTTAACGATCTAAGCGCATGGCGTGAAGCGCCTGGCGCAGGTGTGTCCAAATCCACTTTTGCTAGTTTGACGGCAGGAAAAAAGCGTCCGTGCACCGGGCGCATGGTTCAAAAGGGTTGTACTTAGTGTCTTCATTAATTCATAGGTGTGTTTTGGGCGTAACATGCAATAAACCAATCAGAGTTTCATCTCCCATTCCCTTTAAAAGCCAGGCGTGTTTGGACCTTGGCACATTGCTATTATGATGGCGTATTTGCACCGTAATATTTTTATTTGTGTGCTGCTGCGCTTCCGTGTATGTGTGTGTGTAACAAGCATAGTGTGCATGCGCTGTGCATAAGCGTAGGCACATTTTACTAATTTGCTGTTAAAATAATGAAATGCTGCGCTGTTGACTTTAGACCAGGTTTTTGTTGGTTAATGGTGCGATCACTTCCCGCTGTCTCAAGATAGCAATACGCCAAGAATTCACCTGAACACACCTCCCTGTAAGACCAGCACGCCCACGGGCGCAAAGATGGGCGCAGGTGCGTTTGCTATTTAAAAGACGCAGGCGGTGGATGGGAAATTGACAACTGGGTCGGTCTTAAAGGTGCCCCGCCACACGTATTTCATTACTTAATGTAATGTCTGAAGTTCTACCATGGACTCTGTAACATGTTTTGTGGAAAAAAATGCCTTGGTTACCTTGTTTCAAGCCATTCTAGTGTGGAATAGAAAGCCTGCAGGAAAACTCTGATTTCTGCCAGTTCTCATTAATATTCAACAAGCTAAGCTGTTTGAATCTGATTGGCTAACAGCTAGCCAATGAGAGCCTGGCTATCAGCATCCTTTACCCAGCGCAACTGGGCAAGCTAATGAATAGTAATGAGCTCAGGCAACACGATGTCAGACTGACCAGCTTTTGTAATTGGCCTGATTTCTCCGCTTATTTCTTTTCAGTGGCTAGAGCTGACAGAGGAGGTAGCAGTTCATTTTCACATTCACCACATAACACAAACACATATGGACCTAACATATTTCAAAAAATGCAAGTAAAAACGGTTTTGTATGGCAGGGCACCTTTAAACTAGCAAAGACATTTGCGTCGGACTTTGCGCTGCGCCGGGTGCAAGTTAGGGCCCATAGACTGATCCTCTCACAGTCTGATCTATTATATGTCAGTCTGACATGTTGAGAGTGTTAACATAAAAATAAAAATAAAAGGTTTTCTGTAATGTTCAGTATAATTGTTTTTTTTGTTTTTGTGCTGCCTTCAGCTGTTTGACGGACCGTTGTCTTTGCACATTATGCTATATTTTTCCGATGCACTGAATGCTCTTCTGATTGGGTTTATTTGCTTTGGAATATTCACTACCTTCGGCTGGTTTCATGCCTTAATAATCAGGTTATTGGTATATCCACTACATGGTATATTTTGTGGTTACAAAACTCCTTTTGGGATTAAAATGTTGTCTATTTGAATAATTTGCTGTTTGGAATCACTGTGCAGGTGTCAGTCTTTCCTTTAAATAATAAAAAAATATGTACTGTATGTTCATTTGTAAATTGGTGGCAAACATGTACAGCTCTCTTTAATATGATGTTAGGTGAGTTTCTTTTACAAGCCCTCAGGTTTTTTTTCCCCCATCTCAATTGTGCATTTTTTATTTTATTATTGTGAATGTCTTCTTTTAAATTTTTATTTGATATGCACAAATAAAAGTCGGACATGAAAGCATACAACTTTTCAGACTATTTCATCCTCATTCATAATCTGGGGCTTTCAATCGGGGGAATTCAATTGAAACAAATTCATTTAGAGTGAGGGAATTCAATTGATTCATTCAGTTGGATGTTTTAAAATGCATTTTCAGGTTCATAATTGTATTTAGAGGTTATATCAGAATACGTTTACAATGTTTAATTTTCAAAAAACACCATATTTTTGTCGTACTGCACATTGCTGCAGCTCCTCTTTTCACCCTGTGTGTTGAGCTCTCTGTTTTAGCTACAGAGTGAGACATCTCACTTCTATTCCATCTTTGTTAGGAGTCGCACATGCGCAGTGGCTAAGTAAGGACTACTAGCCAGTCAGAAGCAGAGTATGAGGGCGTGCCATGCTAGTGTAACCCATGTTTAAAATATGACATAAATAAGAATAAATAGTTAAAAGCTGCATAAATAAGTTTGAAGGTGATTCATTTAATGTAAGTTAATCTGAGTTAATTAAAAACGTTAATACAACAATCATTTAATGTTTTAGATTAAAAGTATGCTGACAGAAAATTCATGTCGCTGCCCCTTTAAGGGACTAGTGACGCTAGACGCAGCACCTCACTGACGCTGCAGCAGAGACCTGAGAGAGCAGAGGAGAAATCGGAGAGAACGAGCATCGGTTAATGAGCAGAAAAAAAAGAGTGAAAAAGTAGATTTTGCAGTTGAAAAACATAATTTACCTGGTCGGGAACTGACGGGGATTTTATGAAAACTAAGCCACACCGGTTTTGGTGAGTTTAGTTGTTTCTTGCATTTTGCAGTGTTGTACCCTTTTTTTCTCTGGCGGAGAGCTAACGCTAAAAACTTAGCTGTTTACAAGGAGATGCTTCGTCATAAACGGTTTACCAGTTAATATTTTGGATTTATGAAGACTGTGAATGTTATAAAAGTGAATGTATGCTGTGTAAATGAAAGATGTGTGCAGTAGTTGTGTGGGAGACGGAGCCGTGAGTTAAAAGAGACCGCTCCGCTGCCATTTTTGAGGTGAAAAAAAAACACTGTAGCAGTAACGTTACAACTCAGAGACTGTGAAACATTTATTTGTGTAATTCGAGGATTTAAAAGAGATTTATTGTGCTTATGACCTGTTACACAGGTCAGGTTTTTGCTTGGTTTGAAGCTCGGTCGGAGCGAGGATTGGTCTGCAGTGTGCGGGCATGCACATGCACAGACGAGATTCAAGATGGCGAGCCAGACCCAGAACTTCAACTCATCTTCTCCATCGCATCAGTGAGGAAATCTCCTGCGTATGGTGACTCGCTGCCAGAGTGGTAGGAGTATCAAGAATTGGTTTTGAACTGAACTGGAAACTGATTGAATAATTTTGGACTGAATCAAACTGAAACTCTTCATTGAACTGAATAATCAAACTCTCATTTGGACTTCAACTTGAATTTAAGGTGTCATGCTTTTGTTTACATATTGAGTTCATATGTTTGAATGTGATTTGATGATTGTGGTCCACTTTGATTTGATTGTGTAAATTGAAGGTATTTTCTTACCCGTAAAAGAAAGGAAAAAGAGTTAACTCAGGAAGTGAAATAGGAATCCTAAAGTAGGTGCAACCTAGGAAAAAAACTGGTCTAACTTAGATTAGCTTTATTAAAATAACTTAGGTGAACTAAAGAAAAAAGAGAGTGAAATACATTTTCATTTATACAATATTAAGAACCTGCAGGGTATTTTTGTTTTGTATACTGTATTTTGTGTGTTTTTTGCATTAAGTAAATTGCCGGCCTTTTGTATTTAAAGCAACGGTCTCTGGTGTAATTATTATTTTGCTTCCCACTCCTTAGAACCTAGAACTGGTCCAGTGGCGCAGTTAGTGGTGTGATACCGGTGCTACACTAGCAGCTAGGCGAGCATTATAACGTGTGTTACGAAGTGACGCATGTTTGTCTCTGAAGTAAAGGCTGGACTACAATAGAGCTGTTTGGAGCAGTTTGTGAACAGTGTTTTCTGTTGGAGATGGTAAGTCCCTTTGGGGTGGACTTTGGGCTTGTTCACTTTGTAAACCTATAACTTGCAAAAAAAAAAAAAATAAAATAAAATATATATATATATATATATATATATATATATATATATATATATATATATATATATATAAAACACAATAAAGAAAAGGGGAAAAGCCAAAAAGCATAATATGAGTACTTTAAAGGATCTGAAATTGTTATCCATATATGTTATTACCATAATGGACTACATTTATGTAGTGTCTTCCTACCTTACCGGAGAAAGAGCTTTACAATTTGCCTCTCATTCACACATTCCTACACCGATAATGGCGGAGCTGTCATGCAAGGCGCTGGCCTGCCCATCGGGAACAACTTGGGGTTCAGTGTCTCGGTCAAGGACACTTCCACATGCTAACGGGAGGAGGTGGGGATCAAACCGTTAACCTTGTGATTAAAAGACGACCCTCTCTACTGACTAATTGCATGATTTACTATCAAAACAGATGATAAAATTATGTTGTCATTTAACTGGTGATCCATAAAGAAGTCCAAAATTACGGCAGACATGACTGACTGCAGGTTTTTCCCCAAATAGGCAAATACGATGAAAACTGTCACAAGAGGTCAAAGTTACGCCAAGCCGGGGCGCCCTGGTATCTCATCTGGTCATGTACCATGGCTCAGTCCTTACCACAGCGGCCGGGGTTTGATTCCGACACGGTGCCCTTTGCTGCATGTCATCCCTCTCTCTCTCTCTCTCTCCTACTTTCCTGTCTTAAGCTGTACTGTCGAATAAAAAAAAGCCCCCAAAAAATTCCTGACAAAAAAAAGTTACGCCATGCCATTACTACTTATTTCTAATTGTGGTTAGTGGAATTTCACTGAAACCCTCCAGTTCTACATTATTATTATTATTATTATTGGGGCATTTTATTATATATGACCGCTGAAGATGTGAAAGGGGAATGAAATGCATCAAAGGGCTGTAGGTCAGAGTTGAACCTGCAGCTGCTGCGACAAGGACTGAGCCTTTGTACATGGGGTGCACACTCTATGGAATCTACAAGATGAGCTATCCAGGCGCCCCATTATTATTATTTTGAGTGGTTACTTAACTCTCACGAGGGATCCAGGACCCTCCCAGCCTCCCTTTATTCAAACACAGCTTCACATACTAATTCACAAATCAAGTTCAAGTTCAATACTTTATTGCCATGTCAACACAGTTGATTGGAATTTGTCTTGGTGCCAAGCAGGTTAAAAGGAACATCATATAGACAATCACATAGACAATCACTCAAACCAGTAAAAAGCTGTAAAGACCTTGTGCTATTGCAACTTCCAATAAAGTGTCTTGTGCAGTCTATAAAGTGCATTTAGTACAGGTTTACTCTGCAAGGTGCCTGAGCATTATGGAGCCTAATAGTGGCAGGATAAGTACTGTTACAAAAAAATTGTAAACTAGTACACCTCCTAGAGAAGTTAAATGAGCAGCATCTGAATGTGTGTGTGTGCTAAGGTATGAGCCAACCCAGACATAAATAGTAGCACATCACTGCTGATGGAAATGGAAATGTGGAGCTCTGTCTCTGCCTTTCTATATCTAACCTCATGCGGTGCCCGCGCTGTGC
This sequence comes from Perca flavescens, assembly GCF_004354835.1. Lineage (NCBI taxonomy): Eukaryota > Metazoa > Chordata > Actinopteri > Perciformes > Percidae > Perca > Perca flavescens. The sequence goes on from NC_041347.1 coordinate 2,028,611, forward strand.
TGGGGTTACAGAGGGGAGATGTGAGGGTCGTCAAGCTGTTTTAGGTTTTGACATTTCTCCAGTTTCCTCTCCCTCACTATATTTGTGTGAAAGTCTCACCCCGAGTGAGGTGAGATCTCTCTCTGTACGATGCGCCCTGGCGGGACGGATGATCAGACGTGGGCATGGGAAAGCAGGGCTGCGGCCTTGCACGACGGGAGCTCTCACCTCCTACCTCTCCTGCTCATCCTCCTCCCACCTCCTTCTCTCCCTCCTGGTCTGGTGATAAGAGTCGAATGAAAGACCTTCCTTTCTGCCGGTGGTGGGAACTCGGAGATAAGGTGGGCTGGGGGACGACTGCTGGGCCTTCTCCAGGGAACAGGGAGTTCTCAGACGCCTCTGATACAGTTGTACAGAGTGGGATGAAGGTTGCACAGTGTGTATTTTGTGTGTGTGCTTTTGGTATTTGACGGCTTGTGCTCGTCTTAGCTTGCACCTCTTGGCATTTTTCTCAGGCAACTTTATCACAGCTTGTCAAAAAAAACAAAAAACACCTTCGCTGAAGTTTTTCTCAAACAAATGTACGCTCCCAAAATACATACTAAACATGCTGTCAGCCTGAAACTGTCTGCCACATTCTTGAGAACCTAGCGCTGACACAGCAACACCTAATATCTGATGGAAGGTTAACCAAAACACAGGTCAGGCTGACCCTGTGCAGAGCAAACTGCCTCGGCCTTGGCTGTCTTCGCTTTTTTTCTCTTTCTGGGAAAATGTATTGTGGATGAAAAATGACTGCTAATTCAGACCCAATTTTCTCAAGTAAAAAGCACAGTCAAAGTGATTCAAGTCAGAGCGAGTGATAAATCATCAAGATAAAAAATAAATAAAAAAGTCCTCCCTGAAAGAATTGCTCTTGAATAAGTGGCTGTCAGAAGCTAAAATGTTGGCAGTGGTCCCTTTTATGGTCTAATTAAAAAAAATATAGAATCTCTCATTAATCTGATCTATTATCGTAAGGAAAGTGAAGTTATAGAACTTAAAAGTGGGCACAATTACCACACAATGAAAGCTATTTTCCACCTGTGTGCCCATGTCCCTCCTTGTCTCAGCCTGCAGCTTGAACGCAAAACTGAACTTGATTCCTCCAGCTTTATTGTCCAAGGTTGTTGTCTGTGTCAAGGGGAGGGTAATGAGCTGTCAATCAAATGACCAGTGTTTTGATTCATGGGTAGCTTCTAGGGAGGACAGAGTTACTGCTCCAGTGAAACCCGAGCAGCGATGACAGCTGATGCACATATGCATCGCTGTAGTTTTTTTTTTTTTTTTTTTTAGCTGCCATCACCTATTCAGTTTGACAGAAAATGTGATTATCTATCTTCCCCCCCCATGTGGTTTACAGTAGGAAAAGATGTGCGTGTGTGAAGGCTGGGTAGTGGCTTGAGGAAAGAGTCTGTGGGCTCTCTGCTGGATGCACCGTGTGTGTTCCTGACACTTTCTCTCATTATTAGATACACGGCTCCCTGCTGCGGAGGCCAGGTGTTGCTGGGGCTGACACACACACACACACACACACACACACACACACACACACACACACACACACACACACACACTCAAAGGTGGATCTGGGAGAGGACAGATGTGATATATTTATCAGCCCATCACTATTATGCAGAGGAGGTGTTAGATTGTGGTCTGGAGAGGTGCAACCTAAACTTCAGTACCCATTTCTCAGCTAATAGCTGTCCATTTGGTGTGAAATATCAAGATGACGAGGACAGGTGTAAAACAGTAGGAGGGTGTGGGGCTGTTCACTGGTCCTAGTGAAGAGGGCTGCAACATAGAGAAAATTCCCCGGACAAGACAGTTTAATACTCCTGTCTTCTTCTTACTGTATCCTCAGGCATAAAAGAAACAGGTGGATGAAGATTAAAATGAAATCACAATAACATATATTTTAGCTATCAAAAGATATAAACAGAGTTGATTTATGAAATTGGTTTATGAACCCAGACAACACGCAAATCCAAGGGATAGCACGTTACAGTGAGAACACTTGTTTCCAACATGGTTTCAAATGGGCTTTTAAAATTGAACAATACAATCTCCCAAACTACATCAGTGCAAGCTAAACCAAACTAAACAGCAACCTGTATTCACAGAAATACAATGTGAACCGATTATTAGTAAGGCAAAAATTCATACTGCATTCCTAACTCTGTAAATAATCTCTAACCTGACCTAACTTAATATTTAATGTGAGGCTGTTCCACAGGGTAAAAGGGAGCCCTTGGCTACATTACTTACAAATATTCAGGAGCATGCCCATTAATGACATCACAGACCTTGAATTCTTCCTGAGAGATGAGTAAACCATTTTACAACAGCATGTCCAACATCCATAAACTGTAACTTATATTCTAACTAATAATTCTCTTGGCATTGCAATGTAATATTCCTGTCTTCACCAAAAATATATGTTCAAGACATCAGGGATAAGGAAAGGAGTAGCCTGGGTAAACCCAAGGGGGTAAGCTTCGCTTCAGAACGCGAACCTCCGATGGCGCCATTTTGTTGCTACGAAGCGATCACCTCCTGTTAGCATTACAGTGACCGCCATTTTTTTTTTACGTCACTTGACTGCGAATAACTTTACATCTGAAGCGTTTAAAGACTCTATTTGTCCATTGTTTATTTCTAAAGAAACACAACAATGTATAAAAGGCTCCATTACCTTGAACCTCACGTTATAGCTCCGTAGCAGACGTTTTTGTAAAAATAAGCTAACGATTGTGTCATAACCAAGTGACTTACTGTCGTACAGTAGAGGAATTACCGTATAGTACAGAAGAAGCTCGCAGGCAGTTTCGACTTACATTAGCTGTTTAGGTTTAATTACTAATGTTAACTAGCATGTTAGTTAGCAATAATTAGCCTGTGCTTATGTTATCTCCTTACATACACCTACGCTCTCCGTCTCTGTAAGATTGTGAATGATTGAGATTTCTCTTGGCACAGCTACCAGGAGGCTTACAACTTTCAAACACGTTGCTCACGTCACATTTACGTTGTCTCTGTCAGTTGGAGGCTGCGCAGTAAAGCAAGAGATTACCGGAAAAGTGCTTCTAATAGCCTTCACTGGTCTCCGTCCAGAGCAACGGGGTCTATTGGTCCATTATATACTGTCTATGGGTAAACCCTGACAAACTTCCGGCAAATTTGAGATTTGCTCTGCAAGTCAGTCTGGCGAAGAGCCCATTCAAACCCATTTCCAATGTTCACAAAATTGAGGCACCAATCACAACTGCTGAGGCGGGCTTTACACCAATCACAACCACTGAGGCGGGCTTTACGTGACGACGATAGTGCAGCGACGGCAAACAGCTTTTTGTTTACATTCAACATGACAGCTACCGAAGCCGTGCTTCACCTGCTCAGCGAACTGCAGGTCAGTGTAACATATGCCGATATCATGCCGGTCAACTCTACAATTAACTGACACCATAAGTTATACGAGTTACAATTCTCAGAGACGCACGCACACAGCACAGCACAGTCTCTTTTTCCTTTCTCTCAACTTTCCCGCCGTGTGTGGCGCGTACCTGCTCGCGGTGTGAAGCGCGTCTCCGCGCTATTCTCCCACATGTCGGGAACGTCGTGAATTAACCTGCAACATGTCAGCTGTTTGGGAATTCTTCAGCACGTGTGCAGAACATAACAAGTTTGCAATATGCAACACCTGCAAGGAGAAAGTAGGGTTTGGAGGGACCACACCAAAAACCAAAATCCAACCAAAATTTTTAGTGGATGTGAAAAGCGTCACCCGGATCGTTGCTCTGATTGGTTGAAGGACTATCCAATGCGCCCGGAGGCATTTGAGTGGCGTCCGTTCTCAGTTACAACTGTCTCAGTTACAACTGAGAAGGGTCTGGTGTCAACCAGGCTAAGGAAAGGAGTAGATTACAAAGAAAATGGAATTTATTCAAGCTTTAATCCTTAAAGGAGAATTCCGGCCAATTTTTACGTTAATCTTGATCGCTATAGCTACGCGAGTACTTTCGATAGAAAAAACCCCGACCCGAATCAGTGCAGGTAACACGGAGAAGCTGCAGCTACGTACTACAAGCGTCCCCTGAGCTAAAACGGCAGTGCTCGGGGCAAGTTTTAGAGTGCCTTTGTGCCTCTTAACAGACACAAAATGCAATTAATATGTCTGTGCCACAAGAACAGGGCCCTTACGTGTCAACAAGATGCGTTTTCAACTCAGACATTGTTTAAATTCACCTACCCTGGTCCCTGTCTTGATCCTGCCAGTAGCTAGCTTGCCCTGCTAGCTGACCTAAGGAGTCGGGTCGGGGTGGTGGATGTGTCAAATAAACACATGACTTTCACCCAGGAAACTGAGTTCATGTCCTGTTTAAAAATAAAACGTTTTTTTTAAGCTTTATGGAACATACGGGGTCACATCATGTTCAGCGTCGAGTGCGTAATCGGAAGTGAGGTAACATCTGAGCTTAACCCAAACCACCAGTTTGGAGGAACACCATCTGAATATAAATGTAGATGTAGACATGATGTGATCTTTTTCTAAACTCAACTAAGTAGTTTTTGTGCCTAAACATAACCAAACTTAAACAACGTAAATGATGTGTTTAAAACCAAGAGCGTTATGTTCAAAACCGCGACCAACGTTCTCTGGTTTAGATATGGGGACAGAAAACACCCCTGTAGCATTGATGGTTTGGAGAATGTGTTGAAATTCACTCTCTGCTGTATATAGTAGTTTTTATTGGTGGTGCGTGGCGGAGTCCTCACTGGATTCTAATTGCCTACCTAAACATGAGGGACTCATAGAAAAACAATGCATGCATGTAATCCAGCATCATTTCATCATAATGATATCAGCTTCACTGCTTAAATCATTAGCACTGTATCAGAGCTGTATGAAGTTACTGCTAATGAAGTTAACACTAACCTCAAACGGGTCTGCAGATGAAAGTAAGCCTGCATGGCTAAATCTGGCACATTCGCATGCTGGACTCTGTGCTCATGTTGATTAATGTACATTGCCCCTTTTAAATAAATAAATCTAAAAAATGCAAGCGAGTAAATAAATCTAAAAAATGCAAGCGAGTAATGGAAGAAGAAGCAGCAGCAGACAGCCTGCATGCCTCCAACTCCTCTGCAAGGCAAGCAACCTCACTGTGCGCTGCTGTTGTTTGAAAAACTACTACATCTCTGACCTGATCTAATCCCCTGTAGTAGTTTTATTTATATATATATATATATATATATATATATATATATATATATCACACAGGGTTATTTTTAGCGTTTAAGACTTCATTTTCTGCATTCTGATACACTTTTATGCACCGATTTATGGTGGGAATACCTTTATTTATCCTATGAGAAAAAACAGATGACATTCAAAATATATCAAAAATATAATGGAATATAAAGCAGTAAGGAAGCTTTCACACCAGGGACCTAAGCCTGGATCCCAAAAGATGACCCCAAAGCAACAATGACAAAATAAAATAGGCTACTTATATTTGTAAATACAAATATCTGAAGGGAAAGTTCTGTCACAAAACCAAGTTGTTGCGTATCACTGCACATTTTTAAGTGGGTAAATGGAAATCCTGGAGATTAGAAAAAAAAAGTGATCCGTTTCATCCTGAAAAGTCTGCTTTTTCAAAAACCAACATGGCTCAGTTCAAAATTTTGTTTTGTAGTCTGCGTATCACGTAGACTACACCACTGATGACAGCCTATAAACTACTGTAACTACTGAGTATGTTTTCAACAAGTGTTCACAATAGTATTACAGTAAACTGCACTTGCTGTTACCATGGTAAGAATAACAACTTGGCATTCACATTTGTGATTAAAAATGTGCATTTAGGATATGCAAATAGAATGGCAAAAAAAAAAATGGCATAAAAGGAGATAATACGTTTTAGTAGTGCCTTGACGACTCATATTTCAGTTAACTTCAGGGAACAATGTGAAATGTGCTGCACAGCCCTGACCCTCTGGGATGCTTCTCATTGTGAAGGCATTGTGGAGGAATTTCTATGATTTATAAATAGTGTAACAGCGCTGGAAAAGATTTTATCATAATAACCATACTTTTCCTCCAACCCCTTCACAGGAGGATGAGTTCAAATGTCTCCAGTGGTCCCAGTGGAGAATAAACAGCTTACACTAGAAGAGACAGTGCCATACTCTTCCCATTGAAGTAGCTCTCCGGGTCCTTATCTCTTTTTCAATTATATTCTCATCTTCAGCACTGGTACTAAATCTATTTCTTGCTTTTTTTTTTTCATCCCTCTTCATTAAGTTTCTTTTCAAGTCATCTCCCACCAAGGTTAGGGTTAATTTTTTAATCTATTTAATTAATTCAAATTTCGGGCCAAAATCTGAGTTTGTAATTATAGTGCATCAATTATCTCTCATTCATTAATAGATTGAAAAGTACAGCTTCCTTATGCTAAAGACCCTTTTTAATATTCAAATTTTGAATATCCACTTCACGACCCTCCTCTAATTGAAAAAGGCATAACAAGTTTTGAAAAATTGTCAGCTAAAGTGCTCTTTAGAGGGAACATTCAAGTACGTAAAATTACAAGTTCTCTCTAAAAAAATAAACACACAATTTATGTGATGCTATCACATGATAGAATCAGTACAAATGTGTACATGTGGAAAAGCTATTTGGATATATTGTAAGGTAAAAATCAGGCTACAGCCCATGTGCACTAACACACACAGCCTTTTCAGTGTCACAGATTTGTTTTTTATAACTTGCCAAGTACTGACCACCAGGGTCTCGTCTCATGAAGCAGGATTACCCAGTCATCTGCTTGCTGTTACGGAGTAAAAGCCATAACAGTCTTTTACATCTCTCATAACTCAATGAACCAGAACTGTGAGACAGGTGCCAGATGATAACAAGTATTTACACAAGAAGAAAAACCTATAAAGAGCAACTCAACAGCAGCTGAAATACTTTTTTTTTCTGACCTCCAGTGGTTGAACCTTTTCTCTCCCTGCAGTGATGTAAAAGACTACGCAATGCTACACTGGAATTTGGGGTTTTGATTAAAATGTCTTTAAAACCTTTGAATAGATGCCATGACATTTAGTACCGACATTCATGCCCACCTGAGGATAATTTGTATATTTCGTATAGTGCCATAAGTCTAGTCTAGTGGTTATAAACATTCGGGGCTCAGCCCAAACGTATAGGGGTCTGCGGACATGCCCCCCTATTTACAGCAGCTTTGCACTATTTTTCAAGCTATTTGAGGAAATAGAATGCCTAACAATCTGTACATCCTTTGAGAAAAACATGATAGTTGCCAAGGAAAATCATCCTGTAGTGCCTACATCCTATCTAACGGTTTCCCAACTGTCTTCATCAAAAGTTGCCTGATGATACTATTATTAAGTTACACAATAAGTGTAGAAATTTGCCGAAAACAGCTGTTCTCATACTGAAACCTATTTTTGTTACACTATGCTGAAGAGACTGAGGGGAAATTACACCAAGTTTAAGGTATTTTTACAACCTAAAAGATTCAGGACTTTTGGAAAACATTCGAGGCTGGAGCCCCAGAAGCCAAAAACAACCTGAACAAGAGGTATTAAATTCTTCATTGATTAGCTTTAAACCACAGAACAGTTTACACACATGCTGCAAATAACAATGCTAGCCCACAATGCTACACATTTATGTACCATTCGAAAGCTAACAAAGCCAAGACAGAAAAGTGGCTTTTGTTGCTAACTTGTCATGTAATGTTGGATTTTCCGTCTTGTAGTGTGTTATATAGTTTTTTTGTGTATGTAATAGATATATAAAGTACACAAAAACTAAACCCACTCCAAATGGAGCTTTCTCTCTCTCTATCTCTCTGCCTGAAAACCCCTAGCCCACATTCTTGTTCGAAATCCCTCAATTAGTGATGTCAGTGATTGAGATTGTCAGCCCAGTTTTTCACATGTGCTGCCCTGTTGTGCTGCCTGAGCAAGCACAGCCCGCCCAGTGGCTTGTTTGAATTTGGTTGCCCAAACACAACAAAGTGGGCCAGCTGACCAATCAGAGCAGACTGGGCTTGTTTAGGAAGGCGGGCCAAGAGCTCAGACAGTGTTTCAGGCAGAGGAGCTGCAGCAATGGGCAGTACGAGAAACCTAATATGTTCTTTTAACATCAAAGCATGTAACCCTATTCGAGTAGACCCCAAGAGTACAAATATGATGCTGAAAAGGAGCCCCTATAATACAAAGGGGCTCCTTGAAATCTTCCATTCTATGGGTTTGCAAAGAGGGTGTCATGAGACTACCTCCATCCTTGGCACAAAAAGTTCAAATGAAGAAATAAACTTGGCTGTAAAAGTTTCTCTGTATCCTTGCCGGCCATTTCTAATGGTCTGCAAAATTACAATTGGGTCGGAAGCCTTGACTGTCCCATCTAATCAAAATATCAAAGCTGAATAACTTGGAGAGTCTCACTGAGGACAGGGCACTGAGCAGTGGTGTGATAAACAAAAGTGTCTTGCCAGTGCCCTCTATGCCCATAAAGAGGAGCAGCCTCCCTCTGCACATCCACAGGCCAGTAATTACAGCTGATTCTGCCTGTCGGCTGCTTCTTTTTTCCTTTCGACATGTCGGTGCTGAACAGTGGCGGAAGACGATTTCAAATGGAGAGGTCAGGCTGGGGCCACATGCGATTTTAGGGGTACCAAATACATGCACACATTTTACCTACCACCAATCCTTCAATGGTTTGTTTCTACAAAAGACTTATGATACACTAATACTAATGATTAGTATTGATTTTTGTTATTCGTTGTGTAAGGAAGACTGGCAAAGCAAGCTTTTCATTGCATGGTGTAAGTTGTCTTTACTGTGCCTATGACAGTAAACCTCTTGAATATGTAAATTCATAGTATGTAAATATCATCAGAAAAGTGTATTTAAAGTATTAAAAGTAAAGCTACTCAATGCAGAAAAATCCTCACGTTTTAGAAACTGGAAATGATCAAAACAGTTCTGTCAATAAGTGTTTCTCATCAAGTGTTTATCGTTTAATTGTTTAATAACAATAAACTTTATTTTTTTCGCCTTTATTTTTACAGGCAAGTCATTAAGAACAGGTTCTTATTTGCAATGCCGGGCTGATAAATGGCATAGCAATTTAGGGAAAGGGAAAGAGGGATAAATACATGTTACACAATACAATTTAAACTACTACACAGAAAACAATAAACACTTATATCGAGATAAGTGCACAGGTACATGGTTGAGTGAGAGAGGGAGAAACCATTCAAATATTAGCTGGCAAAAATATTATATGGAGAAGCAACTGCATATGTCCGTGAACAAAGATGATATGATGGTTTTGAAGGATGAAATGAGTTTCTCCAGTTTGAGAATCTTTTGCAGAGCATTCCAGTCGCGAGCAGCAGCAGATTGAAAAGATGCGAGACCAGATGCAGAGTTGGTTTTGGGAATGCTTAATTGAAGATGAAGTGAGGACCGGGTATTGTATGTGACAGACTTTGGCTGCAGCAGGTGACCTAAGTAAGGAGGTGATCGGCCAAGAAGGGTCTTGTAAATGAAAATGAACCAGTGAATCTTATGGTGAATGTGAAGGGAGGGCCAGTTGACAGATAAATATAGGGTGCAGTGGTGTGTATTGAAGGGGGCATTTGTGGCAAACCTGATAGCGGAATGGTAAAGAGTGTTGAGTTTTGATAGAGTGGTCTTGCAAGCAACCCTGTTTATAGTGTCACCATAATCTAATGAGAGTGTGTTTGAAGTGGAAACCGAGCTTGGCCTTGACCTTAGATTGCAGCTTTATTTTTTTTTTCAAACCATGTGTTTATTGAAATTTTTGTACATTTTACAGACAAAAACAGTACAAGTCACATTACATAAAACTGAAAAAAGACAAGGATCAAATGTAGTAGCTGTAGTATCCACAGTCATAAGTCTGTACATCCATAGGAGTATGCTTACATGCTTACATACTGCCGTTGTTTATCTCAACACCGTACAGTACAGATGGCACACTACAGGCATTAAGAGAATGTTATATTATTTATAAAATAAATAAATAAATAAAAAACATGCTTGGTCCAGCTAGTTATCACTCCAACCATCTACATCCATACTGTTATTCTCAAGAAAATTGAAGAAAACGCTCCAGATTTCCAAAACTTGTCAAGCTTATTTTTTTTGGTGTAACTTATCTTTTCTAGAGCTAAGTAAAAAGTCATTCCCCCTCAACCATTGCGACAAGTGCCACAAGGCGTGTTTGATTTCCAAGAGCAAGCAATGCATCGTTTGGCTTCTAAAAAACAAATATTCAGTAGAGACCTAACTTTGTTAGAGGTTATAAAGCTGTCTGGATAGAGATTTAGTAAGCATAATTTAGGGCTAAGAGGCACCTCCTCACCAGTGATCTGGCTTGCCAGGTCCAACACCTTCCTCCTAAATGAGAGTATCCGTGGAAACTCCCACATGCAATGGAATAAAGTTCCCTTTTGGTCATTACATTTGACGCAGGTATCTGGTATGTTAGAATTAAAGCGATGCAACTTAGCTGGGGTTATGTATCCACTTATCCACTTATATTGCAATAGCTTGGAATTAGTATTTATGGATTGGGTATGAACTAGAGAACATGCTTTTGACTATTCCTCATCTGTAATATTCTCCTGCAACTCTGTTCTGCACGCATGTAGTAAGTTTTGTGATGACTCTTTAGACTTACTTAAAAACAAATTGTACAGTAATGAAACCTGTCCCCTAGAGTGTAAGAACTTTTGTAATCTTCCAGAGTGGATCGGGGAGGGAATTTCAAACTATTTAGTTTGGACAGGATGAAACTTCTAAGTTGCAGATATTTAAAAAAATGTTTGGAAGGAATCCCATATATCAATTTAAGTTCTTCAAATGACATGAGGGTTACATTTTCGTTATAGATGTCAGCTACCTTAGCCCAGCCTTGAGATGCCCAGATTTTAAAGCCTGCGTCTGCTCTACCAGGTCGGAAGTCGTCATTACCAAAAATCGGGGAGAATTGAAATAATTTAGGAGTTTCTTCCAGGTGTGCCAAACAATTATGCCAAACCAATAAAGTATTTTTGAGAAAAGGATTTGCAGTCTTTTTAATTAGTTTCAGCCTGTTAGCAGAGTATATATAAAGATTTAGAGGGATGTTAATTAAGTGTGATTCTACTGAAACCCAGGCTGGAGGGTGGTTCCTCTCAAAATAAAACATTCCTGCTCTGATTTGAGTTGCCCAGTAGTACCACTCAAGATTCGGTAGTTGTAATCCACCTCTATCATATGGTAGATACAACAAGGAGAGTCTGAGCCTGGGGCGCTTGTTGTTCCATAAAAAAATTGGAAAAAAGCTTTTTAAGTGTATGAAAGAGTGGATGTGGATGGGGGGGCAAGTGGGATGGATTGGAAAAGATACAAAAATGTTGGCAAAATTGACATTTTTAAGATATTTATTTGCCCAATCATAGTAATTGGTAAATTTGTCCACCTATTTATAAGTTGCGTAACCTTATCTAACAATGAATCATAGTTATTTGTTATTACTTTTTAATAGTAGGGGGTATCTTGACCCCTAAGTAGGTGAAACCCTTGAGTGAGACCATAAAAGGAATATGAATTGGAGGATTTAGTCTCTCCTTTTCATCTATAAATAATATTTCAGATTTGGAGTAGTTTATTTTGTATCCTGCAAAGGTGCCAAAGTTTAGATTGCAGCTTTGATATGTGAATGGAGAAAGAAAGTGAAGTTTCCAACCAGATGCCCAAGTATTTATATGCAGTGACTTGTTCAAGGATAGCCCCCTTGCAGGTGGTAATGTTGAGGACAGGAGAAGGCTTAGCACCCTTACGGTTAAACCACATGACTTTAGTTTTGGAGGTATTAAGAGTGAGTTTGAGTTGGGTAAAAGACTTTGGAAAAAGCTATCTTGCAGAGTAGCTTGAACAGTATTAGGGGAAAGACCAGTGGCATAAATAATTGTATCATCAGCATGTAAGTGAATGAGTGAATTGCCAGCTGCCTGAGGAATGTTATTAATGTATATTGAGAAAAGTGTGGGACCAAGTATGGAGCCTTGGGGGACACCCCTGGTGACCTGGAGAGAATGGGAGAAAAGGTTTTCAAATATTACACGTTTCACCTGGTGAGACAGATAATTGAAAAACCAAACCAGTGAGTGATCAGTGACACCATTGCTGCTAAGTGGTCCACAGAGTCAAAAGCTTTGGCAAGGTCAATGAATATAGCAGCGCAGTGTTGTTTGGTATCTAATGTGGATGTAATGTCATTGAGTACATTTGTGGTAGCTGTAACACAACCATACCCTGATCGAAAGCCAGACTGTGCCCCAGAGATGATACCATTCACATTAAGGTGTTTGGTTAGTTGTTTGTTGACAAGTTTTCGATCGAACAATTCCTTCAAGACCTCCCCCACTAAAACAGGCCGGATGGAAAAACTGTGAGGAGGTGCTAAAGGGCTGCAGGTACTAGGGGCTGCAGGGGCTGTAACAATAGACTTTAAAGACTTGGAAACAAAGCCAGAATTTATGAAGTGGCGATTGAATGCTTCAGCCATAGAGTTCTTATTAGTAACAACTATAGATCAGCAGTAAGAAGATCTCTAAAAAACAACCATGCATCATTCATGGTGGGAATCTGACTATACCAGCTTAGATTTGGACAGATCATGCAAGAAACCTTCAGCATCAAAATGTATAAAAATACGTTTAGTGGTGATAAAACAATAGGCAATAAAACAGTGGTCGCTGAGGTCATTGCAATATACGTACCCGATAAGGTACATGAGTGGGGCGTTTGTAAACACAACATCTATCAATGTGGCCTTGTCACAGCTTTTGGGGTTGTATCTGGTTGGAAGGTTTATGATTTGGTGAAGGTTTAGGCAGTCAAATTGTTGTACAACTTTCTCAGAAGGCTTAAGTATGTTCTAGTTGAGGTCGCAGAGTAGGATCAGCTCGGACCTGGTGAAAGCCGCAAGAGCACTGCTTAAGGCAGGGGGAGAGTTCTAAGCCCGAAAAAGCTACCTCTCCTTATGACCTGTCTCTCTTAATTACGCTGTTATAGTTACGCTGTTATAGTTCTAAACTGCTGGGGGACTTCCTTGCTTCCTTTGACACACTCAGCTGCTCTCTCCTCTCCCTTTCTATTACTATTACTATTACTATTTGTGTGTATCCCGTCCCAGAAATGCTTGTTACTAATCCTAGAGTTTACTCCCCGGAGTCCTTATGTTTTTTTCCCCCAGCGTATTTCCTTGGAGAACGTTGGCACCAAGATCCTGGTTCCAGCTGTCGTCGTGGTCCTGCTGCACTCCCTGCCGAGCTCAGCGGTGCCCTGCAATGTTATGCTGCTTCCTGCTGAACCCTGCAGTTTCCCGCTACATCCAGTCACTGTTCCATTATTAATGTGACTACTATTGCCACTGTTCATCACACCCCCAACCGGCCCGTCAGACACCGCCTACAAAGAGCCTGGGTCTGTCCGAGGTTTCTTCCCAAGAGGGAGTTTTTCCTCGCCACTGTCGCACTGCTTGCTCTTGAGGGAATTACTGTAACTGTTGGAATTGTTGGGGCTTTGTAAATTATAGAGTGTGGTCTAGACCTACTCTATCTGTAAAGTGTCTCGAGATAACCTATGTTATGATTTGATACTATAAATAAAATTGAAATTGAAATTGAAATTAAGGCCTCTAGGGTACATGCTGGTGCAGATGGAGGGCAATAGCAGCCAGCCACTGATAAAGAAAATCTGTTGGATAGTTTGATGTTAAGAACAAGAAGATCATACTGTTTGGGTATAGATTTTGCCAGGGCTATACTACACTGAAGATGTTCTTTGGTGAAAATTGCCACCACCCCACCCTTAGATGACCTATCCTGCCGAAAAAGGTTGTAACCAGATACATTCAGCTCAGGATAGGGAATAGAGATACGCAGCCATGTCTCATTCATCACTAAAACTTCAGGGTTAGAACTCTCAATACTATTCTGGTCTAGTTTGGGTAATATTTTTCTTGCGTTTGCTGCAAAAAAAAGGTTTTTGCGGTTACAAAAATCAACAAAACATATGTTATTTGAGGCCACGCGATCTGCAGGGAAAGCAACACCAGAAGAGGGTCAAGGAGGGACATGAACATTACCAGAAATCATAAGCAGTAATATAATCAAGGCACGACAGAGAACAGCTGAGGCAATACTACAGTATTGTTGTTTTAACAAAACAGTTGTATGCAGTTTGTTGGGTAATGCAATAATTTTAATTGAGGATTCTCATAATAAAACATCTCAGCAGTGCCGGAGTTTGTCTGTTTTGCTGCTGGGTAAACGAGCAAGGTCGTATTGTTTAATTGCACATGGAGTAACGCAAACTACTGAGAAAGATGAGAGAAGTGCAGTGAAAATGCTAAATAGTTTGAAGGTATCCATGATTCAGCAGGGAACAGAGAACAGAGAAAGTCAAAAAGTCAGAGAAAGGACCTTTTCCCAGAGGTGGCTACGCCAGCTCCCAGTCAGGCTCTCGTTGTTACTTCCTGGTAAGACTGCAGCAGTTTCCGAGGAGGTTTCAGTCATTTCCTGACAGGCCAAGTCAGCCGCAGAACAAACTTGGCAGAAACCACTGTCTGCTCCCAGAGAAGCTGCTGAGCAAAATGTAAATGAAATGAAAATGTATGAAAATATTTGCCAGAGGGGGGTCGAGGCTTAATATTATGGGGGCAGTGGCCACCCTTGGCCTGCCCCCGACAACCGCCACCGATGCTGAAGTCTGAGAGGACTGAAGATAAAAGGACAGGCTGTGGTGGCTGGATTAGCTCAGTTGGTAGAGCAGGCATACATATATAGAGGTTTATTCCTCGACGCTGAAGGTCCAGGGTTCAAGTCTGACCTGAGACATTTTCCTGCATGTCTTCCACCCTCTCTCTCCCCTTTAATATCTAGCTGTCCTATCCATTAAAGGTGGAAATGCCCATAAAATTATCTTAAAAAAGAAAAATGAACAGGCAGTGGTCAGCTGGCAGAAAGAAACAGCAGCAGAGTTGGGATGAATTCACTATTGTTTCCGTCACACGGGAAGTGGATTTTCTGCACAGTTCAAATATTGATTTTCTTTGGGAGAAAGAAATGTCAGCTTATAACTGAGAATTATTGCTGCCACCCTTAGAAATATATGTTTGCAAGATTACACATTGGGCAAAAAGCACCTTTTCCCCCTTACACATCACTTGTATCTTCAGTTTGCTCGCTCTTTCCGAGTTGCCCTTCCTTCTATAGGCCCTGCCACTGCAAATATCTGTGGAAGCCACTGTTTGATTTCATTTAAAGTGCAGTACAAACAGCTTTAACAATTCAAGGGTAGCCTATGTTTGTTTTAGATTATCTCCACAGCCGTGCAGTTTTAAAAAATTGACAGTTTAGCAATTTTGGTACACTTATAAACTTGTTCCTCATGAGGACTGGGGAAGATTGGAGAGAACAAGTGTGAAATTGTAAATTGCGACAGCTGGGTTTGATGTTGAATTCCACAGAAAAAGAAAGTCATAATCTTGGACTCAGACGACTTTCCCTTCAGAGAGCCGGGCTTTGCCTATAAATAATCCTTGCACTCATTTGCTAAGGCTGCTCGCTGCCTCGCAAGCCAAAACAGCTGCGAGGAGAAACACTTCTCCCCCCCAACCCCCTTTTCCTTCTTTGTTTCTCTTTAATTGACTTTTTAACAAGGCTGTGTTCAAGTTGACCAACTACACCCCTTTCATTACTGAACACCTCACACACACACACACATATATGCGTTTCTCCTTTTGGTTGAGGTGGGAAACTCATTAAAATTGTGTGTGTACGTGTATGTAAAATGCTCCTGATTTCTAAATCAATGAGCTATTTGCAGAGGAGTGCAAAAGAACAACATGTTTCTATGCATGATAATGCAGAACCCTCGGTTTCTGTCAGGGGAGGTCAAACTACATAATGTATTCTGTCCGAGATGAAAACACCCTCTTGGGTGGATTTGGGGCAAATGATTTCAAGCCATTGTAATAAAGTCCTGTAGAGAGAAAGAACCTGCACCAGGAGCATAATTTGCGGTTTTCAGCCAAACACTTTATGGTTAGAGCAGTAAATAGACTGCTTTATTATATCACACGGGCAATAGAAAATATTAAAATAAACATTGACATTTCACATGTAAATACCTCAGCTATTTGACGTTATAAATTATTATGGTGAGCAACCAAGCACACAGCAAATGACCTACACTGACAGTAGACCGTAGAAATCTCATATCACTCAATCAATCAATCAAGTCCTTAAAGTTGTATTTTCCTCCAGTAAGTAGGCCTGTATTTCAACCACAAATCGACTTCAATTTGAGCGTGAAAGGTAATGTATGACCTTGGGACAGTAATTTGACCGAAAAAGAGTTAACTCCTAAATATGGATTGATAATGGTGATAACAACTGAGCTATCTCCATGACAGCTGAACACACTCCTTCCCCTGAGGAAGCCCATGCGATGTGGTTGAAAGCTCTGGAAAAAGCTGGCAAATGGTTTTTCTTTTAATTTTTTTGGTTAAACATATTTCAATCATTTTCTAAAATCAAGTCTCTATTTTTTTTCATTCCTGTGCAGCAATCTGCCTTATTGGTTCTTGACCAATAACTTGTTTCTAGAAGTGACTTGGAATTAGTTGATGTAGATTATTTTAATTAAGGTGTTAAAACTCAATTTCGGACCAAAATGACTAGATTAGATTTAGCAACAAAGGTTTGACGCCCCAGAAAAGAAACATTCCTTACCGGAACAGCCTTTACTACATTATCTGTGTATCTTTACCTAAAAGCAGTACTATCTTTGTGATGCCCCAAGGTTTAATATGGTCACTATGGCCACATCAGGCAATTACAGGATAATGCTAAACGCTAAAACATATGGTAACTGTAGAAAAGAGCCATGAAGTGAATGAACTGACTCAGGAATGTCAGCTACACAGCAACATGTACACTTTGCTAACGATAGCTTACGTTAGCCACCATAAGCAGTTCATAGCAGTAGCATCAAAAGTGAACCATATTTACTATTAATAGTGTTTCATTCCTTATTAATTCACAATATCCTTTGTAGGAGGATAAATTACCTATTTAAACATTTTAAAAGTTACATAGTCTCGCTTTAAAGGGGCTGTACTCGATATTCAGAAAAAAAGTGGTTAGGGATTGAATTCAACTCAATTTGATTTCAATTCAATTCAATTCAATTTTATTTATAGTATCAAATCATAACAGAGTTATCTCGAGACACTTTACAGATAGAGTAGGTCTAGACCACACTCTATAATTTACAAAGCCCCAACAATTACAGTAATTCCCTCAAGAGCAAGCATTAGCAGTGGCTATTGCGACAGTGGCAAGGAAAAACTCCCTTTTAGGAAGAAACCTCGGCAGACCCAGACTCTTGGTAGGCGGTGTCTGACGGGGCCGGTTGGGGGTGTGATGGCGATAATAGTCGCATTAAAGATAGTGGAACAGTGACTTTGAAGGTAGTCGTTGTAGTTCATGTCACAGCAGGACGTTGCGGGATGAAACGTGGTGCTGCAGAGCACGGGTGGGTGCAGCAGACGCAGCAGGACGCGGCCGGGCGTTGAAGGGAGAAGAAAGAAGAAGAAACATAAGGAAACATAAGGACTCCGGGGAGTAAACTCCCCAGAGCTAGGTTAGTAACAAGCAGTTCTGGGACAGGATGCATATAAAAGGAAACGAATGAAAACATTGATGAGAGGCTGTACCGGCCTGCCTCCCTCTACTCACACTATATTATTGATTATATGATCAATAAATCTGATGACTACGAAGAGAAGCAGGTGGGCCGGGTTAGGCGGACGCTGCAACTCCTCACTTCTTAACTATAAGCTTTATCAAAGAGGAGAGTTTTCAGTTTATTCTTAAATGAGGTGATGGTGTCTACCTCCCTAACCCAGACTGGGAGCTGGTTCCACAGGAAAGGAGCCTGGTAGCTGAAGGCTCTTGCTCCCATTCTACTTTTGGAGACTCTAGGAACCACAAGTAACTCTGCATTCTGGGAGGGTGCTGTAGTGGGACAATAAGGTACTAAGAGCTGTTCTAGATAGGATGGTGCTTGACCATTTAGGGCTTTGTAGGTCAGGAGAAGGACTTTAAAGTCAATCCTGAGTTTCACAGGAAGCCAATGCAGAGTAGCTAAAACAGGAGAAATATGATCTCTTTTCTTAGTTCTCATCAGAACACGTGCTGCAGCATTCTGGATCAGCTGGAAAGTCTTAAGGGACTTATTTGAGCAACCTGACAGTAGGGAATTACAATAGTCCAGCCTGGAAGTAACGCATGCATGGACTAGTTTTTCAGCATCGTTTTGAGACAGGATATTCCTAATTTTGGCAATGTTACGAAGATGAAAAAAGGCTGTTCTCGATGATTGTTTTAGATGGGCGTTAAAGGATATATCCTGATCAAAAATAACTCCTAGATTTCTGACAGTAGTGCTGGAGGCCAGGACAACACCATCCAGAGTAGCTATGTCTTTAGATAATGAAGTTCGGAGGTGTTTAGGGCCCAGCACAATAACTTCAGTTTTGTTACAGTTTAACATCAGAAAATTATAGGTCATCCAGGATTTTATATCTTTAATACATGCTTGAAGTTTAGCTAACTGACTTGTTACGTCTGGTTTGATTGATAAGTATAATTGGGTGTCGTCCGCATAGCAGTGATAGTTAATTGAGTGTTTCCTAATGATATTACCAAGAGGAAGCATATATAAGGAGAATAAAATTGGTCCAAGCACTGAGCCTTGTGGAACACCATGTTTAACTTTCGCGTACTTAGAGGATTTATCATTAACATTAACAAATTGAGATCGATCAGAGAAATAAGACTTAAACCAGCTTAGTGCAATTCCTTTAATTCCGACTAAGTGTTCTAATCTCTGTAACAGGATTGTATGGTCAATAGTGTCAAAAGCAGCACTAAGATCTAATAAAACAAGTATGGAGACAAGTCCTTTGTCTGCAGCAGTTAGAACGTCGTTAGTAATTTTCACCAGTGCCGTCTCTGTGCTATGATGCTTTCTAAATCCTGATTGAAAGTCTTCAAATAAGCTGTTGCTATGGAGAAAATCACATAACTGATTAGCAACTACTTTCTCAAGGATCTTGGAGAGAAAGGGAAGGTTAGATATAGGTCTATAGTTTGCTAAGACCTCAGGATCGAGGGTGGGTTTTTTCAGAAGAGGTTTTATCACAGCTACTTTAAATGACTGCGGTACATGACCTGTTAATAGAGACATATTGATCATATCTAGTAGAGAGGTGTTAACCACGGGTAATGCTTCTTTGAGTAGCCTCGTTGGGATGGGGTCTAAGAGACGGCTAGATGGCTTTCCTGAAGATACCTTTACCATTAGTTGTTGAAGGTCTATAGGATAAAAACAGTCTAAGTATGTGTCAGGTCTAGTCGTTCTTTCTAGCAGTCCTGCGTTGAAAGGTGAACCATTAGAAGTTGAGGGCAAAAGGTGATGAATTTTATCTCTAATTGTTATAATTTTATCATTAAAGAAGCTCATGAAGTCATCACTACTCAGAGCTAGAGGAATAGATGGCTTAGTAGAGCTGTGACTATCTGTCAACCTAGCTACAGTGCTGAAAAGAAACCTTGGGTTGTTCTTGTTTTCTTCTATTAATGATGAGTAATAGTCTGATCTGGCATGTCTGAGGGCCATCCTATAGGTTTTCAGACTGTCTTGCCAGTCCAAACGAGACTCTTCCATTTTGGTGGAGCGCCATTTACTTTCAAGTTTTCGCGAGTTTTGCTTTAATTTATGAGTTTGGGAGTTATACCAAGGTGCTAGTTTCCTTTGCTTCATCTTCTTCTATTTGAGTGGAGCAACAGAGTCTAAAGTAGTCCGTAGGCAGGCCGTAACACCATTTACACAATTGTCGATTTGAGAGGGACTAAAGTTTACATAAAGGTCCTCTGTTGTATTAAAACCAGGTAATGAGTTTAGTGCTGTTGGAATGTCTTCCTTAAATTTAGCTATAGCACTGTCAGATAGGCATCTAGTATAGTAGCTTTTATCTAATTTCGTATAATCGGGTATTAAGAATTCGAAAGTAATTAAGAAGTGGTCTGATAATAAAGGATTTTGCGGGAATACTAATACATCTTTAATTTTGATACCATATGCCAGCACGAGGACGAGGGTGTGGTTAAAACAGCGCGTGGCCTCATGCACACTCTGACTGAAGCCAATAGAATCTAGTAGTGAGTTGAAAGCAGTAGTAAGGCTATTGCTGTCAACGTCCACATGGATATTAAAATCACCTACAATAAGTACTCTGATTTAAGGACTACACATGATAAAAACTCTGAGAATTCAGATAAAAATTCAGAATACGGACCTGGAGCTCAGTAGACAACAACAAATATAATTGGCTGTACTGATTTCCGTGTTGGATGTTGAAGATTAAGAACAAGGCTTTTAAAAGATTTAGGATTAATTAACAGGCTTGAATCAAATATGGCTGCAACTCCCCCTCCTCGGCCTGAGCCTCTAGGAATTTGAGTATTAATATGACTGGGAGGAGTCGCTTCATTTAGACTAATATATTCTTCATGGCCCAGCCAGGTTTCAGTAAGACAGAATAGATCAATTTGATTATCAGATATCAATTCATTTATTAGTACTGTTTTAGAAGACAGAGATCTGATATTTAGTAATCCACATCTAATTTTCCTATCCTTTTCTAGGTGGCTCAGTGGTAGAGCGGTTGCCTGCCAATCGGAAGGTTGGTGGTTCGATCCTTGGCCCTGCAGTCCCATGTCAAAGTGTCCTTGGGCAAGACACTGAACCCCGAGTTGCCCCCGATGCTGCGCATTGGAGTGTGAATGTGTGTGAATGATTATCTGATGAGCAGGTGGCACCTTGTATGGCAGCAAATAGGGGTTATTCACCATCTCCCCTAGATTTAGATAGGTGGGCAAACACTGCCGGCGCTAGTTTAGCTTAGCGTAGTGAATGGAATCCTTTGTTGCCGGATAGCATGTTGTGAGTAAAAGTGAGCCAACAACAAAAATAAAAAACATCCTAATTACTTCTTGTGGCCTGCATATTCACAACGAGTACAAATATCAATGCAGATTAAGACTAGGCGATTTCCTAGGCAGATATTGACTTGGGACTATATTGGGGCGAAGCACAGCCAAAGCACTGCTACTTGGGCGCAGAGATACAGCAACTCTGTGTGAATACAGGTCTAATATGGGTCGATCTATAAATAACCATGCGTCATGTTTACAATAATCACTTACTCTTTGGACAGCTGTCCACTGGGTCCATTCCAACAAAGGATTCCATTCACTACGCTAAGCTAAACTAGCGGCGGCGCTGCCGGACTAAGACAATGCATTCACTGAGACATAAATGTGTTTGCCCACATATCTAAATCTAGGGGAGATGGTGAATAACCCCTATTTCAAAAAACGGTGACGTGTTCCTTTAAAAACTGCTACAACAACAACAACAACAACAACAACAACAACAACAACAACAACAACAAAAAATTGCAGTAGCTATAACATATTATAAAGCTGCAACTTTACACATCAGCAGCTCCAAGTGGCATCAGCAGATAAACGTATCAAACTGTCTGAACATCAATTCCCCCAAACCCCTGCAGTGTAACATCAGTTAAACTGCACACAGCACAGCCTGGCTGCTCTGTGACACTTTATGATACCAAATGATACCAAGGAGACTGGGAGGCATAAGGTCTAACATCGGCGAGTCCAGCTTTCTGTATTTCACTGTGAAGGTTTAATACTTCCTTTCCAGCAGGCAGAGAAGATTTCACACCCGTCACCACACCTGACACCGGAATTTCATTTTGGTAAATACCATAAATGTGCGGCACCCACAGAAGGGTGATAATGGGAGTTTTTTCTCTGTTGCAGCTTCACTTTGTGGTGTAGTCTGATAAGACAGGTGTAAGTATCTTGCCTCATGCAGGTTTTATTGAGTAACAATGTACTACATTTAAATAATCGTGAGCTTTTATGGCACTAAATGTCATTTTAGTGACATCATTTACCTCCTCTACTCTCATACAACACTCTGGGTAGATAATATTTTCTCTTATTGCATATTGATCAAGCCGTGGGACACTTCTCACACATCTCACACATCAATGTGAAATTAGCTGACCACCTCTGTGTGCTGTTCAGCAACTGCTAATATGCAAGTCTGAGACAGATGCCAGTGTTCAAAATAAAAACACAATTTTGGGAGTCATTTAAAGAAGTGATTCTGAGAGATTGTACTTTTCCTTTTTTTCTTTCCTTCCTGCCCTCCCGTTTGGCTTATTTACCTATTTTCGTGGCCACAAGGCTGGTGGATTAGCAACCACCCCCCCCCCAGGGGTAAGTTGTTCACTTTACGGAGGACTTCAGGGGGACTGAGCTGATGTTATCACTTCCTCTGAAGTCTGTGCTATCCCTTTGAACACATTTTATCTTCACATCTCTGCACTCGCCTGCAAACGGAGCAACACACAGGGGCTGCTTTGGAATGAATTAGCAATAGGAAGGTGCCCGAGCCACTTGTGAAGCATACTTAATTTGTATAACATAAATTAGAGTTCTAAAAATAAGAACCTCATCCATCCTTTGAGTGGGCTCACTGAGAGCGCTTGAGACAATGAAATCCAGACAGTGATGAGCTGGGACAACATTGAAATATTAGCAGAGTCAAAACGTCACCTTGCCCCCTGAAGTGCCGCAGCCAAGCAACCATGAGAAAAAAAAAGTACAGAAAAAGAAGATGAATGAACGAAAGCACTCGCTGGGATCCCAGCTGACGGTTTAAGCGAGTCAAAAAAGACTGACAGACTTCAAGGGGGCTCAGAGAGACCTTCCTGCTTGTGTCTGGTCCCTCTTGCCCCTTTCTGCTATGGTTGGAAATAACAATTGTTTGACACTTGGCTCCTGGGGGCCCGGCCTGCTATAAGCCAGGAGTGAAATGCGATGTTTTCTGCCGTGGCTGTGCACTCCGACTGTTGTTGTTGTCTGGCTGTGGAGGGATCAGAGCAGGGATCCGGGGCTCTACTGTACACCCAAAGGAGAGCAGATTTCATATTCTAGAGTGAAATGCCTTCTGGCACTGTTCTGCCAGCCCTTGATTTGAATAGACAAGAACTGCTGGGGAGGATTGAGGGATAAAAGAGGCTGAGGGACAGAAATGACTGGAGCCTCAAGAAAGTCTATATGCTGTATCAGCACTCAGACATATGGAGAATGCTGAGTGTAAAGTGACTAAAAAAATATAATGGGTGTCTTGATAGGTTGTAGCTAGAAAGCTAGAAAAAAATATATGTTTGTGGAGTTCAAAGTTGGAGTGCTAGTTCTTGTAGTGTTTTTCCCTTATTCTATATTCTCATTTTAAAATGATTTATAACGACATGCTAAATGTTACCTTACATATAAAGATGGGACCCTCCTGGATAATGTAACAACACTACAGGTTGATGTTGTGGCCACTGCCCGCTGTTGCTATGGAAAAGAAGCCCAGTCAGAGGCACAAATCAGATCAAATTCAACACTTTGTTGTTGCAGTTGAGAACAAAACACACCGTCATAGTTAATCAACCATCCAAATTGGACCCAGAATCCAAAATTGACTTCATTTAAGCTGCAGATTGTGTTTTCAGCTCTCTCAACACAGTAATCTTCTGCTTCCACCTGCCATTTGTGCCGCAGGTAACAGAATTTTAAGCTTGGTGATTGGATGTTTGGAGTCATAGTTATTTATGTTACGTTTTCATGTACCCAGGCTTGTGCCAAAGAATCAGATATTTTCTAACACAGTTGTTTTATCTGTTATACTGCTGATTCGACAGGGAGAGTCCCATGCCCATCCAAGCTGTAGAAATGCTCTCAGTCGCCTCTCGTTGTCCATGGAGAAAATGAATGAAAAACCAAAAGCTCCTACCACTTTGCAGCTCTACACCAAAGCAGCACCAACTTGTGACTCCTGATTAGAGGTTGCATATAAACTGTGAGAAGTTTGACCAAAGACTGTTCTTATCTCAGTTTTTTTTTTAAAGGTAAAACCAGTGTTAAATACATAGTGTGTGTCAACACTATAAATTGACAGCAACAAAAAAACACAACCGGATATGACAAAGGTTTAAAGTTTAATCTATCAACTAGCTTCTCTTCCTTCTTCGTTGCTCTGCCTGGTTGTAGCGCTATCCTATTGCGCGTAGAGGGAATGTGAAAGACAACCGTATAACCCGCCCCTCGGATTGAGCTCCGTCAGCTACGGGCGTGTTTTAGGTGTGTGTGTGTGTGATGGCTTTGACTATTCGTTCAAAACACCAACGGCGGACGGGATAGACAGATGGTTCATCCAATCACCTGCCAGGTATTGTCATGTAAATGCCTCCCCTTTCCCAATCAGTTTCCAATGACGGCTTTTAAGATGGTTCTGTGTTAACAAACCACATGGCGCGTCAGGTTACTGAAACGCTCCACCAGTGACTCTCTATTGACAATGTGTCTCCTTTCCGAACAGCAAGAGGTCAACTTGCATGTAGAAGTTATGCTTACATTTTGGCACCACTCACACATGCCAACACAGACAGTTTTTACAATGAGCTCTGCATTCCTAGCCCTGATCTCACCTTTGTTTTTTCTTTTTTTTTTATATCTTTTTCTTTTCATTGCCTCAAAGGATTAATCAGAGGCTTTTATAATGCAGCCGCGAATAAGCAGACATGTCTCCTTCTCCTCCCTTTGACCTGAATGCAGGAGAAGCTTCCTTCCCCTTTTGTAAAGACTGCCATGAGAACACATCAAACACATGCCCTCTGCACCTGAGGCAATGAAAAATAAATCAAATGAATAAGTAATGACAAAAGGGGGAGGGAAAAAAACAAGAAGCCTCTAAAATATGTGTGAAAAACACATTTATCTGAACGATTCTTATGTTTCTGAGCCTTTTGTGTTCGTGATAATCCGACGTGTATTTTGGGAATCATGCCGGTTTCCGGGTCCCTGATCTCATTAGATTTATGTTCATTGTTCTTGTTCTGATCAAGCAAGATGTAAAAAGGCTTCAGTGGGTTGGATTTGTGTACGGTATTGTTGGCTATATTGTATGCATCACTCCCCACAGGCTTCTTTTGCATTTGAGCCAGCCAATACGGAGCTAAAAACATCTCATTGCTGCTGGGTGATGTCTTGGCTGCAAGAATTGAATTAAAGTGGGAGTTTTTTTTTGTATCCTGCAAAGGAGCCACCTTGATGTTTTAGAAAATAGTTTCATAGTGATGAGAGCTCAGAGGCATCATCCAGATGGTCGCACCTGTGTGCACAGCTGTGTGAAATAGCTGTGTATTTAATAGAGAAATAAACAGAAAGTTACTCATTCAGTCAGCAATAAGGTTATCTTTGAAATCCTATAAAAGAACTTTCATCATCATGTAAACAGTAAACCATTCAGTGTGTAATTAATTTCTTGTAAAGACACTGACGATCGTCACTGTCGGGCAGAAACCGTGTATCTCCTTTGGTCATTTAAATTTTATTTTTTTCATATATCAGTGCTATTGGTCACCCTTTATCTGCCTGTGAGTTTTACAGATATTTAAACGACGACGAGTTGATTTCCTCTGGCTTTGTCTGAGGTAAATAGCTCAATAAAATGTTTTCAAATTAGCTTTTTTTCATTTCCTATAAAGCCAGTGTATTTAGTATTCAGATCCTTTACTTATGTAAGAGTACTAATACTGCACTGTCGAAATAATCTATTAGAAGGAAAAATCCTGCATTGAAAATGTTAAGTAAAACTATGTAAGTATCATCAGGAAAATGTACTTAAATTACAAAAGTAAAAGTAGTCAATGCAGAAAAAATCCTCGCATTTTAGAAACTGGAAACGATCAAAACAGTTTTATCAATCAATTAAATGTTTAATCGTCTAACCATTTCAGCCGTACTTGTAGGCCGTTATATTGTTGGGTAGTTTAATTTACAATAGAACATCCTATTTTATAAACTGCATGTGTTTTGGATGAATATAGAGGAGTAAAAAGTGCAATATTTCTCTCTGAAATGTAGCGGAGTAGAAGTAGAAAGTGGCATGAAAAGAAAAGTACTTTAAATTTGTACTTTAGTGCAGTACTTGAGTAATGTACTTAGTTTACATTCCACCACTGTAAAAAACAACGGTTTTGGACATACAAGGTTTGTCAAGATGCCGCAGTGTTCATGAATACACGCCAACTCCTGCATTTTATTGGGACGTAGCCCCATTCACTGGCCCGTGCTGTTTATAGCTTACGTAAACCTGCTGAGCCATGTCAGTCGACTCCTAATGTGCATTAGGCTCTGCTTCTAATGTTGACACAGAGGTTATTAATTCACATCAAGGACACCTCGGTAATAGACTCGCATCACGCAAATACAGTGCTGTTAGTTTGCAAACAGCTTAGCAAGCATCGAGCGTTCCTCGTGCTTTGATTCAGTGCTAAGTGCTTCATCAATCACAATCCCAGACAGATCATTAGAGGCTTCTAGGATGACAAGACCAGCCAAAACATCTACAGCAGATTGCTCCAGACCACCCCTCAAACCTTTAATTACGCCCGAGGTTGGCAGTTATCAAAGACATGCAGTGATAAGTGACTCACTCAATAGTAGCCATTAGTTAAAGCAACTTGTTAGTGTCGAGGGTATTAAATGACTTGCCTTGTGTTCTTGTATGTCAGAACCAAAGCAACATGTGCCTATTTTTCTTTATAAGGGAAAAAAAGTAGTACTCAAAATGCTGTAGGCCATTGAGAAAACTGTGCTGCACAACACATTGCGGTTTTTAATAAGAGAGCTCTCGTTCAGCTGCTTTCGTCTTCAGATTACAGTGGCAGACTGATGGTTGCTGGATTGAATACCATGTCAAAATGCAAGATGATGAAGATAATGCTGCTTTCAGTTTATTTTAGTTGACAATAAATAGCAAGATTTACATCTCAGCATGTTTTTGGTCAGTCCATCACTTTGTTTTAGACTGAAATGTCTCAATAAGTTTTGGATTTGGACATTTTGTACATTTTGACATTTATAGTCCCCAGAGGATGAATCCTACTGACTTTGGCAATCCCGTGTCTTTTTCTGTAGCGCCACTATGAGGTTGATATTTTGTGGTATTGAGTCAAATGTCTCGACTCAACTGTTGGATCCCACCATGAAATTTGGTCCAGAAATGTAATTTCCCCCTGGCATGTAGGCCAAACAACTTCGGTGATCTCTTAACTTCCCATATAGCGGCATCATAAGGTGAAAATTTAAATAATACTGTAAATTTAACTAATACTTTGGTAATACCTGCAAAACAAATGGCATTCCCATAAGCCTAGTAAACTAAAGTAACACACGTTAACAAGCTAAACTAAAATGGTGAACCTGGTAAACATTGCAAGCATTGTGAGCATGTCAGCAAGCTGATGTTAGCATTTAGCTCTGGCACCACTGTGCTACAAGTACAGCCTCACAGAGCTGCTAGCATGGCTGTCTGTTCAAAGATAACACAATAAAGACCAGAATCTCCATTGTGATATTGTGATACCACGTTAAGAGTAACACAAGGATACGTTTGCAATAAAAGTATTATTTTACCATTTTATTATCATCAATAAATAAAGCAACAATCCTAAACAAAAGCAGGTGTAGTCACAGCTTGAATCCTTTATAAAAGCTTAAGCCTACAGAACTCCATGACAGAGTCATATAGCTGCATTTGTTGCAGTGATATGAGCTTCAGGGGATTTGCTAAAAAAAAAAAAGAAATCCTTAGCCTTAAACAACCCATTGCTGACTGCAGTTCCTCAGAGACCAATATTAGACAGCTACAGATGCACTATGCAGCTCCCAGTGTTTCTGCAAAACAGCAAGCATACTCAGTCAACTTTGCCTCCAATACATAAAGGCTATAAATGGGAATTTGTTCAGTGTGTACTCTCATATTGTAAGCAAAACATGCCCTTTTGTCCTTCCTGCCCACCTGCTTAATGGAAACACTGTGCTGCGCCAATGTAACACCTTGGGAATCATTGGTACTGTGTGTGTGTGTGTGTGTGTGTGTGTGTGTGTGTGTGTGTGTGTGTGTGTGTGTGTGTGTGTGTGTGTGTGTGCGTGTTGTGGCAGTGGAGCAAAGCCGCTCGTGCCGTGTCGTTCTCTTCCAGATGAGCGGCTGGGTGATATGGAGCAGACAGGCGTCGGCCATGGTCGGGAGGTTAACTGTCACAGGCCCTTCACCTGCGTGTGCACCCACAGAGGGGATCCTAGAAAGAGCACGTCTAGACACATTTCCTCACGCTGTTCCCTCATGAGTTACTCTGGAGTCCAAGTGCCCCCTGGTGAGCAGAAGGGATAAAAGTCCCTGAGCGAGATGAGTTATGGTGGATTCAGCACCGCTTTTGTCGTCACACAGTACTTGTATACACAAAATCACACAATCTTCCAGTCTATTTATAATTTAAAACCCCAGGTCACCAATGTACTACACTATTCATATTAATATTCAACATTTTCTATATAGCCTACAACTACATGCCCTCCTCTTATGCTCTGTTCTGGATATAAATCCAATGTAGCATCAACGACTACTTGCCTCGGGAGAGTTATAGTGCTTATTCCAGCAGACAGAGTGGGGAGATCACATGAACATCGGATCCCAGCGGAGCTGTAGCTTTGGCTGCTGTTTAAAGCCTAATCAATGAAAGAAATATGACCCATGTCTATCTGTTGTGTACTGACAAGATGTTTCTGGGAAAACTGCATGCGAAGTATGATTCAGGAAAGAGATAATATATAGAAAAGGGTTTACACAGATATATTATCATTTGTAAATGTTTAACAGCATTTAATGACTACATTTAACAGCTGAACAAATTGTTGAACAGACCAGTAGCAAAATGTAACAGCAGCTCCATGGATTTCAGCTTGCTGACTATGGAGATTTTACTGATATAGCCACAGGCACAGGCTACCTTCAATGTCCAAAGTCATTAGTGATTCGTGTACTACTAAAGGGCCGCTCCAGGGTACCCATTTCCTTGCATTACTGTCTACCTTCCACCACAGCAAATCAAAGGCCTATTCTAATACCTCTGCCTATCTTAGTATACTCCCGAAATAACACAGGTGAGAGGGCTCAGGGGTATTTGATGGCCAGAATAAAATGGAGAGAGATAGAAGCATGCCACTTTTGTGGTACATTTGAAAGCAGAACAATTTATTATCAAGAACGAGAATATCAAACAAGAGAGAGGGGGAAAAAGTTCATCAGTTTCAGTTTTCGCTGCGATTTGATCTCTTGGACGCTTCCAACACAGAGAGAATGACTTATTAAGCTTAGAGATTCTTCCATTTAATCTTACGCCTCTAATTACAGTTTTTCTTTTTTTTGCCTTATCGTGTAAATATAGAAGTGCTCTGCCGAAGCCAAAGATCACAGTAGTTATTAAGAGGCTATTCAAAGGGGTTTTTAAAAGTTCTGTAAAGTGCTTTATGCCCCATTTTTGTCCTCATCCCCGACAAGGCAGTGGCTCCCTTGAGTCCTCTTTGTGATCGATATAGGTTACTCATTGCCAGTCGAAGGTGCGCTTCACCAGCCTGAAGAAGGTTCGGTTGTGTTCCTGTAGGTAGGTGCGGAGCTGCTGGAGGACGGTGCTGTTGACAGCAGGGTGAGGACGTCCCTTAGACTCATGCAGACAGCGTTCTCGACCATCACTTCGGATACAGTAAAAGCCCTTGGTCTGGTTGAAGTAGAAGTTGGAGGATACTATCCTTGGGGGCAAGTTCAGAAAACGCTCCACCTTCTGAAGCTCTGGCAAGGGGTCTCGTATCAGAGCATCCCCATCTACGATGTGGATCTGTTCCAGGGGGAAGTGGCGCAGCCAGTTGCTCATGTGCACGTCATACAGGCTCCTCTGAATGGCCTTGTACCGGATATTCAGTGCTCCATTGCGCACTAGCAGGTTCTCGATGGCTTGCACCGGCTTGTGGTTTTCCAGCCGGTTGAAATACACCTGGGTATAGTCGGAGATGACCCGCTCGGACGGGTCTCGCAAGATCAGTAGCAACTTTATGGACGAGTTCATGGCGCAGATGCGTTCTGGTGCGAGGGCTGATGTAAAGTAACCTGGTGTCTTCTCCACCGTGATCTGGTTAGGGTAAGAGTAGGGCATCAAGTCACGGTACCACTCAAAGCCCTTGGCATAGTTCTCATCCCAGTCAAAGAAGTGCACCTCGGTGGCAGCAGCGGCAACCTCAGGGTGTATGTCTAGCATCTCCAACAACGCTCTTGTGCCCCCCTTGCGAACCCCAATAATGATACTGTGCGGGGCTCTTTTACTAGTCCCTGGGGGTGGAGAGGAGGGTACATCTCCAGAGACATCGACTGGTAGTCCAGGATCAAGGTCCATGGAGTCCAGTGTTATGCCAAATCCTGCCTGGACGAGCTCAGTTGGGGCAGCGTATGTCTGGAGAACCAGAAGAAAGGCGGATGCCAGGAAACAAGCCATGGTGATGGTACAGAGAGTGGAGATTGGCTTAAGATGAAAGCGGACAAAAAGGAGACAATGGTTTAGCTGTGGACCAGATCTGTCTTTTCGAGCTCAGTGATAACAAGAGCGGTGAGAAGTGCAGTCTTTGTCTGCCATTGAATTTGAACGGGTGGAGGAGGAGAAATCATCGGCAGTCCACAGCACATCTGTAGAGAAGAACAAAGACAAAAAGAAGGAGAAAAGTCTTTCAGATTTCAGGCATATAAAGCAGAATGAATGTCTGTATTATACTGAAATGGCACTTTCCTCATTCCCCTGAAAAAGTAATCCGACCATAAATACAATCCATGTCTGTTATAAGTGTATCATCTCAAAAGGATAATCTCAATTCATCTTTCTTTGAGTCTCTTTTCATCTTTCTTCATCCCATCTGCTTTCTTCTCTAACTCTATAAAGTAACTTTCAATTGATAGGGAAATTTCTCCGGCTGAAAAACAGTTAGCCAGACAGCTCGTTAGAAAATGTGTCTAAAATATGCAAGTGTGGCTGCAGGCCAAAAGACAAGACCAGAGTGCTCCTTCTTCCTTTATCAGGTCAGAATCCAGACTCAAATCAATACCGGAGAATCAAATCATGGCATTTGGAGACTTATAAAGGCAAGTTTATTGCAGGAAATCAGATGAGTGCTCACTTCTAGATGACTTTGATTTCCTATACATGACAAGAAACATCAATACCTGGGCAATGAAATTCAGCAAACACAAGAAGAAGGATATAGAGCATTATAATGTTGCAGAAGAGGTTTTCCCAACCACATTTGCTGTCTTGTCTTTTTAACTTCTGTTAAATAATTTTAATATTCACCCTGTTTTCTTGCGAATGTGCGCTTGTCAAATTGTTTGCGTTCACTTAACCAAAGAAAAACAAAATAAGAAAAACATATGTAAAAATGTTCCCCTGCTCTGCAGCAGAAAGCCATGAGCAGAAATAGCAGAAGACATTTTGTTTTAAATGTCATGGAATTAATTGAAAAAATAAAAGTCTTCAGATACGTTCATGTGGAAAACAAGTTGCGAGAGCTGTTGCTTACTCTGTGCAAGTCAAAACAGCAGGGCCAGGCTATGCAAACACCCAGCTTCAACAGCAAAGGTCATGGTAAGGTAATCTCAACATACAAAGATATTCCCTGCCTGGGAACAGACTAACACACACACACACACACACACACACACACACACACACACACACACACACACACACACAAACTACAGAGTACTATTCTGGATTTATACGGCAAGCAGCACATACATATTACTCATCACTTATATTTGTATAGGCTAAAAAAAAAGGGTTACAGATCATTTTCACTCTTTTCTTTTTAAACTGGTCTTCTAACAGAAGTCACTTCAACACACTGTGGTGGGATTTGAGCATGCAGGGGGTGATCTTCCTACCAGTAAGATGCTGAATTACTGTGTCATTTCTTTGTAGTCTCTTATTACATCTATTGGGGTTTAAAAGGGTAAGTTATTGCACGGCTTTTATAGCAGCAGGAAGGCTGTTTTCCGTCGAATTTTCCCATCAGAAAAAAAATAGGAAGACTGTTCTGTTTTGCCTAGATAAAGAGAGGCTGATGAAATAGAATCTTGTGACATTTCCATTTTGCCTAATCCGCAGCGAGTGTGTACAGTAAAATACCAAGGTAATAGTTACAAAATAGTAGTTTAATTTCAAAATGATCCACCATTGTAAAAGAAAGGTGTAATTTTACAGTAAGATAAGAGCCACAACACTCATTAGAAATTGATCAGAAAACATGTTTTGTTGAGAAACTGTCAGTAAATTATAATTAAAGAGGATCATTGATTTGTGAGGCATGCACAAAACTACTTTTCTGAAATCTGTGTACAGTACTTTAGTGTTTTTTTAGTGATCAGCTGTTATTAATATGGCTCTGCTTGCAGAAATGCTCACCTCGAGTACAGTTTAATCACAGAGGTTCCTCTAATTAAGCGAAGTACGGGAGAAGTATGGCTATCAATGTGCATTTTTTACGATGTCAGTGGCCTTTCTCTCACCTTTCAGAGTCATTCAAGCGTATAAAGGCTATGACACATGCCCCTACTTCACACTCCCGTCTGTGGCTTGAGTGTGGGACTGGGCCTGTGAGCTGACCTGCCCTTCAGGGTTGTGCAAGGAGGCACTTATGTGCTGTGACAGGCGTGCCTGCCTGTCAGCGCTTCCCTGGCAGAGAGCTGCCAAGTCCAATGCTAACATCCAGGCAGCCAGACGAGCTTTCTGTCTCATCCAATTCCCCCCACTCCTTTCACAGCACAGCACCACCTGGAAGGAGTCATTGTTTCACATTCCACCGGGCCTTATAGCTTTATTCAGCACTTGATGCATATCTCTCCACCTTTTCACATGGCAGCACCGCTATCTTGCAGACCACTTAACCAAGACTACTTCTACTGAACAGTGTTGGGCCAGTGGAAGGTTACAACACCTTCTTAGTCCCAGAGCATCAAAAAGCGATGCTTGGTCGGGTGCCTTTGGTGTTTGTTATTGATGCAAAAAGTCTCCTTTAGCAACGGCCCCTTGGGCGTCATTTTTAGACGTGCTTGGTCGGGACTCTCTGCATTACTTTTTGGTGCTCTGGGTCTGGACGTATTTTTAACTGGCTTGCGCCCCATGAACGGGACAGTTAGGTTTAGGAAAAGATCGCAGGTGGGGTTAAAAAATATGTGTTTCACTGACACGCCGGTAAAGAATGGGACACGAACCCTGGTCTCCTGGGTGAAAGTCTTGTGTTGTTTGACCCATCCACCACCCCAGCCAACCTTCTCATTGGGATTTTCAGTCTTCCATACTATTCACAAACGCTATTAATACTATGCCATCTTACACCACTGCTGTCGAGCTACTGCTCTGCCCGGTGCGTTTAATACGGACGCTAAAGTGGGATTTTTGCGTCTGTATCTGACACTGAGCGTCAGCATTTTACAAGTTGGTGGTGAGAACCGGTTGAAAGTTACACACCCCAGGTTGGCAGAGAGGAACTAGGCCTCACTGAGTAGGATATAGCACCTGTGTGTGGTAGCTTAGTGTGAGCACTGCTGCTTCACAGCAAGACAGTCTGGATTCAAATCTTGGCTCTAGTCACGTTTTTTGCATATGCAGTTTGCATTTTTTGCTTCTGTGAATTTCCTACAGGGATTCTGGAGGTGCACCATCTTAATCCCCTACATGTGTGAGCATAAAGGTGCAGCCAAACCAGAGCTGGCAAGGTGAAACACAGATGAAACTAAAAGGTTAAAGTGTTTCTACCATTTGATCAAATTATTTTCAATTCATTTTATTACCTTGATGTCCTTCCACTCAGTGCAGATATGCATTATCCCTCCTGTTTGAATGTTTGTATAATTTCACTTAGCAGTGATATAAGATTATTAACTAGGTATGGACAGTGTAATGTAACCTGCCTTCAGTCTCCAGGTGAGCTGTTCAAAATCTGCAGGGCTTTCTACGTCACTAGCCGTAACAACGGGGGTTGCTAACGAGGGGGCTAACGAGGGGGCTAACCGCTAGCATGTTAGCGGTTAGCCCCCTCGTTAGCTCGCCATTGCAAGAGAACCTCCTTCTCAATGGCAAAACACTGCTACAACACACACAAGTTCACCATAATCTACAAAAGAACTACTTCCATATCCCTGTTCTGCAGGTATTCCACGCAAAGTTGAAAGCGCGCCCTCGTTTAGAAGAATTCTCCCGGCTAATCCTGCCTTGTACTGACTGAAGTTAGAGAAACAGCTAGCTGATGTGATCCTTACCTAGCTACTGCGCATGTGACTCCCAACAAAGATGGTACAGAAGTTGAGATGTCTCACTCTGTAGCTAAAACTCAACACACAGGGTGAAAAGAGGAGCTGCAACAATGTGCAGTACAACAAAAATATGGTGTTTTTTGAAAATTAAACCATGTAAACCTATTCTGGTACAACCTCTAAATACAATTACGTACCTGAAAATGAGCATAATATGGGCACTTTAAAGCCACACTATGTAACTTTTCCCACTTCGGTCCCCCTCCAGGTTGGAAGCGGAATTGTCCATTACATTACATTGTGCAAGTTTGCCAGCTCGGGTAGCGGATCTGTAGTTTGAATGAACTGGACAATGTAATGTAATGGACAATTCTGCTTCCAACCTGTAGGGGGACCGAAGGGGGAAAAGTTACATAGTGTTGCTTTAAATGTGAATATTTTCTAGTTTCTACACTCCTCTGTGACAGTAAACTGGATTTATCTTTGAGGTGTGGACCAAACAAAACATTTGAGGACGTCATCTTTCAAAAAAATTATCAAAACTTTCTGATCGAGAAAATGATCGTTAGATTAATCAACAATAAAAATTACCGTTGGCTGCAGCCCTAGTGATGTATACCAGTGGCGGCTTGTTGATAGAGGGCGCTGGGGCGCCGCCCCCATCAAAATTCCATAAATATAAATGTATACAAAAATGATATAAAAATGAAATAAAAAATGAAAAATAAAATAGTTTACTTATAACTGGTAGTAAGAGCCTCAGCATTTAATAAAAACTGGCTTTAATCAGTTAACTATTTTCTATGTTTCAATATGTTTCCTCCGGTTTCTTGGCTGCAGGGACGCCGGCCAAATGGATGTGTATGTGAGTCCTTAAACTTTCGGCCAGCATGTGACCTGAAGCTGGTCTCTAATTGGTTTCTTAAAAATTCTCCTCCGGACGCACCTCGCTGCGTCCCTGGCGAATCAGAATTGGAGACATGTTATTTTATCCAATCTGATTGGTTCTCAACACCTGTCATTCAACTCTTCCCCCGGCCGCTACTGGAGAGAGAGAGGTGGACACAATAGTAGCGCCAGCAGGTAGCTCTTGTGTTGCTGAAATGGTCTAACCACTTTGATTAAAGTAGGAAACTAGCAACAATAAACAAGGAGAGATTTGTGAAAGAGAAGTTATACAACGTCGTGGAGCTGCCGACCCCGTCCAAACGGCGTGTGAATTGAATATTCCGGTGAGTTATCTTAGCTGCTAGCTAGCTAACAGCAAATTACTACTATCGGTTTTGATAACCTTGAGAATTGTTGCTTGATTTGTGTTTTAAAGCCAGTCGGAATTAGCTACTAACCTGATGAACCTGATAAAAGGGTATGATTAATATTGAAATTGTTGTTGTAAATTTTAACTTAGCTGTTGGTTAATTCAGCTAGACACGTATGTGTTCCATCCTTTAGTTGTGACTGCTATGTTTTCTATAAGCTAGTCAATTAAGGACAAATAACATTGAGTTTAAGCTAAAATGTTTAAGTGAAATGTGGTTAAAATGTGTAGTATGTAAGAATATTTTGTATCTTGAGGAGAAACACAAGTGAACTGTTACGATGGACAACTGAGTGATTATTCTTCACGTTTTGTGCAGGCTGTTTTTTTGGTGAGACTCTACTGGGAGACAGAACTGTGCTGCTCAAGTCACCGCCGTCATACTGCCTCCTGGGTTTCATCTTCATCTCCACCATCTTCTTACCACTCACTAGATCTTCGCCATCGTCATCTCCACTACTCACAGGATTTTCACGTCGTTTCCCTACTCTATTCTCTGAGGAGCCAGGATGGACAGTTTTACCTGCTAAGGGTGGTGGTAGGAACTTGAGTGCACTCAAACTAATGAAACAGGGTTGAACAAACAGACTGATTTAGTATTCCCCTGGTTATCTCTATGAAATAAGAGATCTCAGTTTTTGGTTAATTTGGTTTTATATTTTTATTTTCTTTTTCAGGTTTTTGATATTTAAGTTGTGGTTTGAGTACATTGGGTTTGAACCTAATTGGCCTATCTACCAAACTGATTTTGATTAACATACTGAATCATTTAGTTTAGCCATGCTAGACTTCTGGTAAAAGATTATTTTGCATAATCTCAAGTTTTAAAGTAGTACTGGTTGTGGGTGCAATTTGTTTCATGCCCAAGCTACGAGTTAAATGAAGACAGGAAAAAAAATAACCCTACAGTTAAGTCAAGTTACTGTTGTGAGTTAAAAAAAAACTCAGTGAGTCACTATCTCATTCTGTTTGTAACTTGAATCTTGAAAGCTCTTTTTAAATACATAGTTGTTTAAATAAAGTTGTGCTGGTTGTTTTGCCCAGTTTCAAAGTACTGCTTTTTATTTATTTGCCCCCCCCACCACCAAAAATAAGTGCCCCCCCCAAAAATAATTATCACCAGCCGCCACTGTACTACTATACAGATTTTACATTTCAGGAAAGACAGCAGTGTTGGATAATCTGTATCGGCAAATACTGAGCATTTAGGTACTGCAGCTGGTATCTGGACGAAAATCACTTCATTCCTAATAGGAACAATTAAGCCCTCCTGAAACATAGTTAATTCCCAGCTTTTCTTTCAAAAGGCTAGACATTGGCAAATTTTAATATTTTGCAGTTTGCGAATGA
This sequence comes from Perca flavescens, assembly GCF_004354835.1. Classification (NCBI taxonomy): domain Eukaryota; kingdom Metazoa; phylum Chordata; class Actinopteri; order Perciformes; family Percidae; genus Perca; species Perca flavescens. Next base: position 2,065,770 of record NC_041347.1, read on the forward strand.
AAGGGGATCAATTTGAGACAGGAAGCAAGGAAATCAATGGGTAGTGACTTGACCGCACTTTCACTGAATTAATTTTAATGTGCATTAGCTCTGTGATTGGCCAATATTATGCTCTAAATGCCTCCCTGCATTGCACGCTGGGATACCCTTCTTGACGTGTGAATATAATTGTTATAAAAATGGAACTCAGTACAGACAAAGGCATGATTGCTTTTATAACAAAATCCAACCTATACCGCATTCCCACTTGAACCTGCCAGATAGAGCCTCACCACACGAGAGATGCACTTGCCGACCATTATCTGGGCTATAAAACTTGCCTTTCACCGGAGCAAAAAGTGATGCCTGCCGCCTGAGCTGACAGCTCCACCAACTGATCTGCACTATTCATTATATCCCACCAGGCTAAGAGGAGGGCTTCACAGGTTCTCAGTGGCACAGGAAACCAGGTTCCCACTAATTATCCCAAACTGCCGCTTCTATACATCTACAGAACAAACCCTCATTCATATTCAGCACGGACCCCTGCCATTAACTGTGGCAGGCAGCAGGTATTGCACAGGACAACATTGTTGTTCTAATGGGCGCTCATTAGAGACGCTCGTACAAAATCATTATTACTGCAATAAAGCTTGATTGCAATTGGTGGCTTTTGTGGATGGATTGGATTGATTTCAAGCGAATAAGTTAAAGGTATTAATCATGGTTAGTATTCATATTTTCAGTGTGGTCACACGCAAATACACAAATGCAGTTACGATGGCAGTTGGAGAGTGTTTTGTTTTTGGCACGACCAAAGACAAAATATGTAATCTGAAGTAGAATTGAGTGCAGAGACAACCTTCCTTATCGCCTGTTTTTTTCCATCTTCTTTCTGTTTAACTAGCTCACAGCATTGTTGGATGATCTCTTGTAAGATACAGTGACTTCCCACCCAAAAAACTATCACTTGGGACGCAGAAACGCACTCACCATCTTTCTTTTTTTCTCTGCACTTTCCCCTTTGCTCCTTCTTCTTTTCCTCAGCCATTCTCTCCAACAAGCCCTCAAAAACCCAGTACAATATATTACCCACCCACACACATCTAACTGTAGCTCTGAAACTGTACTCCCACATACTGGATGGGTTTTAAATTATGGATGCATTTTGGTTCACAGTGGGATTCCTGGCATGGATTTATTCATTTCTGCTACAACAACGAAAGACTTTAGCTACTCACAGAGAATGGAGATGATCTTTTCTTCCCTCCTTAACCTTTATTTTTAGATACAAAGATGCATCTAATACAAACAGACACTCTGGTTTCATTTCTGGGGATGTGTACACAGAAAAAATAAATTAGTGTTTTAATATCCAAAACACAAAGGAAATCAGCATGCAAGGGATTTTAAAGGGACACCTTGAGCACTGATGAGTATTTCAATCCTCACACAAAGCGAGTTTGGTCATGAGGTGAAGAAATAATGAGTAAGGTGTCCCCATCTATTTACATTACTGGTATATCACAGCCACTTACTGGTGAGTAAATAGGTTGGAGGCTGTGGGTGCTTGAGGAACAGCGGTATTTAACCCCCAACTGCCCTGTGGAGCCAAAAAGTGACCTGCCATAAAAGAGCGGAAGCTCCCAAGACACATGACAAGTGTCAACTTCCATTGGATAAAGACTTAGAGATACATTGGTACTTACAAGACTGTGTTGGTATTAGACCACAAGGAGCACCCCCAAAATGATCATAGATCAACACGTCTCTTAAACAATTTCAACAAAAACTGAACGTTAATACCTTCATGAAGGGAGGATGTATTGCAAGACTGTTGGATTGGATTTTTAGGGCCCAAGTGCTGACAGCGGCGAAGGCCCTATTGAAACTGAAGGAATTATTTTTTATTTTTTTCAATTATTTATAAATTGCCTTTTTGAGGGGCTTAAAATACTCAAAAACTCACCAAAATTGGCGGTCGCATAAATCCTGGTGAAAATGTACGTATTTTAAGGGTTTCGGTAATAGGCGCACAAAAATGGCTCGCTAGTGCCCCCTACAAAGTTAAAAAAATGTTTACCCCTGCAGTACGTTTAACGTAGACTAATGAAACTTGGTACACATATGTAGCATGTGAAGACATACAAAAAAGCTCATTAGAGCCATACCCTAAACCCAACAGGAAGTCCGCCATTTTGAATTGAATGTTCAAAATTAGTGCGATTTTGGCCATTTCCACGTGTCGTACTTTAACGAACTCCTCCTAGAGATTTAATCCGATCAACTTCAAATTTGGTCTGTGCCATTTTAAGACATTAAAGATAAAAAGTTATTAAAAGAAAAACTTTTTGTCATAGGGCATGACTGTAGCGGGGCGGCCATTTTGAGCATTTATTGATGAACGAAGGCATTGTTGTAACTTTAGTGTACATTGTCATATCTGCCCGAAATTTCTCAGGTTTGACAAGGGTCCAGGCCTGAGGACATCTACAGGTCAAAATTGACTTTTGGTCATAGCGCACCCTGCTGGCAACAGGAAATCTGCCTTATATGACAAACATCATCCGATTTACATGAAACTGATAATGTATGGTCTACATGTGATACTGAGCCGCCCCCTATACATTAACCACGTCCATGTACTTAGGCTAGGTACTAAGGTAGAGACTTGTCCTCCTCCTATGATTTCTTTCATAACTGGTGACCCATTTAAGGTCTTATGTGCGGTATCATTGAACTCAGCAGAGAGTTTCTTTTTGATTGGTGATGTTTGACCCACCCTCTATGCTGTGGCCACGACCCCCTTTCAGAACTGGTGACCAGTTTAAGGTAGAGTCTTATGTGAGATATCAAAGAACTTAGCAGAGACTTCCTTTTTTATTGGTAAAGATTTGCCCCGACCCCTATGCTTTGAACACGCCCCCTTTCACAGCTAATGAACTGTATGACGTAGAGTCTTGTGTGAGGTATCATTGAACTCAGCAGGGAGTTCCCTTTTCATTGGTGACAATTTGTAGTGTCTGAGTGCCGCGCTAATGCACGGTCGCAAGGAGCGGCGTCCGCCAGTAACCCTGACACGCAGAGGAGCGAGGGCCCATCCAACGCTGCTTGCAGCTTTAATTGGTTTTGTTTTAGCTAGGTGAACCTAATAAACTGGCAACTGAGTGTAAGTCAGTAACACTCTCCTCTGGGGCCACCTGGTGGATAAGTATCTCTAACTAATTTTGTATTCACAACATCAATGTTAGCGGATGAATGAATAGTTTATGTCGATCAACATACAAAAGAAGAAACAAAAAAACTTAAAATACAAGACACAGGAAGCAAAGTGCTTTTCAGGTCCTACCCTTTTTACAACGTCCATACCTTTACATCTTTAATTACAAAAATAACCCATCTATCGTTTCTCAATATGCAATCATACAACCCTATAATAGAAAACATCGCAGAAATCCCCAAAAAACATTTGCCAATCAATCAACTGATCAATTAACAACTTTTTGTTGTTAGTTGGAATGATACGGGCTTCTCGCAGCTGCCTCTCATTACAGGAACCACGAGGGGGGACAATGAAGCTGTGGAGCCCCCTCAACTGGAGTCTTACCCCTGGTCCATCATTGATCCCTATTCAACCCACTGTTCATCCCCTCGTACTTGAATCCCAAAATTTCATCCCACCCTTTAATGGCTTGGTCTACTGACTATTCATTGTCTCATGCATCTGATGAGACTTATACATTTGTTGTTTGATGAAAACCTGCACTAGACTTTTAAGCTTGAGTCTGAGAAGTCCATAATGCCATTATTAGGACAGGTGTTATCTAATAGTGATATACACAGTTCTATGTTCCACCTCAGCAGCATTTCACACGGTGAAACTGAAGATGGAGAGACAACATGTCCTTGTTTTGAGCAGAAATTATACTGCAGCTCTGACGGTAAGCAATAGTTGGCTATTTCGGGAGCTCATGAGTAACACAATGACCTAATCCACACCCACTTGTCAGCAGAGGCATTCATTACGGACTTCAAGAGGAGGTAATCTGCCATTTGCTTGTACAACCAGACACATGTTTCAACTGTGATCTTCTATACAATACGTTGAGCTAAACCTTCACAGTATAGCACTCTTTTCAACCCTTTTTTCCCCTGCAGAGAGGATCAGTGTGCAACAGTCTCTCCCAATTACCAATCCTTCTGCCCACTGCCATCTGTGCACAAGTAGAACATGAGCCACCCAATTCGATGAAGGCCTGTGCCTCATGAACACATCAACAAAATCTGCATAAAGATCTTCATCAACAATGGAAACATTCTCGGTTTTCCTGATTTTGGTCAAACAATCCTGCATCGAGCCACGAAGTGTCATTTCGCCGTGGCATTGTCCCTCCAGTTACCCAGCCTGAACACACCATTGTTTAAATGACACGGATCGCTTTAGCAATCTCTTTCACCCCCGTTGCATACCCTGGCCCAGGCTTCTTCCTATTTAGCTTTGACATTTGTCAATGCTCTGAGATTTATTTCAAGCATCAACTGACATTGTCTGGATTCCCAGGAGGCATTTTCGCAGATAAAATAGGCTGACTTGCTCATCACCCTTGGATGAGTGGAGGCAACCAATCCCAAGGACGCTGACTCACTCAGGGAAGTGTTCCCGCGGTCGGTCAGAAACAACAAGACTATGAGAAAGAATTCAATCAAAGGATGGCCTGATGATACTCATTCAGCCTGCCACTTCTGATAAAGCACCTATGCTTTTCACAGCGTCGAGATCTCCCCGCTGCAACAGCTTCCTCATCACCGGCTCAGAGATAAAGCTAATTCTGCTCCACCGATTTAATGTTACTGTAATTCTTATCATGCTTTCCCATCAAGCCTGTACTCGTTCTCACAACGAGTCTGATCTCCTCCATTGAAAGTAATTGCACCAGTTGAGCGCAAAGGGAACGCTCTGAAATGCCGACTCGATCAAAAAAAATGCACCAACTTTACCCTCTCTTCTTCTTGTATTGGTTCTAATCCTTTGGAAAGCCGATGCTATTTTGCAGTCTCGCAGGCATCCTGCAAAACTGCAATATACATGCATACATTATGGATGAATTACTTCATCAAATAAAAAACAGGGCATCTTGTAATGAACTGTGAGGATACTCTTAATCTTTGATGAGGCCTATCTGATGAATAGTTTAATGAGAAAAACTATGGGAAGGCCTGCTGGGAGCTGACAAAGATATCACAGTTCTAATGAGGAAAGTGCAGACAAATGTGTAATGTTTGGAGAATTTTATGATCGTGTAGTGTTTATTAAACTGCATCAATCTTACCGCTCATGAACAGCATTAAGTAACACATCAAGTGCAATCTCACCTTAGCAAAGCTTTGAGTTATGCACTGGGTAAGCTGTACTCTAGGGCGAAGCATGTACTACATATTAAAGGTGCAGTAAGCAATGCTGCGCAAAGATTGTTGATATTTGAACACAACTGTAAAACAAGTACAACGCACACAGAAAATAGAGAGCTAGGTGACAGTGAGGAGCTATTTGCTAAATTTGACCAAAAGTGTATTGGATTAACATAACTTACTATACCTATCTAACAGACTAACGTATATATGTGCAATAGGGGCATGGTATTTTCTTCGAGGAGGTCAACTAAGATATCCTGTGTTTATTTCCCTTAACTACAGCTGGTGTGTGCAGTTCTACACAACTTGGAAAAGCTCTCGAGCTCTGGCACGACAGCCTGCTATTGGTAGGCGCACGACACAGATCTGCCAGTGTTTTCCTGCCATCGCAAATATGTATTCAGCACTGCAGAACTCAATGTTTTTGGACCTTCTGCGATGTGCTGTTGGCTGCCAAGCGATTCCACAGCAGGCTGCAGCTAGCGAGCTGATAATAATGCATTCAACTTAAAGTCATTTCCCACAGGGGTGTCCTGTGTTTGCTCGCATCAGAGGTCCAAGCATTATACAGTTAGATGTGTCAGTACTGGTTATGGTGCTCCATGCTACTGCAGCAACAGCAGGATATCACCGGCACACATAGTAAACACACAAGCGGGAGCACCCTCTATGTGGCCAGATGTAGTGTGGATTAACGGAAGTACATTGCCAGGATAAAGCCTGGCAATGTACTTCTGCCTCTCACCTTCCACTCTCTGTGTGTTGCCGTTCTCAAAATCCCTTCGCTTCGGGAAACAACAAACGTCGAGCTAGCAAGCTACAGGCTGAAATAGGCATGTTTTGAAGAAAATGTTGATTGCTATCCTGGAATGCATCTGTGGTGTAGCCAGACCTTACTCCTTACTACACTGATACACAGTGAGCAGAAGAGAGGCTGGCACAAAACAGCATATCTGTAGTTTCTTACTGACAATCAGAAAAGTGAGATCTAGTTGGAGAAAGTCAGAGAGCAGACATCAACTGACCCCCAGAGTACATGACTTGACTGTCACATGAGTGCACAGCCAGGATTAGATTCATTGGTGTCTGCAGTACGTGCGAATGACAGATCAATGAAGCGTAACTGTGAGATATGCAGATCAGGAATGGAAAAGAGTATCAGACTGACACAGACATCACACACACACACACACACACACACACACACACACACACACACACACACAGTCTGGAAGGTCCTTTAGCCACAGCAAATGACCTTAAAGTGGAACTTACTCACAGTGTCAAACTACCTCATCTGCATAAGTGAATCAAGTTGTCGCCTCACGTGCTGTTCATTGATTATATCACGATCAGAGGGATCGGACTGTGTAGGTTGAAACTTGCCAAGTCATTCTTTTAATTGTGTTTTGTAGCAGGCATATCCAAAACATTTCATGAAGGATTAGGTCATACCTTTTAAAGCCTGTCTAATATGAGCCCATATATATACTGAAACGTATCGTTTCTCCTGTTCATACCAAAGTTAGCCTTTCAGCACAAAATGTCTTGTTTTTGCTACTAACCTCCCACTGCAGCTCAAGAGAGAAACAATGTACAACCACATGTTTGCTATATCTAATTATATACATGAAGTCTGGGACAGAAGAAAATGTACAACTTACGCACAGTAGCGGGCTCACGAAGTAGATCTTGCCGAGCATCATGTTGCCTAGTTTATGAATGTTCAAGCATACTTATGTAAACACACACGTCTCTTTCTGTTTGTCCGCTTTTCTCTCTCCCTCTCTCTTGCTCTCCCTCCAGTCTGTCCTTCTTTACTACTTATTTGGAATGCCTACAGTATCTTCCTAATCTGTTAATTTTGTACTTGTACAAACAATAACTTCTATTATAATTTATTTTGGTCTGAAAGGGTTTCATGTTGAAATGTTAACTTTATGTTAGAACCCTACCTGTATTTACTCTTTATTGACTTTCTATTGTTTGTTTGTTTTGTTTTATACTTTGTAACCTGTATGTATATATATTTTGTTAGTGTCAGCACTAGGAAAGTGTTTATTTAAAATGGGTCTGAATAATCCTATAATGGATGGGCTGTGTAAGCGGCCAGACACGGAAATAAACAATTCATTCATTCATTCATTCATTCATTCATTCATTCATTCACTGTCCAGGGAAACACATTTCACACTGATGTAGTCTGTATGATGACTGTGGATTTTATCCCCCCCCCCCATACTTACACTGCAAGTGCATTAGGAAAGGGATCTTTTAATGTCCAGTACAAACAGGAGCAATTATTACAGCAAGCAAAACCTGTTTAAATGTTCATATGGGCACCTGACTACTGTGTCTAGATAGACTTGGAAAAAGTGCAATCCTATGATTTATAAGTAGGTGAGTATAAATCATGGTACATTTGGAAGAATATCTGTATCTTAACGACTACTTAAAGCTCTTTAACATAGTACAGGAACCATTCACCGTTCACACACTTTCATACACTGCGGCCGAGACTGCCGTACAAGGTGCCACCTGCTCATCAGATAAACATTCACACACATTCACACTCCGATAGCCTTTTGAAATATAGCTTAACAAATATATAGGGCTGCGACTAATGATTATTTTTCTTTATCAATTAATCTGTATTTTAGGTCAGAAACTGGGTTCTGAGGGCGCAAGGTGACATCCTCAAATGGCTTGTTGTGTCTAACCAACAGCCCAAAATAATATGACACACACAGAAATAGCAAATCTTCACATTTGAGTGCCTGGAGCTGGCAAATGTTTGCCATTTTTGCTTGATTTAACAACAAAAAATGATTAACCGAGTATCAAAATATTGTTTCCAATTAATTTTCTGTCGATTGATAAATGGGCTTCAGCTCCACAAATATAGAAATGTATTCTCATCATGACCATTGACGGGGACACAAACTGTGCTCAGCAAATGATGCCTGTGACTGTGCACAGTGGCACCTTGGAGGCAAATAAAATCAGTGGCCAACTTTGAGCAACATTTTTGTAATTTTCTACAGTACTTGCAGGGCAAACTAGATCGAAAGGGAAGTGTGAATCTATAATAACAATCTCCAGCTCCATTTCCTGGTGCCTAGTCTCCGCCTCTGTGGCAGGGAGTGGGTTCAGAGGTCTGGCTGAGCAGAGATGGGGGAGGATGTCAACCATCATAGCAGCATGCGGCTGTCCTACGCTCTATCATTACATTGTTTACAGCGTTTGCCTTTTGCTTTGCTCCACACCACTGTCAATGTGGCACCAGGCAGCTAGTCGGCCTTACCTCCAAAATTTCCACTCTGCCTGAGAGGAAATGAAAAGTACCAGCTGGGCTCTACATCTGCTTTTAAGCCGAGTTTTCACTCCCAGCAAGGCTGTGTTTACACATTTTCAAGGAAGGCTAACCACAAGTGTTGGCACTCTCTCTGCTACTTTTTATTTTCTCCTCTTGTTCTCCCTGACAAACATAACACTAGCAGAGGTTCCAATGCAATCCTACCGTACACGTCTGGTGTTCAGCCTGCATGGCGAGGTGGGATTTGTCATCATTTAAAATCACTAGAGCACGCACAAACTGAGATGAGGTTAGGGTAAAAAAAAATAAACTTTTTTTTATAAAGTCACTCCTGTTAACTGAATTAAATGCACATCGAAAGGAAGACAGAGTTGTGAGGTGAGACGCGTGTAAATAATTCAGACTCATTTAAACAGCTGGAAAGACCTGTCTCCAACTTAATGACAATATCCATGCATGTGCAGCTCTGGGGGATGTGACAGAATCAGGTTAAAAAGATAGAGGGACTAAAACATCACGTCACTTCAGCAGGGTGACTTTCATAGCAGAGCAGAGCATCGTCGCTGCGGATATGAACCCACAAGCTAACGTTGGAGCCCTGGTACGGCTAATGAGCAGTGTTGGAGAGTAACATGTAATGTTACGTAATTTAATTACAAAATAAAGGTATTTGAAATCCGTTACAGTTACAGTTACTGGGGGAAAAATGTTTAATTAAATTACAGCTACCTATGAAAATGTTCATCAAAACATTTTAATATTTTCTGTAAAAAGCTAGGCTATATGTTGAATACTATTCGTTGTGTTGCTTTGCATGTTTATCATGTGCACAAGGTCTTCTTTTGCCATTTCCAGCTTGAGTAAAGTTTGATGCTATTCTGTTGCTTTCGATTGGTTCTCCTGTTTGAATTTTTAAGTGCCACCCGTCTGACAGTTACATTGCCTGTCAAGCTGTCATAATTTTTTTTTTTTAAGTAATCAAAAACTAATTAAACATAATAAGTGACATTACTTTGATAAAGTATTTGCACTACTATTACACTTTAAATAGGTTAACTTGTAATCGGTGACCTATAACGTTTCCTTCCCAACATTGCTAATGACTATGCAGTATTGGATATCCCCCAATGAACTAGCACTCTCAACATTTCAACATTTATTTATTTCAAGCACAAGACAAGTCTTATCAGAACTACGTAACAACTTATAGTACTAGGGCTTCTCACTGTCAATTTCATCTGTGCCCTCATGATGCGCCATTCTTCATGAATAAGTCATCAGTGTCCCACGATTCCCCTTCGGCTTATTGCTCGTTCTGCCGCCTCCATGGCCCTGTAAAACCAACGGAAGTGTTTATGGGAGATAAGAGGCAAAGGAGGTTACAGGCCCAATAACGCCTTTTATCGCCTCACGTTCCACAGCAAGGCCCATTTTATGGGTGAATTTGCTGAAGACGAATTCTTAATTAGAGAAGTTTGTGCACCCGGCATCGAAGGCCTAATGGGGGGGATAAAAAGAAGCAGGAAAAGGGCATCTGCAGGGTTGCTTGTTGGCCTGCTGTGTCACTTAGTCTTATAGCAAAAGATGAAAAAAAAAAACAGCCTTGTTTTGTTCTCACAACAATATCAATGAAAAAGGGCCTTTAATGGGTTTGTGAGGCTTGTTTGGTTTGGTGTGAATACAGTGTTTGTCTAGACGAGTTGGAGTCCTTTGTAAATTAGCTCAGGTTATTGATTTTCTCAGGGGCTTATCTTTATTAAAGGAGTCTACCTTGTCAATGGAATTACTGCCTCAGCCATTAATGTCAGCTGATTCTATTTCCCATTATTGTAAATTCCTGCCCATGAGACTTCAATGGCTTGTGGTTAATAGGAAATACATTGTTTTGTCCTGAGATTATTTGAATAGTCAACAAGATAATATATAACTTTTGTTTCCTACACTTTAATAACCAATGGAACCCTTTTGTCATCTTGTTCTGGTATCATGAAGTACCACCTTTGACAATTATGAACAAGGTGGGATGGAAAGGAACTAGCTCAAATGTTTAATCAGCCAACTTGGTATCACCAGACCAGACCAGATAATGACTAGGACCCTGTCTTCCCAGTCGCCTGCATATTAACTGAGGAAAAAAAGGAAAAAATTAATTACTCATTTTCCCAGACGGGGGAAGAGGGCTCTCGTCCTTGGTTGCATAATTTTAAAACTCCATAATTATCTCAACTCCATAGCAACAATGAAGCAAGATTACATGAGTTTTCCTCTGTAGGCTCCTCAAAGGGGAAGCAGATTGGGACTGAACACACTTTACCTTGGCGAGAAAAATGTGTATGACCCTCTCAACCTAATTCTCCTCACAGTAAAAGCACGACAAGGGGTGGGACAGTTTTCTGAAGTTAGCCCAAAAGAATGTGACAGCTTAATTTAGCAAACAGTGGAACAATGGAACATTAGTGGAGAAGTGTGATGCCATCCTCCCCTTCTCCGCTAATCAACCCCTGCTGTAAAGCCTAGATTAACCATCTTTCACTTCATTTGGAAAGAGGGTTGTTTTGGGGTTTGCCTGATTATATCTGTCTCGAGCACACACCATGCTTCTATTGGTATTTAACAAAGATTAGCTTTAAATTGATGATTAACCTTTGTAATCCTGCGTGCATATTGAAAATGGCTTGCGTGTCTTTACCACAGCCGCACAAAAGAGAAGCCGCATTATCGTTCGGGGAAAATTAAGGCTCGGAAAGCAAATGAGGCAGCGTTATCTGCCTGGTGCTTGGCTGGATAATGAAGACAAATCTTCAGACTATAGAGCCATGTCATAATGAATCTGAACCGATGAATTATTTTGCTTACTTGGCGTGCATCTTTTAATAAAACTTCACTGTGACCCTGACAAGCAAATTGCCGCCCATATCTTGCAAAGAAGCAGACTTTACTTGTGGGAATGAGTGGTTGCTATTGTTTAGATTGCTGGGATTAGGGAGTAATCAGACATTAAATGAGTCATTTCTCCGTATTTAACTCCAACTGGGGAGGTAATGGTTTCATTTGCTGGGCAATGAGTTTTCACATGTGGTGTACTCCTTGCATTAAATTACGGGCAAAATGAAACTGCATCTGTTGCTCTGGAAATTACAGATGCACACATGCCGCTGGTTAAACCTCTCTGTGCAGAATACACTTCAAAGAACCTCTCTAGTGACTTCACCCATTTCAGGGAATAAAAAAAGTCGCACCGACCTCACAGAATAGCAGTGCTTTAGAGAGCAAAGTAGGAATAACAATTTCTTGTGTTTGACACAAACAGAGCAATACACACCTAACTTATGTCATCTGCACACTGAACCTGGGGAACAGGAACTGGGGCTGGTGGAGTAGACTGTATGCACATTTCTACATAGTATATAGTACATAAGATTACACTTAAATTTGAGTTGATGGGAAGCTTCTTTTGGTAGTTCAAAGTGCTAGAATTAAAACACATTTATATTTGATTAAACTGATGATTATTTATTTATTGTTCATTCTATAAAATGTCAGAAAAAAGTGAAGAATGCCCATCACAATAGCCAACACATCCTCATATCTAAAAGACAGAATAGGTCGATTGTCAGTGGCTCCCAAAGCGACATTAAGACCGTTATATTTCCTTCCGCACGTTGGCCATTTTAAACAAGTGACAACGGTGGACATTTTAATCATGTGACCGTTTAACGCAAGGAGCCCAGTTTAAAACTTGTTATGCTTAGGCAACAAAAATACTTAGTTAGGGATAGTAAAACATCAGGCGTTGACTTGGTGCTGGGCAGTGTAGCAGTTTTTACTACATAACAAAAAAGGAAAATATGTGTCATTACAAACTGCATGCACAATCGGCCGATACTGTTGTTTTCTGGGTCAGGATGGTCTGCAATTGCCTAAAGCCCAATAATATTACTTTTTTTTTTTTTTTTTTTTTTTACCATATAACACTACGAAAGCCAGAAAATATTCACAATTCAGAAGCTGCAACTAATAAACTAACAAAATTGTTGCTGATTATTTTTCTGCCTATTAATCGATTCATTGACTAATTGTCTCGGCTCTAAATACATGAGAATATTACTTTTTATATAAAACCTCTTTAATCCTACTAGTCAACTTCCCTTCAAAGCTATAAATCAGAAGACACGAGGACAGTAGCCAAAACCACCTTCTCTGTACTTTTACATATAGTGATGAAATGAGGATGGTGTATTATTCTTTGAAACCTTGGAAGCTGACATCAAATGCCATACCTAATCCCCACTGTGCTCCAGACCTCTGGAGCAGATCACAGCCCACACCTTGTAATCCTGCTGCAGTTTATTAAGGGGGGATGATGTAAAGAAGCAGCCGTGGGATGAAAACTCATTGTGAAGGTGAGTGGCAAAAACATCTGTTTGAATGTTATTGGGCTAAGCTCTCCCCGAGTTATCCTGTTAAGTTTTTATCACACACTCACTCTTTGAACCGACAAAAAGATCTTATCAAATATAAAGTAAACTACTCCCTGTGCAATACTCAAATATGAGCAAATATGGAGCAAAACCCCATTACAGGAGCAAAAGTATTTCCAATAATGGAATATGCATACACACACATCAATTGAACATGCGTGCATGAAATATTTACCTGACACTAAAATGAAGACTAGTAAGTGGGTTTGTAAATGATACGTGAATACTGGAGCACAGATTTGAACTAAATGCATATTTCAAAGGAATCGTCCTCTTTTACTTCAACAGGGAGAAAAACCTTTTAGCTTTAAAAAAAAAAAAAATCATTTCAGTCTGTGTATTATTTACTCAAGTCATTCGCTTTAATCCCAATTAGGAGATAATGTTATTTTAATGTTGCCTAGATGATAAAAAACTAAAAGAAAATAGGAAAATAGTCATCATTATCCTCCTACACCCAATTTATTGCGGCTCATAATTATCTATTTTAATTAACTATCATAATTATTAACTGGTCAAAAACTCAGTGCTAAAGATGCTGAACAGCTGATACACACATACTGTAGATTTGTGTGTGTGTGTGTGTGGGGGGGGGAATGACATAATTACAAGATTAGAGTGAGTAAACAAAACTGCTATCAATTGAAATGGAAAATATAAACGACTTTGAAAAAAGAACATGGAGGAATCAAAAGGAAGCTATAATCTGAATTTGTCCGCTATCAGAAGGAGCTCCAAATTGGGGTTTCTTTAACAGATCAGTGATTATATCTTTATATGGCCAGACTGTCACATATGGTAAAAGCAAGCCAAAAAAGAAATATTGACCAGTTATTTCAAATCTGTTGTATTGGGATTTAGATTAAAACGACAGGGCCATCTTCGCTACCATGTCCCTCACCTTCTGCTTTCTTTGTGTTGCCATTCTAAACTCTGGTCGATTCGGGACACATGCTCAGAGCTAGAACCAAGAATCAAATAATATTTATCTTGTTTTTTTGTTTTTTTTAATTCTCATCACACACTCGACAGCCATTTTAATTCCAGAGCTCGCCTCCCTACGTTCACATGTTCCACCAAAACAAGTTCCTTCCCGAGGCTATTTTGCAGAGGCACCTTGCTTCCGATTGTGATTGTTTTAAAGAAATGCCAATAAACCAGAGCACGTTTTTCTCCCATCCCAGAATGCTGTGTGGACTTGCCAGACCCTCCTCTGCCACGCTGTGGAGGAAGGTCTGGCAATGCGAGACTAATGCCGTTTTTCAATTACATGGTGCCTGCTCGACTCGCCCCTACTCTACTCGCCTGTTTTGGTTTTCCATTATAAAAAATAGTCCCTGGTACCTGCCAACAGGTACTTTTTTTTAGTATCACCTCCGTCGAGGTTCCAAGCGAGCTGAGGTGATATCAAAAAAGGTGACATGAAAACCTGCAGACTACTGATTGGTCATAGAGAATCGTCACTAATCACATAATTGCTAAAAGCAAAGCTGCCAATTTTAAAAAGTTTAGCCAGCTGTGTTTTTTTTGCTGCCTCCAGCTTCTTTTGAAACAAAAGTTGTAAAAAAACAACACACCTTCGACGCGTTAGGTCATTGCAGTTTCCTGCGGCGTCACTATGACGACCAGCCACGCTCGCCTCACGCATGAGGTGGTACTAAATCTGCAATGGAAAAAGGAGGACGGGGAACCGCGGGCGAGCCGAGCCGAACCGAGCAGAGCAGAGCGGAGCTGTTACTAGTAGTGGGAAAGCGCCACAACATGGTGCTCAACAGTCTCATTCAGCACCACGGACAGCTCCCTGCACAGCCTCAAGAGATGCTGCTAAACCCTTCGACAGTAAGCATGACTGAGGCATCATTAACACCGGTAAGATAGCTTTCTCTGCAGACTAATCTGTGCCTATCACTTTCCCATGTGTGTGTGTGTGTGTGTGTGTGTGTGTGTGTGTGTGTGTGTGTGTGTGTGTGTGTGAGACTCCTGTGTTACTTAGGCTACTTACTATTGACAGAACATCTATTTGTAAAACAAGAAACTAGGGCTTATTTGTGTTAAAAACTTAGCGAGGGCTAAATGTTTTGATCTGACGGACACTGTGAGGACATTATTTCCATCTCCTCTGTAACTCGGAAATCAAAGCACAGACTGTCTATGCTGCCTTTGTTAGGTGTTTGACCTTCCCACAATAAACCTAAATCAATGTCTCTAATTTCATATTAAGACAAACCCAGATCTTTGGAACAAATGTCAAATGCTGCTTCGGGTGGTGGCGCGAGAGCGCGAGCCCGCAGGACCGACCAATGCTTGACATTTTGTTCTCATGAGTATTCATCTGCTCCTGTAAGATTACTACCGCTAATGTGTAAAGAACGGGGGGAGCAGACAAAGGAGAGAAATGGCTTCAGCTGCCTCGTGGAGTAAAGCTGAATTGGTAACTTTAGTTCTTTTCCAAAAAACTTGGTCAAACAAGTTTGTGTTCCTTTGCAAAAAAGTTCTCTAATCAACGAGTACAACAGCAGTCTACAGTATGTTTACAGATTTAACTTCTTCAATCCCAGTCAAAGTACAAACTCGTGCTGTGAAGCCACAGAACTTTATTTTAGATTCTTGTGGAGATCCCAAAGTTTCCAAAGATACCAAATATGGCAGGGTGAATTTTTGAGGGGGTTGAAACTCCAGTAACCCCGACAAAGGCCCCAGGCCAAAGCGTGTTGGTCCCACAATAAAAGTGTTCTTAATGCTAAGAGTTGCTGGAATTTTGACATTTTAGATTATTCTTCTTCTTCTTCAAGCATGTTGTGTAAGACATTGCAAGTAAGTCTTAGGGAAGTGTGTTTAAAGCAATGCACAAAACATAAAACTGTGTGTTTCCATGTGATGGAATGATGCAATCATAAAAACGTGGAGTCTAGGTGTGGAATATTGTGTTAAATTCTTAACAATGTATTCAATGTTATAGGGCATTAAAGGTAGCCTGGTCCTACCAGACTCTGGTACATTTCATTTGTCCAGAGAGTCTGGCCACTCTCCATTGACAAGTGTTAACTTCCTTGGAGGCGGTTACTCTGTTGAAGTTTAAAACTATTGGATCTATTGACCAATGACCAATCGCTAACGTTTGGCCATGACGTCGGCTTAGCATCGCTAGCGTTCGCCTTAGCCACTCCTGCACCACTAACGGAGCGAGCTGGAAAATCGAACTTTTCGCGAACCCCGTGGGGAGGAGGGCCACCATCGTGGCCACCAACAAAACTTAGCAAAGATTGTTCTTGCTCGGGCTTTAACTTCTGGATATTCGGCAGCGTTGCCACAACGGACCGAATCGCTTTGCTCGCATCTTTCTACAACTCTAGCGCACGGCCTCAACATCATCGTTCTCAGCCACTCCCTCTGTTCACTGATTGGACCGCCAAAAATTTGGCTGGAGAAAAGCCAAGACTATACCGCAAACCCAGACGTAGTACTGAAGGGAAATGAAAATTGAGCATAAGTACGTATGAGGGCGGAGCCAGGCTACTTTAAAGGTACATAAAGGGCAAATAAAGTACACTGCTATTTGGACACTTTTGTGTGACTCGCATTGACAACTGGACATCTTAACTAAAAAAAAAAAAGAAATACAGTGATGTGTATAAAAGTAAACAGAGTGGCAGTTGTTCCAAGAACCAATTGGATTTTACCCAGGGAAGCCTAGGAAACCCCAAAACAGCACTTTGAAAAAGGCTGTCTGATTGTTACAGTTTTTGACGATTGATCACACACTGAAATCAAAAGTATTACACCATTTTCAAAACCTTACACTCAAGGAGCAAAACATTGGCCCAGATGTCCACCACTATAAGCACAATGTCAGCCTCAGACTTTTTGCAAAAAAAATACACACAGTGATTTGCAACACACTAAACACACTTGTATTCATTAGACACATAAGTATATGTGTCACTTCCTTGCAATTCCAAAGCACTGACTGTCAGATTACCACACCTATGAGCCAACCTGTGAAACACAGCCATCAGCAATAATAAAGATTGCTTAATTGTAGACCCACCATTCAGGTTTAAGCACTATAAAAATGCAGCAGGTAAGTTCACCTGCTTTCAACCAAAATGGAAGGAGTCAGAAGAAGAAGGAGGGTGAAAGGGGACAGAGGAGGAGGAGAAGGAGGTAGAGGAAGAGGTACCCCTCAATCGGGCCATGGAGGACGCCTGTGAACAGGTCGACTTGCAGCGGTGCAAGGATGGATTGGACATTCAACACGGTTCTTCCCACGTTGTCTTGCCAATGAGGATATGTCGCCTGTGATGTTGATGAAATCCTCTGGCCAGATCTAGCTACGCGAAGTGATAATGTCGAGTATTTTCTGATCTTTCTGATTCTGATGACCAGATCTTTTTTGTTTGTTCTGTAATTTTAACCTGTACGGGGTACAGTATTTGGTTACACTTTACGTGAAGGTATTTACACAAGAGTGACATGACACTGTCATGAACCTGTCATAAACATTATAAACAAGTCATAAACGCTTCTTTTAGTAAGTGTCATTGGGTTTTTGTCAGGACAAGTTATGGTTATAGGGTTAGGGTTAGGGTTAGGGTTCATGTGTCATGACTGTGTCATGACAGTGACAAATGTTCATGACAGTGACATGTCACCCTTATGTAGATACCTTCAAGTAAAGCGTTACCCTGTATTTTATGTTTGTCTGTGGTTTGCTGAGCTAACAGTGTTATACACATTACTGTAGTAGCTGTATGAAAACTAGGACCTGTTTTGTTGGGATTCTCCATGTTGACTGATTTGGGTTATATGGAGAGAAATGAATGATATTTTCCTCAGTCTGCAGCATTGGTCTTGTGTAGTGTTTGGTGAACTTATTGTATATTTGCACTTTCTCTGTGTATTCATTTACAGTATTCTAATCACTGAGAAGTAGAATTGCTAAAAGTGTTTTAGGTTAGCAACAGCAGTGTGTAACTGGTTCAAACAGAGTTAAGTACAGATTTTATAAATTAGTGTATAGTTTTTGCAAGAGTGTTTCATTTTGCAAAGGGTCTGAGGTGTTCTGCTGGTTGGGTGTGTGGTTGTGCTAACTGTGTGTAGTGTTTTGAAAAACCGGTCCCTGTTTTCAAAATAGTGCTTAAGCGTGCACGCACACACACACACACACACACACACACACACACACACACACACACACACACACACACACACACACACACACAGACACAGCCACATGGGTCTATAATAATCCTGTCAGGGGTCCCCAGCAAAACGCTAGACAGGCTCCAGTATGTCCACAACTCTGCCGCCAGGGTCCTCATCTACACCAAGACCTGGCAGCACATCACCCCAACCCTCATCCATCTTCACTGGCTCCCAATTAAGTCCCGCATCAAATATAAAATCCTCTTTCTCACCTACAAATCCTTCCATGCCCCTGGCCCCACAGTACCTCTCCGACCTCCTCAGTCCATACACCCCAACCCGAAACCTGTAGTCCTCAGACGCTGGCCTGCTCTCCATTCCCCACACCAGACTCTGTACCTTTGGAGACAGGGCCAAGGCCGATTGAAACACCTTCAGCTAAACAAATAGTATAATATCTTAAAAATAAATTCATAAAAATGATGTAATGTTTGCTGGTCGGTTGTTGTTGAGAATTATTATATATATATATATATATATAGTTGCAATACACTCGTGTAATATTAAATGCTTTGTTTTGATGTATAAATCAGGGGACAAGCACTGATAAGGATCGAGCAGTTGATCTGACACCTTTCAATATGTTAAACGTTCAAAAAGCTGCCTTAAAACGAGGCTCCTCTTCATCCCTGATTATCTTAAAACCTCCACGTGAATGGGAAAAGGCATGAAAATCATTTCATTAAAATAGTTCTTAAATACTGTGCTCTCAGGGTACCAGACAGACGAGGAACATATTTCACAAACAGAAACCAGTGGAAATCTCATATCCATATCTGTTACTTTCCCTTCCTCAGCCTCACACACACACACAAAAAAAGCACACACGCACCCCACACAAAATAAATTGATACATATGGCAGAGCAGAGGCATCTGAATCAAAACAAATCCCACTCCACATGACGGGGTCGTGATCTCTCCGAAGCGACAGACACCATTAATCTGACAAATATGACAAGCTATGGGTGTGATCTAAAATATATATATATATATGAACGTATGACACAAAATCAGCAATAATAGGGATGTGGCTGACGTGTGCCTGCTCATGTGAGGCAGGCAGAGAACAAAAGTGGTGAACAAATAACTTAGCTTGTTATCAAGTGGAATGATGAATGTACTTCTAACACTTGGCCATGATGGCTGCATCAGGCTTTCTTGAGCTACTTGATGAAAACGTGGCACGTGAAATGTGTTCACTAGAGGGTGTCACCGCCCTCTGCTGTATCCTCTTTCACCCACTCTTACCCTGTGCCTTTGACTGCAGAATTAAATAAAGTACATTAAAGGGATGTATTAACTAACGATGCATTGTGGATCGGTTAAAAATCTATATAAATGTGTAAAGATAACAACCGGTTTGAGATAAAAAAAAAAAAGAATCGCGATGCAATTTGAAAACGGCCTAAGGGTGTATTCTACTTTTGCTTTCACTTGTTTGACATCATATGTCATTATGTGTTATTAGTCTGTGTAGATCATTTATTTAGTTTATGGATATGTTTTAAAAATCTAATTATCAATCTTTTATATTATTTGTTTTATTTAAGATATAATACAATTTCAGTTGCGCTTTGTGTTGTTTGGCACAGTTTATATAAATAAAGGAATATTTTTTTCAGTCATCTGTCTGCAGCTCATTCTCTTAAAAAAAACTCCTGAAGAAAAAAAAATGGAAATCGTATCGTGAACTTAGACCCACTTCTAACCCGTACTTGTTAGTTGAGAAAGGCGGTAAATTAAACAGTGAAAAGCCTGTTTCTGTCGTCATATTCTGCATGCGGTTAATACGGCTTTCCCAAAGGCTGAGTTCAGACTCTTGGGCTTTTGATGATGAAGACGCAGCTCCCAATGTCTGTAATTGAAAGCTTTGATGCTGCTTTTTAATACTGTTGCTGCACATCGTGGCTTTCTGCCCCTGAGATACGGCAAACAGCATATGGACCGAGGTGGCTCTTTGCTCCATGGATCGCTGACTGCTGCACACTCATGAATTATGGAATTTGGCACAAATATGCAAATCTGGGCATTAGCCTAGTTATCCCCCTACTGTACAGTAAGTTATAGTGACTTATCTATTATGTATGAACCAAGGATGGGTGTGAAGAGGTCCTGGCAGTCGGCTTCACGGCCCTCACTCAGTTGCACACTTTCACATCATGAAAAAGCATGAACAGCAGGGGAGGTAGCTCCAAAACGCTAGCTTTCTGCCGCTCCACATCTCCGAAGACTTGGGAGAATTAGAGCTTGCTTCCATGCTCAATTGCCAAGCTCCTTAAAATAACAATGGCTTCCACAGGATTTGGAAGCCTGGAAGATACGTAAGGGAATAAGCATGAAGTTGTTGCTAATCCTCCAATTTCCCCCCACAAGGCTGCTATGAAATGCTAGTCTGATCAGTAATCAGTCCACAGGGGAGGCAGACAGGAGATCCAGCCAACTCTGCAGGGCACACATAGAAATCAGCCTCTGTATGACATTACCATCACAATGCTGGGTGAGTGATTGTACTCGGTTAACCTAATCATAGCGGCGTGTAAATATCCAAAATCAAGAAGCCAGCCGAAGGTTTTGAAATCAAACACACAGCCTGCTCGGGGCTAAAGGCATAATGAAGAAGTCCTGTTTCTCGGAGATAAACAGAGACATCATTAGCTCGGATCAAAGTCTATCATCACGCACATGACAGCTGACAACTTTGATTTAACGACGTGCCCAGGAAATAATCACACCTGGTCAAGGGTGACCCCAGTTGCCATGGTTACAAGACAAAGCCACTCCTTCACACTGCACCATAGTCAGCATTCCTGCTAGTTTCTGACAGGAGAACATTTTGAATTGAATTCTCCTCACTTTTTGTGTCCGGAAATTTTAAACATTATATAACCATATAATAATACTGCAGCTATTGTGCACGTTTAACTTGTTTTCGAAGGAGGGTAAAACCTTTTTCTTCTGGGGATAATTGTAGAAAAAGTGTCTGAGCTTTAGGGCTCTAGGGGTCTAATGTTGATACATGCCAGTTTTCCCCTTTTTAACAACCGCACATATGAAATATAATAAAACTTGGTTTATTCTGAGGGAAATGTCTGTGCAGCAGTTGCAATACAAAGCTGGAAGAGTGCAAATATCATTGGAGATGTATCATTAGTGACGTATTACGTCACATTCAACATTAGGGAAGACTCATCATGCTGTTCAGTTTGTATTCCACTCCCAAAGTGAAACCAAGGATACTCTATACCTAAATATAGCACATTACACTTTGCGCCAAGGGTATGAAACGGTACACACTTCCTGTCCCCTAAATGGGCGTGGCCTCGTTTGAAAGTGTAGTGAACGTCGTGTGGATGGAAGTTATATTTGTATAATTTATTAATATTTTCTTTAGCTAACTTTAAATTTAAAACATGAGAGCACATTTTACAGCTTTTTTTTTTTTTTTTTGCCTTAAGAGAATCAACCCACCAACCACAAAAAGCGAAAAAAGAAAAATGTAACTAAAAAAAGAATAAGGCATTTTTAACAATTTTTTTTTTATTTTTTTATTTTAAAAAAAACCTCGTCAAATATCAAGAATTGTCGTTCTCCTCTTTGACACCACTCCTCTTTGGTCAAGTAAAGCCAGCTGGATGAACTCCATCAAACAAACCATAATGACAGGAAATGGAAACAGTTTCTCCCCTGACCTCCTCTCTCTATCCTCCCCACATGAAACTCTCCTGACATTACAGCGTAACGTCCACTGACCCTTGTATATTTGTCCCGTCATAAATCACTACAACACATTGAGTTTTCTTTGGGCATTTAGGGGCTATCCACACGGGAACGCTTTTTGGTGCAAACGCACATGTTTCGTCCAAGCAAATCCTGTAAACGCACAGCCTGAAGACGTACTTTTTTTAAACCTGGTCGAAAACGGCACCCTCGCGGCTTCGTTTGGACGACAAAGCCACATACTTGCGTATCCATGATGTCATCGCCACACCCCTCGACCTTGAGCCTTCGACCTCTTACCCCGCGACAACGTCTCGTAACAACAATACCACCTACATAAACAGTCCTAATCGTGGATGTGTTAAAGGTGCTCTAAGCGATATTGGGAGACGTTATAGGGGAGGTTTGCTGTATGTGACAAAAAATGTTGTAATCTAAAAAAACGCGTGACATCGCTTAGAGCACCTTTAAGAGAACGGGTCCTAATGCCCAGAGATCGTTTTGGTACGTGTGGACGTGGCCTTAGATATCATAACACCTCCCTTGACCACCAATCGTTTTTACAACCAGACTCATAAATACTTTCAGGAAAATCCCACAGACCAACCCGCTGCCTTCTATCTAACTCCACCATTACTTACTCGGTTGCTTCCAGGACAAGCAAAAGCAAACACAATATCTGTCCCAGTTTAACTTCAGAGAAACAGTCAAGTTCATTAGCCGGGGAGGGAAAATAATGAGGGCTCACCCCTCTGCCATAGTGAGCCTTCGCTAGTGTACACATTCAATCTGGCAAACCGTTTAAATGACCTTTTTTCAAACGCCGCCACCCTAGCCATGTCACAAGCCAATTCTTGGATTGATGGCGTGCCACTTTTCTGACCAATTACTTACTCGTTACTGTTGTGAATTCCTCAAGCTACGGAGACTGTGTAGGTTACAGTGTGTTTAGCTACGGCTACGTTAGTTACGTACGCTAATTACAGAATTTACGATCGCCCATTCAGAAGTCAGAGACGATGTAAGTTTGTACTCTTTATATTTAGTTATTGTTGCAGCAGATTAATCTATTCCGGAGTTGTTTCAGTCTGCAGTGAGTACTGAATGTTAACCGTTTGACCCTGTGATGTGAAGCTGATCTAGTGTATCTGGATGTTTGACCCTGTGATGTGAAGCTGATCTAGTTTATCTGGATGTTTGACCCTGTGATGTGAAGCTGATCTAGTTTATCTGGATGTTTGACCCTGTGATGTGAAGCTGATCTAGTGTATCTGGATGTTTGACCCTGTGATGTGAAGCTGATCTAGTTTATCTGGATGTTTGACCCTGTGATGTGAAGCTGATCTAGTTTATCTGGATGTTTGACCTTGGGATGTGAAGCTGATCTAGTTTATCTGGATGTTTGACCCTGTGATGTGGAGCTGATCTAGTGTATCTGGATGTTTGACCCTGTGATGTGAAGCTGATCTAGTTTATCTGGATGTTTGACCCTGTGATGTGAAGCTGATCTAGTTTATCTGGATTTTGCTAGCTTGCTAACTTTCCTGTACATCAAACATGTTACTAGCTAGCGTGTGATACGTTTTTGGGGCTTTAATTGTTACTGTGCTGGAGAGGATGTTCATTTTACATGCACAGTGTGATAATTGTACATTTTATTTCAGTATTTGTTAATATTTGTTATTTTAATATAATATATTATATTATTATTATATATATAATTCCTTTGGCTACAGCCTTAGGCTAAACATTTGACATAATATAAACAATATGATGTTCAAACTTATGACTGCTTTCTTTAATAACTAAATAACACAATACTTGTACTTTTACTTTCAGTACTTGAGTAGTACATTTTAAAATAAACTACTTGCAATACTTAAGTACAAAAAATGTTGAATACTTTAATACTTCCACTTTAGTGTGTTGCTTAAAGAGCACTTCTACTTCTACTCAAGTCACTTTTTTGATAGAGCACTTGTACTTTTACTCAAGTATGGGTCTCTAGTACTTTAAACACCTCTGCTTACATGTAATTCATATATTCAGCACAGATCTTTAATTTTCAGTGTTTGATATTGTGCGTATCCAAAATGAATTAAAAAAAGGGGATTTACTTCAGTAAATTTACGGTATGGCCTAAAGTCTGGAGAGCGCTGATTTAAATAAAAAGCTAGAGTGTGTCTTTACAGTCGCGGACATACAGACCCATACAGTATCCTAATTATCACGACATTAACAGCCCCAGACCTCACTTTCAGAAGCACGGTTGCTAAGTGCTGCTTATGACTGAAGACTGTGAAAGAATGGAACTATTTTAGATACCCACCAATTAAAAACTGCTTTTAAAAAATAGGATGAGGCTGCTGCTGAGAAACAGCATGTTTCATTTGAATTTCATCAGAGAACTCATTCCAGTCAAACACCCGGCGGCGAAATCTTTAGTCAGATATGGGTTGAGGGTGGGGGGAACCGGGTTTGGGAGGTTAGGTACAACCCTGAAACACACACACAAACACACACACACACACACACACACACACACACACACACACACACACACACACACACTATAAAATCCTATTAATATCCTAATGTGCACACACCTGACGCACCCTGTGTTTTAGTGATGGGGGGTAAGAAATCGATACAGCATAATATCGCAATATTTTCTGTGGCAATACTTTACTATTAATACACGTATGCCAAGTATCAGTCTTTTATTATATAAATTGCACTTGACAATTTTACTTTTTGGTAGTAGAGTAATACAATCAATTGCTTTTTTCAGTCCACAAGATGGCGCAGTTGAGTGTTTTTTTTTCTGGTGAGGTCAGCAGGGGTGACTGTCAGCGTGCACGAGAAAGTTGGGAAAATACATTTTTGCGGTAATAACTTGCAACATATCACAGAATATCGCAATAGGTTTAAAATCGCAATTATATTCAGGGGTGATATTATCGTACATGCGCCACAAACAGATTCTGGTGCACAGAACTGCCACCCTCAAGTGTGTGTGTGTGTGTGTGTGTGTGTGTGCGTTTTGACCAACCACACAATGTTAACCTGGCCGGTTAACAGTGACTCAGGTCAGTGACAAATGCTCTACAGACAACTGACGGAGTGAAACTCAGATCATCACTGGAGAGTGTCCGGTTCAAGTCCTTGCTCTGATCCGGATAGGCATGGGCCAGTTTGAAAAAGTCACGGTCTCAAAACCACTAACATTTTTCGTCATACCGTTCCTGTGCTATGAGCGTTTTTTTATGAGAGTGCAGTTTACAAATCCCTCTCCCTGCCAGTGTGCAGTGTGTTTAAAAATAAAATACATTGTGTTCTACGGAAATAAAGTCGTTTTTTATCCAGACATCAAGTCCTAATAATACATTTTAAAGCTGTAATTGCCATACCGCAATACCGTGTGTTTTTTTGCTGAAGATTATCATACCGTCAGCTGGGGAGGTGCCAGCTCACCTCCTGCCGAGGTGCCCTTGAGCAAGACATTGAATACCACCCCCCCCCCCAACTGCCTGGAGCTCCAACTATGTGGCAGCCCCATCACTGTGGCATCTGTGGCATGTGTATGATTGTCTGTGTGTGTGTAATAAATAAAAAAAGTGAAAACATTGAATTTCCCCAAGAGGGGATTACTTTTACTATACTTCTTTTTTTTTCATCATTAACAGTAACACACTGGTAACATGTGCATGTGTGGTACTGCAATTTAAACTGTTCCTTAGAACAGCCTTAGTGTCAGGTGTTTTTCTTTTCGTAAGTGAAAAAATTTAGCTGTCATTTCAGTGTACGATGCATAGGAAGTAACTATTACAATTGAAAGACTGTGTTTAACCTGTGTACAGCTGTGCATGGCGCTAAGGATACACAACGGCATAAAACTTTAGAACGTGTGCGCACAGCTGCTCACTGTTGCCGGTTGACATGTAAACCAACACGAAGCTGGAGGAGTTCAGTGACCATCCAGTGTGTGTGTGTGTGTTGTGTGTGTGTGTGTGTGTGTGTGTGTGTGTGTGTGTGGGTGGGGAGTCGGTTTAACACTGAATATTAGCTTTCTCTTATCTATTGGAGGCATTTGATGACCGGTCAAATTTTTCATATATATATATATATATATATATATATATATATATATATATATATATATATATATATATATTTTTTTTTTTTTGGGAGGGGGGGATTAATGCATTTGCAAACACTGTTTTATGCCTTTGAGAAATGCTGCAGCTAGAAGCACCAGCTCACATAAACCAACACCCACACGCTTATAATTAAAGGTGAATTGCACAGCCTGTGGTAATTTGCATCCTGTGACGTGAGTATGTGGCTGCTGGAATTTCAGCAGACAGGAGACACAGGAGATGTGATGCTGATGGGAACACATCAAGGCTGCCTTTCACCAAGAACAGGAAATTGGCAATAACCACTATAGCTGCATGTGTCTGCCCTTTAAATTGAGCGCATAGGCTACTTATTAACGTCAAGTATACAGTATGACACCTTTTTAGTTTTTCATCCACCAGTCTTCAGCACTAAAAAGTAGAACTTGCGTCTGTGTGAGCTTTCTGCTATTTGAATCTCATTGACACACACTAACTTAATACATTTCTAGCCCAAACTTTTAACGCATTAAAAGTGTAAATGTGAAGTTGATGTAATATGACATAACCCAAGAGGGTTTTTTAGTGAAGAGATTGCTCCTACCGGAGCTTATAAAGCAAATTTATGGGATGTAGCATTTTAATTAGTCAGATCAATACTGTATTACAGAGGATTTAAATGGGATCTGCAGGGAAAAGACAGGGCAACTCATTTCACATGAATGAATGATCATGTTTCAAAATGTACGAGACTCAGCTTGCTGCGAGGCGATTCTGGATTTATTCTATCTTAATAATTGATAAATGAATCGCCCGTGAATAAAAAAAAAAAAAAAAAAAAGCATAAAACATCCTTTTGTCAGACGCTGCAAGGGAGATTTCAAGCGTTAAAAAGCGCAAAAAAAGCATGCGCGTGAGCCGCCGTTTCGTTCAGGGAGCGGAGCGCGTCACACAGACAAAAGTAGAGGAAATGTGTCGAGAAAATCTGGTTACCTCGCACGGGGTTTCGGCCAGGATCTCAGCGCGCCTCTTGGGTTTGGGCTGATCTCAGGAGCGGAGGATGGTGATGGTGATGGTGATGATGCTGAACCACGGAGCGCACTTTGGCGCACTGCCGGTCCACATAGAAGAGAAGCAAGAAAAGCGTCCGTCTCTCCTCTCGGCCACTCTCATCACGGATTCACTTAAAGGCAGACACCAGCAGGGGAACGGGAGTCCTTGTTTATTCAAAAGCGGATAACTCGGTTCCCGTCTCCCAGCTCACGCAGACAAGCCTGTGCCTAGAAACGCGCCGGGCAGAGTTGTGCCCAACAAGCCGCTGCTTTGCGTAGCAGAGACAGAGGGGGCGGGAGCGGGGAGGAGCCGTCTGCTCTGCCGTCGGGGTTGAGGGAAAGGTGCTCTCCTCGCTGATACTCTGCAATCACCAGCCGTACAAAGCTGCAGTTCACACTTTAGCACAATGATCCCTATCTAATCATCTACCCTCAGCGGGGAGAGACTACTTACACTGTCACTCTAACATTGTGTTAGTGTAGTATTGTTCTGCCTGTGCAGATACACTGTATACAGTATGTGGCCAGGTGAGAACTAGGGCTATACAATATATCGTTGTTTTTTTTTAATTATCGTCATCGCGATATCAGCTGGCGCAATAAACACACCGCGAAAAAGGCTCCGACATATCCCGAAAGACACTCTGAGATATTTTTTGTGTTAGTTGAAGGAAAATACCAGCAGAAAACTGGATTTTAAAATGTAACTGCCATTCTGTTTTTAATGCTGCCTTTTATATTCAATTCAATGTTTAATATGTTTAATAAAAGAATGTTGGAAATTATTTCCTTTGGTTTTTATTCAACAAGCAATATATGTTGTATTCAGCGGAATACTGAGAGCAACAGAACTGAGTACACTATAAAATCTGTTCATTTATCGCTGGTAATGTCGCGATATTGAACAACGTTATCACATATCGCATATTTTCCTCGTATCGTGCAGTAGTGAGAACTATTTAGTATTACAGCTTTATTTGGGCTCTGGTGTATCCAGTAGATTTTGAATGCATGTCTATAATAAATAACATGTCTATATGAAATGCACAATGATATTAAACTCCATCTATAATGTGTGCTATGACTGTATATTGACACCATGGAGACAACCAGACATTAAACCGCACACAGACACAGTGTCAGTAGAAAGAACATGCCAAGGCCATCATAACATCACCACTAAGCATCACTCCACTATAAGTGCTTGTAGAAATATTATAGTGGCATGAGAAAAAATAAAGGGGAATTGAAGCGATTTTACACGTGCATTTATTTTACCCGTCTCAAGCCTGGGCTTGAGAAATTGACATTACAATGTAACACAAAATGTTACCAACCCTGCCTTTAAGAGGACTGGTGTTTTAACCCAAACTACGATCTTTTTTCTTATCTTAAAGGTGTTCTAAGCGATGTCACATGTTTTTTAGGCTACAACATTTTTTTTTGTCAAATACAGCAAACATCTCCTCACTATCCGCTAGGACTGCGCCCTCTTAGTCAATTAGTCGACTAATCGGTCGTTTTGGTCTTAGTCAATTTAGATTTCTTTAGATTAGTCATGTTTTATGCTTTTTTCATGCTGAATGACTTATTTCCAAGAAACGTTCGAGCATATCTCTGGTAAACACAAGAATTAAAGTGGTGTTTTGCATGACTTTGCAGAGAAACTCAGATTTACAGATCTGTCGATTAAATCAACTAATCGATTAGTCGATACAATTGAATGAGTGTTAGTCGACTAAGAATTTCTTCAATCGAGCACAGCCCTACTCTCCGCTAGCTGCCTGAACACACTGTAACTGGCCAACCTGCACCACCAAACATAACAAACAGTCTTCCAGCGTTCCAACCAATAACTGATAAGAAGGATTTGGGGGTGGGGGTTGAGGGGGGGGAGGAGGAGCTAGCCTCGTTTTGTTTGAAAATACTTTGAACATCAACAAGAAGGGCCGTCACCCAACATCGCATAGAGCACCTTTAACTATTCGTTTTGATGCCTAAACTTAACTGTTGTTGCTGCATGACAATCACTTTTTGTCGGCTAAACTCAACTGCAAGGGCTGTACCTGGCTCACAGCCACTTTTTCTTGACTAGACTTAACTATACAGACCGCTAAACTTAACTGTCATGTGACCAGTCATCACGTGACTGGCCGGCTGTCGCCGTCATTTCGTAGGCTATCATACGAATTTCTGTGCATACGTTTTTGTACGATATTATATAAACCCGTTCATGAGAATGTGTTGTCAAAGAATAAGGGTGATCGTTGATAATAACTTTGTATTGATTTGCACTGACCTTTCTCTCTCAGGGGCAGGGGCGGATCTACAGGGTGGCAAAGGGGGGCAGCTGACCCCCCACTGTAGGGCCTTGCCCCCCCAGCTGCCCCCCTAACTTTGGTGTTCAAAAAACTTTGCTTGTAAAAACAAACTGCCACAATGTGCACAGGCTTCTTAAAACATTGAAAAAAACAATTAATTTATATTAATTCATAATAAATAATAATTGTAGATGTAATCTTAGTCCCCTGCCCCTCAAATACTTAGCTACGTCCCTGCATCAAACGTGCAGAGCGGCGTTCGCACATTCTGGCTCGCACACAGACAGCGAGTCTACTGCGGTGCGGTGGCCCTGCATCCCGGCAAAGACTGGAGCGACCGAGCCGAGCCTCGGAAAGTAAAGTCAGTTTCCCCAGGTGAAGTTAAAACACACGTTTCATGTAAAGTTAAATTTATAATAAATGTAATGTATGCTAAAGGCGAGTCAGCATCAACAACAGCGCGTCTGTTAGCCAAAAGTCAATTCTGCTGTTTTATTAGTTTGATTTCAGTAAAGACAAGAAGAGCATAATACAAAATATTACAAACTGGCATGTTTGAATTCATAACGTTTACAGAGGGTTGTCGTTTCGGTGGCGTTACGTTACAACACACTACACAGTGCTTGCTGAGACCGATCATATGTATATGATTAGTTAAGGAGTATTATAAAATCCACTTCCTCTCACATATCACGGCAATACGGCTGCACAAATTAAACCAGGCAACATCCTTTACTGTCAAACTGGGAAAACAAAAAATACAATGAGGTTAAGAAGGCTAGTCTAAACATAACTGATGTTATCATGTAATACATCTCGTCTAATCTTATGTTTTTAGGCTACTTAATTAGCTAAAGGGCCATACAGTGTAATGTAATAGAAGAATAACAAGAGCTTTTCACATCTTGACTTTTGCAGGCCAGAGTAGCTGGAGATATTAGCTGAAGCCTAAAAGTGGGGATATTGCCAGCTAAGAAAATCCTGAGATGTGCTCAGGAGGAAGAGAAGGAGGGAAATGAAGAAGGAGAAGACAGTAAACTGGAGAGTCCAGGCAGGTCAGAGCAGGAGAAGACCACAGAGGGGGATGCAGAAATGAGTGAAAGAGAAGAGGGAAAGGAAGAATTGACTGTGAGGGATGAAGAGGAGGCTGCAGGTTCAGAGAGAGGGACAGAGGCAGAGAGTGCAGGAGGCAGATGAAGATGACAGAGAGGAAGAGGAGGCTGCAGTTACCCCTGGACCATATGGTTGGTTTATATTCTCCTTACATATAAATTGCAGTACAGTAACATAACATGTCGTGACATGACGTGTTTTCAATTTTTGGCTATTTCCATTCTGTTGTATATGTTATAGGGTTAGATATTCAATTCAATTCAATTTTATTTATAGTATCAAATCATAACAAGAGTTATCTCGAGACACTTTACAGATAGAGTAGGTCTAGACCACACTCTAAAATTTACAAAGCCCCAACAATTCCAACAATTACAGTAATTCCCTCAATATGCAAATATTTACATATACAACAACAGTTCACTCTTCTCAAAACACTTTACAGATAGAGTAGGTCTAGACCACACTCTTTAAGTTACAAAGACACAACAATTCTCCAAAGAGCAAGCATTTGGTGCAACAGTGGCGAGGAAAAACTTCCTTTTGAGCAGAAACATCAGGCAGACCCAGGGTCTTGGTGGCCGCTGCCGGTTAGATACAGATGGATACAGATATACAGGTATAGAGAATTATGATTCATAATAATGGTAATTATAGTAACAAAACAGATAATGGAACTATGACTAGAAATAATAGTTGTAGCAGTTTAGGGCATAGCAGGGCGTTGCGGTACAGTACATTATAAGGCTGTGGGTAGGTGTTATTCTCTGCCCGTTACAGATATCTCCACGTTATGCTGGTCTCAGAAAATATTGATTTCTTTCTGCTCCCAATGAATAGGAAACTTTTCCCTCTTTGTTCAAAGCAGTCTGTCTCTAAGTTTAAGCCGTACTAATTAACATACTACCAAACTTTAGTGATTCTTTCTCCCTCTGTTAACATCTCCTTGCGTCTGTAAGTCTAAAAACAGACTCATCACCTCACAGGTGGGACATAATGTCTGTAAAAGACAAAGCTGTTTTACAAAGAAAGGGTCAGATATGCCTAGGAGCGACATGCGAATCCAAAATCCCCATCCATAATGGAAGTGTGTGTGTGTCTAACATCCCCATTGACTACGCTGACTACTTCCTACAGGAGAGTCTCAGAATCCTTACTGTTGTAGCCTGATTCCTAAAAGGAGAGCCAAAGGGAGGGCAAGTGAAGGGCGCATTTATATTTCAACAGCCCAGTCCACCTTTAGAGAGAGGGAGAAAGACAGAGATCGTATTTGATTGCTTAAAAATGCATGGTGTTTGTACGACAAAAGACGGCAGCTGGATTTAGATCTCAATGTCTGGAAATGGGGACATTAAAGAAGTCGCAGTCTAGTCAGCGCCAGTGCAGCTGACATGGGAATCCGAATAGCTTTAAATGAGCACGAAAGAGCCCTTTCAAGTTATGGGTTAACAGTTTGGAGAGTGGAAAGCAAAATGTCTGCCATTCTTAATAAAATATAATGCTGTGCTCGATAAAAGATGTTGGAAAAAGGGAATATCTAGGACCCCCAAGGGGTCCTGAGCCTACTTTGGGGACTACTGGGGTGTAAGAGATGGAATAGTTGCTGGAATAGGCTGTACTTTGCAGCGTTGAGATGTATTTGATAATTTATCAGGCGCCTGTTCTCTGAGCAGCAGTGATAACCTACAGCCCACAGCCGGCAAGACACCTAGAGTCACAAGGTCTCCAGCTCAAAATGAACTTTTCATGCTGACTCAAGGCAATATTTTTAAATCATATCCTTAATATTGTTAACTTTTCAGAGGTGAATCTAACATTAAATCTGCAGTGCAAGCTATTATTTATTGAAAAGGGATTTATTATTTATTTCACAGGTATTTTACCCTGCTAGTTTTTGCTTTGTTGATGATTTGCAGATGGACTATTTGTAATACTGACCCTTACATGCATTTATTGCTTGCCAGTAGCTCTAATACAAACTGTCTTTTCATGTAATTTGAGTGTTCTGTTTGTCACTGCTGAATATTGTGTAATCTGCTTCCGCGACTCAATGTGCAACCAGAGAGCTTCACCGGTGCTCAGACATGTCCTGGCCTGGAAAAGACTTACGCTGATGAAATTTTCATTGAGCAGATGAAGCGGAGCGCAGTTTCATAATTCTCTGGTGAGTTGCATCAGCCTGTACTGATATCGTTTTATCAAGACCCACTAAGAGCAGATCTGATGTCTTGATAGCTGAGGGAAACTGTTCTCTTTATGGATGATCCCAACCAAAGAGCTATGGAACATATGCATCATGACAGAGGGGTAGTTTTGGATCAATGTGGCACTTTTCCATCAGAGCATGTTATTGTCCCTTAAAGGTCCCATATGGTAAAAAGTGAGGTTTCCATGTCTTTTTTTTTAAATATAAAGCAGGTTAATGCTATATTTACTGTGAACGTATCAAAACACTCAGTTGATGGAAAAATGCACAGTGTATGTATTCAGAAACAGTGTATTAAACGCAAGCCGTTCTCACTCCCATCTTGTCAACATACTGACGCTTGGTCAGTGGCCTTCAGTGGGTTTACATGCACAGCCTTAACCAGGGTATAGTCTTACCCCAGTAAAGTGAATAACCTGGTAACTCTACCTCTGGTAGAGTAGGTGGCGCTCCGCCAACGTACAACTGATTGGAATAAGGCTTTTTCTTCTGAATTACCTTTGTCATAATAACAACGACTTGGAAAGTGGACATGGACACATTTTCAGCGCTGTACATTTCCTGGTAACTCGGGATATTGCCTAAATACCCAAATACAATTGGGTTTTTAAACTGCATGTCAGATGCATGCGTGTCAGATAACGATGCTCAAGGCACCCTTTAGCATCTGTATG
Source organism: Perca flavescens (assembly GCF_004354835.1). Taxonomy (NCBI): domain Eukaryota; kingdom Metazoa; phylum Chordata; class Actinopteri; order Perciformes; family Percidae; genus Perca; species Perca flavescens. Next base: position 2,099,365 of record NC_041347.1, read on the forward strand.
GGACGCACCGGGCAGGAATGGTAGGGAGTAGTATTAAAGACCAAACATCCGCATAAGGAGGTAGGTTGGGTGCTGGTTGGGTCAAACAAGACAGGATTTTCACCCAGGAGACTGGGGTTCGTGTCCCGTTTTTGTCCCGTGTGGCACTTAAACGTACATCTTTTAACCCCACCCACGGTCTTTTCCAAACCCTAACTAAATGGATTTACCCTGCACATTGAAATATGACGCAAAAGTTACACCCAGAGCGGTAAATATTTACACCAAAGGGGTACCCAGAGCGTTAAAAAATGACAGCAAGTGGTCCTGAAAAAGCGTCAGTTTGTGACGGCAAGGGGTCCTGAAAAAGCGTCAGTTTGTTGACAAGTTGGGAGTGAGAATGTGTTGTGAATCCAGCCGTAAAGACTTCTTTACTGTTGTGATGTCACATCTATACCAAATATAGGTAGAAAGTGGCACTACAGTGCCGTTACAGTCATTCCCCGGTTGCATTGATGGTGCAAAGAGAGCCATAGAGCCGAGAGCGTAGATACAGAAGACCCGGAATTCGGACCGGACCAATCAGAGCTGGGCTTTTTCCAAAAGAGGGCTTAAAGAGCCAAGCACCAAAAGTGGTGAATACAGGTATATTCAGACAGACAGTATGAGAGTTTTTTTTATTTTTATTTTTTTTTACCTTAAAGCATGTAAACATGTTCTAGTGGAAACCCAAAATACAAATATGAACCTGAAAATTAACATAATAGGGGACCTTTAACTGTCAATACCACAACACATTCCGGGTTGACTACAACAACACGTTCAGGAAATATAACAATGGTTTCTCTAAAAGAGTGTAATAGTGGGATGCATCTACTGTATATCTTTTACTGCAGGGATTTGAGCAAAATTCTTGCAGAATAGTGTTTACAATTGAATTATTAAAATGTAACTAAAACATGTAAGGATGCTTGAGATTCATATTTGGCTCAGCGACAAAGATGGTGATTTGTTCAGTAATGCATCATAATTCTATTTCCCATATTTTCTGTTCAGTGTTTTTAAAAAGTTAAAACATCTTTTACATTCCCTCCAACAGATAGTTTAGCAGGAATATGAGAAATAGGAGTAAAAACAATGAAATGTTATTGTTTTTGGCACTTGGTGTCTTGCCAAACCTGTGGCAACTGCTTCATGTTTATTTAAACACTTGGAAATCAGAGGAGGCTCTTGGTTAACAATGGGCTAGTCTGATATTTTCCATTAAATTCAATGTCAATAACTGTCAGCATGGTTATCTTTCTATTTCCACAATCTGGGAAAGTGGGAATGTTCAAGGCTCCAACTATTAACCTGATCAACAAGACAAGGGCCAAGACAAGCTTCTCAAAGTGCCTTTTTAGTGCTGAGAATTCATGAAATGTACTCCTACTTTCAAACATAAGGCTTTAGTGCGTATTTCTGTTGCCCCCATGATGAATTCTAAGTAATGACAACAAAACTGTTGGCGTGTCCATATGATATGATTGTAGCAACTCATTTGGCAATGGCTTGAATGTAACGGACATTTATTAATATCAAAAAGTTACGCATTAAAGCTTTAAGTATGAAAGCAAGTTATCAAATTTCTTAAAGCTAAAAATCACTCTTACTCTCCCAGTTATTTTAAGACAGCTCCAGAGGTGTCTCAAGTGGTTAGGAGTTGCCGGTAGGGGCTTGTAATGGCGCTGAGGAGACAGAGACGTGTGCAAATATTTCAGGAGAGGAAGAATGTTTTTGAAATGATAGACAACGAGCAGTTAATCAAACAGTATCGTTTGGACAGAGCAGGATTAAAATATCATAAAATCTAGGCCATATATAGGCAGGTCAGATAACAGCACCCACATAAATTCTTTATGGTCACGTGTGTTGAACGTAAACTCCTCTTAGGAATTTCACCATTCAATGTGAATTTATCTGAGAATATTCTTAAATAAGGACATTTATTCAGTGATTGGTCCATCCTTATGTCGTCATCCAAAATCCAGTTTGAGCCAAGATCTTTTTTAGCCTTAAATCAATTCTTAGCCGTGCTCTTGTGAGTCATTCTCAGAGACTTGATAAATACGGGCCCAGGTCATTGAAGTTTGTTGTAAAATACCTGACTTATCTAAATGCTCCATTTTGTTCCCCTTATATTTGTCTTCTTCTTTGTCATTTTGTTGTTTGGTGCTTGGCAACTATAGTGTACACAGTGGGATTAGCTTCATTTTTTTCTGTGTGTTGTTTTTCATTCGTACCTGGCTGATAAGGCTAAAAAACAACATTGATGAGAATGGAGTTGTTGGAAGGAAAACAATGAGCTTAAAGACACATCACTCAATAAAGCTAAAAGGAACTTCGGAATTGGGTGAAAATTTGCAGTGGGTTTGTAAACCAAGGGCGTAACTTTGGGTTTAACATTGGCGGGACTGGCTAGTCCACACAACATTCCGGGATGGGAGAAAAACATGCTTTGGTTTATTGGCATTTCTTTAAACCAATCACAATCATCTTGCTAAGCGCCATACGGAGCAATGGTGTGTCGGCAAAATAGCCTCGGGATTGAACTTGTTTTGGTGGAACGTGTAAGTTCAAAAGTTCATTAAGTCATTCAACAGAAAACTCAGATTGGACAGCTAGCTGTCTGGATTTAGAGATCTGAGGAGCAGTTAACCACAGTCCTCATAAATCCACCGGAGTTTAAAATTACAACACAAAGAAAGTGGAAGGTAACAGATATCCGGCCTAACTGAGTGAAACCTGGTGGAATTTTCGTCGACCCCGGAGCAAATCCTGGAAGTGGAACATTGTGGGTTGAGATCTTTTTTTGAGCAAAATTTCAATTTTGAGCATATCAAACGCTTCATTTCCTGCATTTTCGTAAATGTTTCTGCAACAATTTGTGCATTTTCTGCATGAAGTTATGGTGCAAATGTCTTTATTTTATGTAAATGAAATTATTATTAGCTTTTATTAGATTTGCACCGGCCAGTTTTGCTTATTTGGGGGGCTGTAACCCCCCTATCCCCACTGTAAATTATGCCTATGGTGACGACTATTACATTAAGATAAGATAAGCCTTGTAATAAATACAAATAAGACAGTAATTAGAAAATAATTAAATTAAAAATAAATAAATAACGGGGTACATAAACTCAAGTTACTATTAAAGTTAAAGTTATTATACATTGTCATTTAATTGATTGTTATTACCGAAAGTATTGCAGTAGTGCAGCTTTAATCTGGGCTGCTTTGAGTGAATGTGCATGTGAACACCTTTTGATGGGATTGCACCACCTCTAAAATGTGCGCCATGTTCAGTCAATTTTTTTCTTCAAAAAAGGACATTAACGTTTTCAACTGACTCACAGCTCCATTGTGACTTTATGAGAGAGTCTGACTCTCGGCATTGGTTCTTACTCTGATTATCTGTGAGAGGGAAAGCCAACACTCCAGGTCATTCATTGTGATTGCTCACTGCGACTTGTTAAGTATGAAGAGAACAACTCTTGTCAGCTAGGAACCACCATGAGGTGTGAGGTGACTCAATCACCATGGTCACCGAAGAGGCTGTCCCATCAATTCTTTGCATGGCAATGAAATACATTATTTTCCCGCAGGACGGGTTCAAGAGCTGCGACCTCCCACTCTACTGCTTTACTCTACGGATGATTCAAAACGCAGAGAGCTCTCATTATCCTGCGAACAAAGCCAAGGCACAGAGGAGAGTCAATTAATTGTTGACCTATGATGTATGTTTATGGCTGTCACGTTGTAGGAGCTGAAGAAACATCAAAATAGATTATGTTGGAAGTTTTTAGTACAGCTTAAAAAAACATTTTCACATTCTTGCTGAGACCTAGATAAGAAGATCGATACCACTCTCATATTTGTACGCTAATAGTGTCAATAGTGTCTAACAGTGTACTCGGAAGTAGGATTTTCTGAGGTCAAAGTCGAAAACATGCCCCCTGACCTCGGATTTCCAAGCTCGGAACTCAGACAACCTCGCAGTACCCCGAGATTAAAATCCAATATGGATGCCCCGGGAATCAACAGTAGTTAAAGCTGTAGTAACAGAAAGTTATTAGCTCTTCTGTGTTATTTCATACAAACAGTCCTGTCCAACTTCTATCTGTGGACATGTTACGCTGTTTGTATGCACAAAAACAACTCGTATTGCTAACAATGGCTAACCTGGCTAGAGCTATCCCCACAATGAACAATCCAAGTTATAAATTAAACACATTCAACTCGGGTGTGACGTCATTCCCAGCTCGGGCTTCCGAGTTCCGAGGTAAATGGAACGCACTATAAATATGAAGCTACAGCCAGGAAACAGTTAGCTTAGCTTAGCATACAGACTTGAAACAGTACATAACGCTCAGTAAAAGTCTTTGCTTTTTGTCCGAATTTGACCTGCAAGATATTATCCAGTCAAATATAATGCATCCATGGAGTGGTATCGATCTTCTCATCTAACTCGGCAAGAAAGCAAATAAGCGTATTTCCTAAAATGTCTAAATATTCATTTAATACGTGTGATACTACCAGCGGCAGGTGTTTAGCCGCCAATAGGTGACTGTGCGCCGGCTACAGGCACCGCCAGCTAACGGCCTTTCAGAGGCCATGGTAGTGAAGTTTAGCCAGAAAAGTGTCATGCGGTGATGACAGTTAAGTTTAACAGTTAAGAACAAGCGTTTCCTGGGTGAAATTATTTTGTTTGCCGGTTGGAAGTGAATTCCACTCCCTAGCTTGAAAGTGCTGTATTTTAATTTGACACGGCGTTGTGATTTTTCATTTTGAGATTATTTTCCATTGGAAATTAGCCTGGGAAAAATTTGATATTTGCTCTGCAAATCAGTTTGACCAAGAGCCCATTCAAGCCCATTTCCAATTTTTCCAAATCGAGGCACCAATCACAACCGTTGAGGCGGGCTTTACACGATGACGATAGCGCAGCGACAGCAAGCAACCCGTTGATGCCGCTGTCGCTGCTACGTCACCCAGCTTGTTCGTCTGATTGGTTGAAGGACTATCCAATTGCACCCAGAGGCATTTGAGCGCCGTCCGTTGGTGACGCCCCTTTGGAAATGAGCTGTGAACGAACCTTCCCCAGACCCACTCTCAGTTACAACTGAGAAGGGTCTGGTGTCAACCAGGCCAATTGGAAATTGAAGTTCATGAATGTATGTTTTGGCATGGCTGTCTGAGTGGCACTATACCCATGGTATTGAAATGTGGATTTAATTCTTGCATGTTTGGTTTTGTTGTGCATGATCAAAATATAAAATACCCCCCCTCTGCTTTTTTTCACAAATCGCACGGTTTTAAATGATTCCCTTCGTGTGTGACAGAAAGTATTTCCAAGCCGTCAGTTCGTCTCTGTGTTCAACGCTAGCTGAATCCGAGGATCCGCCAAGCTAATTTGGAGCAGGTGATGTGGGAAAGTTATAATTGTGCCTTTGTTCACACATTTACAGCTGACAATGTACCACCTGCCACTGTGTGAAGCGCGCTCTGATTATATGCCGCCTGTACTTGCCATGTGGTTTACGCACAGACATAATAATTCAGACATGCTTTGTAAATAAGCTCATCACAGATGCAGAACATAACCTCCTTAAATAGTGACATATTTAAACTCGAGAGAAAAAAACATTACTTTGCATTTGATTATATTAATCGATTTCCATAGTGTCAATTCAAGCAAGGTGTTATATAAAATATAAAAGTTTTTTTTTCATTGGAGCTTTTACTGTGTAGGAGTGTATCATTTCACTGCAATGTGAAATGTGGCCTGGCGGCTGGAGTTCATTATCCTGCTCTTGGTCTGGTGCTGGTTAGAGAGCAAACCTCTGAGCAGGTTCCAGCCCCCAATCAGATGAGCATGAACTTCCCTCACAACGGCTGGCTGCGCAATCAGATGAGCACATACCTCGCTTATTCTCGCCCCAGACCCTCTCCACACGAGCAGAGTGTGTGATATGTGGGCGGTATTTTTAGAAACACTATTTCATAGTCACTGAGGTGCATGGCTTCCCTGTTGAATTTTTTCGATCAAATACCTATCCTGATTGAGAACGATTAAATCTGCTTCTTGGCTGTCTGGAACAATGTTGCACAAGTCCCTGAAACTTACCACCACGAAAAGCATTTTCCTTTCCTTTTCAATAACATACACACAGAAGAGGATCAGGGCCACATGTAAAAAATGGATTTGAGTTCAGAGTTTAAAGTCAGAATTCTGAGAAAAAAAAAACTTTATTCTGAGTTTCAAGGCTGTTTAAAGTCAGAATTCTGACTTTAAAGTCAATACTCAAAGACATTTTTCACGTGGCCCTAACCCTCCACCGTACATGCATTCGTAAGAATCTGCTCCTACATTTATGGGCTTCCAAAAAGAAAGAGTAGATGGCAGCTACGTTGTGACACCTCCCTCATCCAGACTCATCCAGCTTGAAAAAAAAAGAGACTTCATCAACAATAAAGAGGCTGACAGGAGTGTGAAGTAGGCTCACGGTGAGCAAATCCGACAGGGCTTCACCAAACGTCTCCCTGCTGACTTATTAGCATCCTGAAAAGTAGGTCAATCAAAGGAGGAGGGGGGAGAAGAAGCGTGTTAAAAACACATCTGGGTTTTGGGAATAGTACAACAAAAATAATACAGAACTAAAAAATACATATGTTTGTATTCTAGTAGTACTTAGCTGACAATGAAACTGATTTAAAAACTATACAAATAAAACATGCACAGAGGCCTAATCGTAGTATTTAAGTGCAACAATTTGATACAAAAACAAGCATTTCAGAGCCATCTTTAAATAAGTAATAGATGCTCATTAGCACTAGATCTCTGCTTTCTCCAGACTATGGTTTCTTACGAGCTAATTGCCAATTAACTAATTTAAGAGCTTTGCAGAAGAGACATTCCCTACAGAGCCTATGATATTTTTCGTCAGTTTTCCATTGTTGCCAAGCACTGAGTAGGGCAGGACACATCCTTCTTTAAAGTCAACCAGGCCTTAACGCTCGGATTTGTTTCATTACATGATTACATTTATAAGGCTATCATTGCAATCAGGAAAACAATCCCCTTACAAGTGACAGTGTACAATCAGCAAGTTGATAATAAATAAGTCAATCCTGAAATATGTGATATCCAGGGCCACACAGAATCTTTCTGCAGATTATCCGCAGGTTTTGAAAATAGTTTTTAAAAATGTATAATACAACTCAGAATGTTAACACATCTCCACCCCAAGCACAAAAACAGTCTACAGATTTTCATTCTGGCTCACCGCAGGAAACAGTAAAAATCTGATTCTTGGTGTTTGTCTTATCCTCTTTACAGGATAAGACAAACACCAAGAATCAGATTTTTAAAAGGAGAAGATCACTATAGAGAGCTAATACTGTACAATGTCACATTGTGATACTGATGACAGTAGCAGTGTAGTTTTCCTTTGATTTGAAGCTGGTTTGAAGTTTGTGTCTTTAGGCCGCTGTAACCTTGCTGCATTAATAATGGTGATGATGATGTCAGCTCCTGCGGATGAAAAATGGCACAGATGAAGAGAAAGTTGGCAGGCGGGTGGATACAGAGCCCATAAGTACAAGAGACTTTTCATTTAATGCAGGGAATGGGAATCAAAATGACATTAGTCAAACAAATATTCATAGCATTTATATGTGTGTGTGTGTGTGTGTGTGTGTGTGTGTGTGTTTGTGTGTGTGTACATTGTTTACATAGCCTTCAACTTTTCTATGCGGAGCATCTAAATACTTAATGGCGTGTAAAGGCTTTTTTTCTGGATATGCTGTCTTTGCATATATGTATGCTTTTAAGGCTCCGCAAACAACTGTGTTGATGGCTCACAGTGGATTAAATAAAGTTGTGATTGTGGGAGAGTACAGGGTTCTTGCAAATGGACTCCTTGTACATTTATCACTCATTCCACTGGGCTTATAATTCACGCTCTGCTCCATAATTTAAAAACACAATGCACAGCACATAATGCAAATAAATGCACACAGGACTTTGAAGGATTTGTATTATAATATGCATGCAACATCCTAATTATTCTGTCTGCTGGAAGGCAAGGACAGCCAGGGTAATGATTTTGTATTGATAGTAGGCCTACAGCAGCAGAATGTCTACTTTTCTCTTTCTTTCTTGTTTTTTTACAGTCAAGTTGTTATCATGGTGGTGCTGGAAGCTGCCCAGACTAACTCTGATCACTATTATGATCATGGCCGTGGAGTAATCACCAAACATAATAGCTCTGCCCTCATCCCTGGATATAAAAAGCAGCAGAAAAGGAGCAACATTAGGGTAGTACTTTTAGGGGAAAATGTGTTTTTTTTTCAAAATTTTTGTCTCTGACAGATCTTTGAAGTTGTTTTTATCCTGCGGCAAGGCAAAAAGTACTGAGTGTGATAGCTTTTTATTCGCTGGAATTCTGTTTTTGTTTTGTTTCTTTTCCCTGACTTTTTTTTTTATGCAGCGTAGCATATTTTAGACACAATGATGGCGGCGGAGCCTAAGGGAGTTACAGCTTGTCTGTGTGCAGAGTGCACTTGTTAGGGACCTTACGTTCTAGCGGTGGAGATCAAATAGCACTGTATGAACAGAAAGACACTAAATATGAAATGATACTCAAGTTTAAAAGGATAAATTGAGATTAAAAACAAGAATATGAGTCTACAGCAGCAGCTTGTGAGGCTATACTTAGGCACAGTGATGCTTTGAGGTTAAATGCTAACGTCAACATAGTAATATGCTCACAGTGACTACGTTTACATGCATACAATATTCCAGTTTTTGCCCTAATTCCGAAAAAGACAATATTCCGACTAAGCTGTTTACATGGCTAATGAAATTGAATATTCCATTAATATTCCCTTTTCATGCAGACGTACAAAACAGTATTTTTTCAATGTTTCCCACCAGTGGCGGACTTGGACCGTGCGAACACAGCGTCCCTCTTTCATTCCTTCAACCAGCTTTTTGAAGAGGTCGTGATGTTTGCGCATATCCAAAAACCTGTTGCTATCCAAGTTCGCAGTAAACTGCGGTAAAAACCACAATTGAGACTCATATTCTGAATGCACTGTATACATGTCTAAAGAATGCTTATAAAACCGGAATATATACCGGCATATCCCACGTCTTAATCGGAAAATGCTAAATTCGGAAAAAAGGCCTTATTCGGAATATCCAAATGGAATATGATGTTTAAATAACCTTTATCAAATTCAAAATATTGTCATATTTGGAATAATAGTGGAATATTAGTGTACATGTAAACATACTCAATGACAATGCTTACATGCTGATGCTTAGGAGGAATAATGTTCACCATCCTAAGGTCTTTTTAGACCAAACCTGAATTTGTGCGAAGAAATCCCACTTTAAGTTGTGATTCAAACCCATCTATCTCCATGAGCCTATCAACACGGAATCGGAAACTTTCGTATTTCTTTGTGCAGGGTTTTTTTCTGCAGCACTTTAGATTTCTGCAAATTTAGGATGCCGATAAGAACAGGTCAACTAATAAAATAATGACTTTTTCTCATGAGATCAATGGGTTTTTCAGACTTCAATGCCATAATTCTGTTCATACCGTCACCTATATGGATGTTGATGAATTGATCCATTTAGTCTCATAGGAGCAAAACTTAAATTTTAGGTGGCATGCACGGAACGCAAATATTTGTGTTGCCTTGGTGTGTAAGGTTTGAATGCCAAAAAATGTTGACGTATATTCCGTATTGTTTTTGTTTCGTACCCAGTGTTTAAAGGCCTTTAGTCAAATATGTTAAAATCCTACAAACACAAGTACAGCTGAGGCTGATATTAATGCCTTTAGTTTTTTAAAGGTATTTGGTCATAAAGCAAAGTACTGACAAACTGAAAGGCCAACTTTATGTTGGCGCTAGAGGAAAAGGGGAACACAAATCATGAAGGTTAAATGTCTGGGAACAAGAAATGATTGTACAAAAATGTGTGTCAATCCATCTGGGATGTAAGTGAAAACTTATGGTGGTGCTAGATACATTAGACATTTGTGAACTGTCTTTAAAAAAAGACCCAAAAGAAATGCCAATTGCATGGTGGAGGAAGACCAAAGTCACTAGGAATCACTGATCATGATTCTGAAATCATTTCATGACAAGTTTTGCCATCCCTAGAGCCACTCCAGCAAGCATTGCTAAAAAAAGATATGGTCATTCACATTTGGGTCATGCTAGCTTGAGTATTTTCACATTTGGTCTCATCCATTGGAACAGTATCTTGTCAGATTTTAAATAAAACTGTTAAAGTGACGCATTTTCTTGTTTGTGGTTTTCATTTTTATTCTTTCAGGTACATTTATTTTTCTCTCTTGAAGATTAGTATGTTTTCTCCTTAAATGTATGTTTTTGCACGAGTGTGTGAATGTTTGTGGACTTCATAATCAAACAGTTACGTGGTATCCATTATATGATGTCATACGATGATGAAATTATGTTATATTTTGCATACCGATGCAGGTGTTATATTGTTAAAAGGTTGAAGAGTACAAAATAATTCTTTTCTGTTGACCTGCATAAGTAGATACAGTGGGAGCCTGATGTGGAAACCAGTTGGCAGCATATCCGAGGTCATTTACAACAGGCTTCACATCTATGTGTCACTCGTGAACTGTTGAGTGAGTCATTTTGGGCCAGAAGGGACAGACACCCCATAGGTTTATTGTTCAGACGGATGAGCAGAGTATCTGTCAGTGTAATGCAGGGTTGTGAAACACTTTGTCCCATTGTTGAGTTTCGTTTTGAAAGGCTCACACTGCCTAATTACAACTAAAACAGCAGGGATTTCAAACAAAATGTCTCATAATTAGCTTGTTGGCAGAGTTTTGGTTACATGTCATCTCAGCAGGAGGATTTATAACAAATCCAATTCAACTCTAAGCATGACACATAATTGACCTCATCCTGTGTTGGTACAACTTAAGACTCCAATCCATTTATTATATATACAAAAGCTTGCAATCTAGATCATTTCCAGTGGTTTGATCAGCTTTTTGCTCACCCTATAAAAAACATGGCACCACACAGCTTTCTTGAAAGAGTTTTGAGACTTTCTGCATAAAAGAGTCAGCATAAACAAAAAAAGTGCTCTCTTAATCAAGGGTGAGTGTAGGTCTGAAAACCCTGATTGTGAGTATAGAGGGGATGCTTCTTGAATGACTTTGAGAGGTGCTATATAATTTCCCAGCCCTTCGTCTACCAACCGAGCATGAGTGGAGAACTGAATGGGGCCTAAAGGGCACAGGCTGAGGGGCTTAACCCGACTGCAGGGACACAAACAACTACAAAGAGGCACAAAAAGACTACAAAGAGATGGAAAAGGCTACAAAGACATGCAAAATGACCAAACATGTCTGCGCCAAGGGGTCCATTTTCTCAAAATCCATTCATGCATCCAAGGTTTCTGAGTAAGGATCCATGGATAAAGCAATATTTGTTTCATATTTGCATACTAATTGATGCATAAACTCCAAGGTTGGCAGTCACCATATCCAGTACATACATTTTTTTCTTCATATTTGTATTCAAATGCATGATGTGCATAAAGTCACCTGCTCACTAGGGCTGGGTATCGACAATGATTCTGGAATCAATTCCATTCCGATTCACAAGGTCCTGATTCAATCACATTTCAGATTTGATTCAATATCAATTAGGCTAGGGGAATTTCAGTTACAATACCAATTTTGCTTCGATGTAAATGGGATTTTCAGAGGATGTATGCTGTAAATTGTACAAGCAAGAAGCAAACATGTTTTATAATGCACCACGTTAATGTTTTTATTAAGAATTGACCCACCAAAAAACTTAGTTTAAAGTACTTTTAACTGAATAGGACTTTAGGACATTATTAACATATTAAAATATCAATTCCAATTTTTTTTTTTGTATTGATATCAGATCACTCAAACAAAGCACTGATTATTTTGACCCAGCCATACTGCTCACCATAATATAAAACAGTAGCCAAGGTCTGAACCAGCATGTCTACATGCACAACTGGATGTACTCCTATGGAGCCATATCAATTCACATGTGTCATTCATTCAGTAATCACATCTGTAGAGACTAATGGATCTGCCAGGGCCACATGTTGTCACTCTTGTAAGGTGTGCCGAGAGATATTCAAGGCTGCTGACTTGATTGCAAAGAGGAAAAGATGCACCGAGCATGTTTATCATACTAACAAACTGTGAACACATTTATCACAATAACTCAAGTAATGCAGTTCATTAGACTCAATTCATTCATAAAGGTGCAATCCGTCTTTACTTGTTTGTTGCTGTTAGAAATGCATATAAATCAAGTTTAAAGGCTGACTAGAGCTGTGCAGTTGATTCGGGCCTGCTGAGAATCTGATTGTCATGTAGATCTCATTTCCATGAAACCAACTCCCACAGATTATATTCCACTTGATTGGAGAGTGGTTGTTCCCTCAACTAAAAAACAAATCCAAACAATCTGAAGTGCGGCCCTGTTGTGTAACTACAAGTGCTGTTGACTCAACTCAACCATGCGCTCGTTACTAAAATTGGATTCAAAAAGCTTCATCAGTCAACTGTTTTTCGGCTTCTTTCTTTCTTTCTTCTTGTGCTCATGTATTTCTTCACACTTACAGAAAACATGACATGCAATCCATATTTAAAAAAATTCATTAGAGCTGCAAAGATTAATCAATTAGTTGTTAACTATTAAATGAACTACTATATTAAATAAACTATTTTGATAACAAATTAATCAATTTCTTTATGAAAAGAAAAGTACAAATTATCTGACTCCAGCTTCTTAAATGTGAATATTTTCTAGTTTCTTGACTCCTCTGTGACAGTAAACTGAATATCCTTGAGTTGTGGACAAAACAAGACATTTGAGGACATCTTCTTGGGCTTTAGGAAACACTGATCCACATGTTTCACCATTTTCTGACATTTTATAAACCAAACAACAAATCAAACTAATCAGCCCTAAAAATTCATACTATACTGTAGTCGGCTGAGTCACTGGGTTCCATAAAAACCTTGATGAAACATCAATTAAAAAAAACTTGCCTGAGCTCATCAACTCATTAATTGAGGGGGAACTTATCAAAGAACAACAGTAATAAAGTTACAGAAAATAATTAGTGCTTGCTCAAACCTTCATTCATTTAGAGCTATTAATTTTCGTTGATTAAAGCCCTGTGTTGGTTGTCACTCATCGACTTGAAGAGGAGGAATTGGGCAATTAAGTTATTTATTATTATTATTATTATTATTATTATTATTATTATTATTATTATTATTATGTATGTTAGTTAAACTCTGTAATTATGTTGACAATATTGTGCATGTGTCAAATGCAGTCAATGAGGCCCAGGTGGAACAACGTAAAGACTACAGAAAGCCCTTGCTTATGCCAATTATTACTCTTCCTTTAAAAAAAAAAAAGAGGAAACATGTATTCATGCAGCCACATAAAAGCACACCGAATATGAAGCAGGACATTGAAGGAGATGTAGCAATACATGCAGATGGGGTGGCAACACATTTTAAGCTCTTTCAGGCACAATGCAGGGGCGAGTAAAATGGACTCTAGGAATATGATGAAAGGAAGAAAAAAGTGGGAAAGTAGCATAAGCTGACCTGGGAAAGACCACATGAAAATATTATTTGAGTAAAATAACATAATGTTCTAAAATATAGTCCTATTATTTCCATTATTTCAAGTCATGAGAATTTACCATAGGAATAGGGCAACTGGATGGGAAAAGAAAGCACAAAAACAAGACGGATCAAGTTCCTTATTCAGTCTGCCTGTTGTTTTGGGTGCCCTGATCGAAAATCCATTTGGCTTCTGAACCTGGTTGGAGCCTCCCCTCCTGGTGGAGGGTTCGATCAATGTATGGAGCAACATGTAAATTCTACATCCACATCTTCACGTTCTAACAATGAATTCACAAGGTCGAATCAAAATAGAAACTTATACACAACAACTGCAAACCTTAAATTATCTAGACATTACCCGACGGAGATGTATGTGAGAACCCAAATGTCCAAATCAGTTGGATCAGTTATTAAACAGAAATGACCCTGCCAGCCCCCTAGTACAAAGTCTGTGTAATGTCCGATTGAGCCCATGTGTGAATAGAGCAGCTCACTGTCTGGAGAATTCACAGCAGGCGAGTGGGCGTGTTGATGACGTTTCTATCATGCGACATGAGCGAAATTGGAAGATCACAAACATCCGAGGGTCAGTGGTGTAGTCTAGTTTTTGTAGTGAGTATACTGTGATTTTCCTTCCCAGCTTCATACTAGCCCGTCATAGAGCGACGTGTCACAGAGTGACAACCCCATGCGTTTTTTTGTAACGTTACCACGTTTAGCATCAGCCTCATTTCCTGTAGTTTCGGTAACGTTAACGTCTGCTGCAGTGTCACTCGAAGCGGCAGTATAGCCTCAGGCTTACCAGAGAGAGTGTAGATTAAATTCGCTTTTGTTTCATATAATTTATCTCCTTTAGTGATTCACGTTCACAGAGCACGAAAGTCAAGTATGTATTGTCCTAGTTCATATGAGAAAACAGCTCTTTCTTTGTTGATCCTCTGACTTTTCCTCTAATACCACCATGACATTTCTTTTTCACTAATGTATCTAGGTCACTTATACAGTAAATATTCTAAAATATTTTGACATCTCCCACATGGATTGGCACATAATTTAGTACAATCATTCATTATTCCCAGTCAATGAATCCTAATGATTTTTGTGTTTCCTCGATTTTTCAACTTCGGTCAAGTCTGTACCTGATTCGTCGGACATTGTCCAGAGTTCATATGTGAAAACGGCTTATCTTAACACTGCTTTAATGTCAACAGGGCATGTTCTCAGGGTCCAATTGTTTACCCAGATGGAGTAAAGAAATGTTTGGTGTGCTTAAGCAGTAACTTAATTCAGCTCTGATATGACGGTAAGAGAGTGACCAGTAAAGGGTTGGCTGATATCAGTAAGATACAATTACAAACAGTGATGCTGGATAACATGCATGTATTGTTGCCTGTGAATTTATTTTTTGTTTGAATCATGCCACTAACAATGAAATCTGCTACTATAGAAGTAATTACATAATGTATTGAGATAAAAAAAACATAACCAGTGTTAAAATTGGGGTTTGATTTCATGAAACTCTTAAGGAATATAACTTAAAGTTCTATTTGACAGTGTAAAAGCATATCTGTTCCTTTAAAAGAATACCACAATTCATTTATGTCTGAAAGAAAAGAAATAGAAAGCAAATACTGCTAAAGAACGCATATTTTCCAATGTGCTTTTAAACGGAATGCTAATCCAAACAGCACTAACAAACAATGTAATGCTACTCATGCAAACATCCACACAGTCAAATTCAAATAAGCAGGTGTCAATAGCTCCTCTGGCTATCTGCGGGGTTTCAAAGTCTGCCTCCAGAGAGCAGCTAGGTTGTGAACTCTCTGTGACACCAACGTGAATGCGCCTCTGCATCCATCTCTGAATAATTTGTGGGCTGCCAGCTGAACCGGGCGAAATGGTCTCCTAGCCCTTCAGAGATGCACTCTGCTCTGCAATCTCAACTGGTCCACATTTCATACATTCTGAGGGTGCTATGATGAACGAACAACACATCTGATTTCACATGAAATAAACATTTGAGATTTTGCATGCATAATAAATGATATGCCTCTATATGGATGCTTACCAAACCATTTAAAGGACAAATCCGGTGCAAAATGAACCTAGGAGTTAATAACACACGTGTACCGAGTTCAACCTTCTCTGGGATCTGTTTTCATGCTTATCGAATGTGACCAGTTTTAGCGCAAACTGCTAATTAGCTAATAAAGCTAGTCGTTGGGGCACGGGTAAAGTAAAAAGAAATTGCTATTTCTACACCACTAACAAGGCTCAAAATAGCACCACATTTCCACGGCAGCATAATAAGTGTCCCTACATGTAAACCGAAGCATTGAGAACTTTGTAAGTGTACAGACAGTTTATTAAAAAGATAGTTAAGAAAGACGGCGCCATCTCTGGAAAACACGACCAGTCGAACGATGAACGCCGTGCACGGTGCATTCATTATGCATTCATGGTGCTATTTTGAGCCTTGTTAGTGGTGTAGAAATAGCAACTTCTTTTTACTTTATCCGTGCCCCGACGACTAGCGTTATATAGCGGTTTGCGATAAATCTGGTCACATTCGATTAGCATGAAAACATATCCCAGAGAACGGTCAACTCGGTACACATGTGTTATTAACCCCTAGTCTCATTTTGAGCCGGATTTGTCCTTTAATTTGACTTACGTATGTATGAGGAATGACATGCTCTTTAACCATAAATAGTAGCGCTAGTGAATATTGCAGTTATCATAGCAGTATACATATGATTTCTTAATGCTACCATGGAAAGGGAGACATATGAATAGTACTATGAATTATGTACACTGTGCTCTAACTCTTTAAAAAACAAATCTTTTGTACTGCTTACCTGCATCAAGAATTATGTAACCGATATGTCTTTGGAAATCTTAGTCTTTGATATTTTGTGACATAAGCACAATATCTTAAAATGTAGACTAATACACAGTACATGAAAAGCGAGAGAAACATTAGAAACATGATAAGAAAGGCAGTGGTTTTATATAGAAATGAAAGAAAAATGTTTGCAAGTAAGGTAGTGTAAGTCAGGATGGTGGATGGATGTACTTCCTGAATTTCTAGTTCAAAGCTTAAGATTCCTAGCAATACTTATTTATATAATTACTTATACTTAGGACAAAAAAACAAAGGAGAAAGTAATGATGCATAAGATGAACGATTATCAAAAGATTTAGTTGCCCGATGAGCTAGAAGTAGAATATAATCAGTCAGTTTTATCTCCACTGAGTATACTGTACATCACAAAGACGTGAACTGCTGGTGCTTTTATGCTTTGTGAATTGTAACACATTAATTGTAAACTTTCCCTACTGAGATTGCTGATGCATGCTTAACCAAGTAGGAACAATGGGGATATCAATTAGAAGAGAGGGCTCACCCACCTGTCTGGGAGCCTGATCAGCCTGGACCATCTGCAGACTAAAGCTGTCTCACACACAGATCTTCCAATGAGTCAAAGCTTTGGGGAAAATGTTGGATTCACACCCCATTTAGCCCAATGTTAACATAAATCATTTTGGTATGAACACTTGGACTAGCCAGAACTGCACTGGAGCTCAGCAGAGAAGATATTGTCTCACTCAAGAATGTGCCGGATGATTGATGACCAAAGGTCAAAGGTGAGGGGTCATTCTTTATAATTAAAGAATGACCAAATTAAAGAATTAGAAACTCGAGTGAAGATAATGACCTCTTCTGAAGCGTCCATCATGTTTTTTTTAATCCTCTGTGTACTCCTGGTCCTGGTGCGCTATCACGGAGGGCTTGTATCATGTGGACGCGCCGACAGTTTTGTTGTCATTACTTAGAATTCCTCATGGGGAAAACAGAAACTACACAGGCATTATACCTTTAAATGTAGTGTAAATGTTTTTTCATTCAACTGTTTTTCAACCATTAATTCCCACTCATTTCAATGTAAAGTGAAACATAACAAGTAATTGTGTTGTGGACACTGCGCAGCTAACTAACTGTCTCTCCCAGTTAGAATCAATTGCTTTTCCTTAGATTCCCAGATGTTAACACTGAATTTTAATTTATTTTAATTTATTTTAGTTTTGCATCTGAATTTGGTATATTGAATTTTTTTACGTTGAAATTTTGATTCTGAATTTATGAACTTAGAAAAATAGAAAAATGGCGAAAAACTTCAGATACATAATTTCAATGCATAAATATTCAGTGCTAGAAATTCAATGGCTTTTTAATTTCAAAATCCGATGAAACAGATTTACTTCCATACACTTCCCCGTATTGTATCTTCATTGTACAGCCTGCCAGCAAATGCCTGTTTTCCCCACTCTTCTGCCATTCTGATAGTAGAAGGAAGACCTTAGCAGTTGACCCTTCTTGTCACTTGCAACATCCTTGGGTGACTGGTGCCCCACATCTGACTTAGCTTTTATACGATTAGGTGGTTAGGTTAGCAGTGGTGTCCTACTTGGTCCTGCTTTAGACACAAAATGCCCAAATAATCTTGTTAAGACACAAAATGCCCAAATAATCTTGTTACTAGCGGATTTCTGTCCACTCCATTAAAATGGTAAATTGGCCTAGATAGATAGATCGATAGATCAGTAGATAGATAGTGTAATGGTAATTTACATTTTTGTTGTTCTATTCAGGGCTCAATGCTAACTTTTTTCCCAAGGAGCACATGTGCTCCTATGTGGAACAATTTAGAAGCGTATAAAGAATTTTAGGGGCGCTATGAAAATGTATCAAATATTGTGTTTTTCTTTCATAAAAGGAATACAAAGAGACATTTACAAGCAAAGGGATTTCATTTATTTGAATAGAACAAGTAGCCTAAACTAGGTTTTTGATTATTTCTGCTTCAAACTGTATTTATTTAATATTTATGTAATAATGTATACTTTAAACTGTACAGGCAATCATATTTTGGGGGGGCGGGTGCCCCCCCGTGCCCCCCTTCTAGCCCTGCCCCTGATCAGAGGTCTCTGAACAGGTATAAAAGCTAAAGTCAGATGAGTGGCAAATGTCACCCAAGGATGTTGCAACTGTTAATGTCCACAGAACTGTGAATAACGCTATTAAAGTTTAGTGGATTACACACAATGAAAATCTAAGTTGAATTGCACAGTTCTGTGGTGTAATTTCCCAAATTAATTTAATATTATGCAATGGATGCAATTCATGGTGTCCTTCAGCAACACAATTTTTATATCAATTCTGTTTTTATTTGATTTTATTCTTTGAGAATTTAATAGACTGTTTGTTGTGCTGTGTTTGTTGCTGTGATGCTTTTGTAAAAGCCTGACCAGGAACAAGGAGTGCAAATTAGCGGAGGCTAGACGTCCTAAAAAACCTTGCATCTCTCACATTTGGTTGTAATAATGTTTTAGGTAATGTCCCAGATAAACAAATTAATAAATAAATAAATGATATTAAGTGTCCCAATGTGAAATGATTCCTCTGAATCCAAAGTATAAGAAAAGAAACTTTTGCTTTGAAGCTTAAAGGGTAACTACCGTGTTTTTCAACGTGGACCCAATGTGACCAAAAATCTTTAAAATTGGCCGGCACAAACCAATCTGCAATGTAACGTAATAGGGCAATTGTGCAGCCTTGCTATTTTTTGGTACTGACAGGCTCAGATTGTTTCTAAAAGTGTCTGACAACATTATCGATCTCGGGATGTGACTTTTTGTCTGAAGACAGCGGTGTGGAGAGTGGAACGCAAGTCTAGAAAAAGGTGTTCAGGGAGTGTTGTTTCGCAGTAGGCTACAGAAAATCATAGGCTCCTGTTATCTAAAAGATTTTCAATGTAATGGCTCAATATTAAGATGATTTTGACAATGTGGATGAGGTCGTTAATAATTGGATGGCCGCTCATATTCATATGAGCCAGTATAGGCTATGAATTGAGTATGCGGATAAAGAGTGGACGAGGGGAGAGAGAGAGAGAGAGAGAGAGAGGGGGGGTTGCAGCTGCGCGCAGTGTTTCGTGCAGTCAATAGGCTATAATACATCCATGGTTTTGTGTTATCTAAAAGATGGTTCGTAATTGCTCATGTCTCACAGCCTTGTTGATTAGATGGGGACATCCTCTGATGTGGGGACACAGCGTTGTGTCCGAGGTATATCACTTAACACATCTAGACCACAGATATCTGGCAGAAAAAGGTCCCACTCCTGCAGCACCCACGGGAGCACTACCAACATCCCAAGCCTCGCAGCCCTCCAGCTGCTTCTTCAGTCTCCTCCGCCCGGTCTCTCTCGCTCTCTCTTTCTCTCCGTCCGTAACTTGTACTCTGGCTCAAATTAATACTTGTAGTCATCGAACTATAACAACCTCATCCACATTGTCGAAATCATTTAAATATTGAGCCATGGCACTGACAAACTTTCAGATAACAGGAGCCTATCATTTCTGTAGCGTAACGTTACGCCGAAACAACACTCCCTGAATCACTTTTAGTGGACAAAAAGCAAGGCTGCACAATTTCCCTATTATGTTATATTGCAGCTTTGTTCGCATTGGCCCGTCATTGCGATCTTGCTCAATACTGATACAGATTTTTGGTCACATCAGTCTATTAGACACAAATGCATTGGGAACGGCAGTTACCCTTTAAGTCATCATTTGATACACATATTCAGTGTTGCTTTATTACTTACTATTACACTGCAATAGTTAGAAATAGTGATGAATAAACAATATTGGCTATTGCAGAGCTCAATGAAGGCAAATGATCGCTCTATTTACCATTTTAATGGAGTTGGCAGAAAATCCGCTAGTAACAAGATTATTTGGGCATTTTGTGTCTGAAGCAGGACCAAGTAGGACACCACTGCTAACCTAACCACCTAATCGTATCAGAGGTCTCTGAAGCACAGGTATAAAAGCTAAGTCAGATGTGTGGCACCAGTCACTGAATGATGTTGCAAGTGACAAGAAGGGTCAACTGCTAAGGTCTTCCTTCTACTATCAGAATGACAGAAGAGTGGAGTACAATGAAGATACAACACGGGGAGGTGGCTTTGCTTACACAAACAGAAATCATACCAGAGGTACAGTATTATCATTTCACTTTTTTAATAATTTAATGACCAAATTATTATATTCGATAATTATTTAAAACATACATTCATGAAAATGTTAAGTTTATCTTTATGGAGTGACATAGCATGTGATTAAAAGACTTTCAACAGTACATAAAACCAGCTTCTCTAATCTGGAAACCATATTGTACTGAGTGATGCAAGGAGGGTTTTGCTTCTTGGCTTTTTTCTGGCCAGCTGTATGTGTGTGTGTGTGTGTGTGTGTGTGTGTGTGTGTGTGTGTGTGTGTGTGTGTGTGTGTGTGTGTGTGTGTGTGTGTGTGTGTGTGTGTGTGTGTGTGTGTGTGTGTGTGTGTGTGTGTGTGTGTGTGTGTGTGTGTGTTTATATTTGTATGTAGACCTCAGCTAAGGTATCCTTAAAAAAAAGATCTGTACATTATAAACAACTTCACTTTCTTTACAAACTGCTGTGAGGGGAGAGTGTGTGCTGGCAGGAGATGGGAGGAATGTTGGTATCAGATTACATGGGCCTAACTGGGAGAGACAGTTAGTTAGCTGCGCAGTGTCGACAACACAATTACTTGTTATGTTTCACTTTACACTGAAATGAGAGGGAATAAATGAGGGAAAAAACTGTTGAATGAAAAAACATTTCACCAAACTGAAAACACTATTTAAGTCCAGACAAATCAGGTTAGATTCACAGAGAGAGAGAGAGCGAGAGAGAGAGAAAGAGAGAGAGAGAGAGTGAGAAAAAAGAAGGTGTCATCTGCAAATTGGAGGAGCAAACTGTAAACCATACAACACCAGCTCATTCTGTCCGATGAAGAGCTCGGGAGCGGACGTCTGCACTGAGAGCTCTGGTGATTTTTAGACTAAAGAAAATTCTTAAACTTAATCTCTAATTCTTAGTTTTATATTTAAACTTCTTAAACTTATTTTTTCACTCTTTAGTTTTATATTTAAACTTCTTAAACTTATTCTTTCACTCTTTAGTTTTATATTTAAACTTCTTAAACTTATTCTTTCATTCTTTAGTTATATGAACTAATTTTTTAATTCTTTAATTTTATATTTAAACTTTTTAAACTAATTCTTTAATTTGGTCACCACATCATCCTTCCCCTCACCCCCCTCTCCTCTGTGTCTGACTAAACCTTTCAGCTAATTCCAATGTAATCCCATCTACAGCAACACTTGCCGCTCTGGGTACACCTTTGGCATCATTTTTCAATGGGCTTAGTCACTCGTCTCTGGATCAGGACCGATTTGGCGTAATTTTTTAATGTGCAGGGTAAAAGCGCTTAGTTAAAGTTAGGAAAAGATCGTGGGTGGGGTTAAAAAAAAATTACGTTTAGGTAACACATGGGACAAGAAAGGGACATGAACCCCGGTCCCTTGTGTTGTTTGACCCATCCACCACCCCAACCTACGTCCTAACGCAGATTTCCGTGTACTATACACGCCACTTTTGTCACTCTTTATACTACGTCATCTTACAGTGCTGTGGTGATTTTTGCATTGGTATCTGATGCTGGGTGGAGTTGGGAGTGAGAACGGGTTGCTTTTTGCACTAAATTAAGGAGTCAAATACTTATTTATAAGTTGACGCAGCACTTGGTTCCACCCAATCACGTGTCATTTAAGGTAACCTAAAATATTCCAGCTCTTCCTTCTTACACACAGTTGTAACTGAAGCTTGAACACCAGTTTAATTGCCCTGAAAGTTGCAATCAACATTTAGGAATGAATTTGCAACAGGGAAAAGAGATGTTGCTCATCTTTTATTGAGCAAACATGCATCTCATGCTGACAAAATACAGTATACTGCACCACAGGACCCAATTTACCAAACCTAACACTGTGCATGACCTCCAGGAATGTTTCAGATAAACAAGTCCAGACCAGCAGCGTATATATGATGCATGTACTGTGTAATATTACACACTATTACGCACTTCAGCATAGGCCACAATGCTCTACAGACTCTTCTTATACATGCGTTTACAATAGCATTAGTCCTACATTATCCGTCTTGTTCTTTTGACATGTAGACATTTTATATTAACGTTTTTTGTCCTGAATAATTCTTGTCACGGAAGATCTAAATGACAAAATACTCCCTAAAAGCATGTACGCATGTATTGGTTTTCCACGGAAGCAATAATAGGCAATAATAAATCAAGTCTTTGCGACCATGTGGCGCCCTGAGTTGTAACAGCTACAATGACAAAGGGAAGGCTTTGTCATTTCCACTGCAATCACAAACTTGATTTGTGTTAAGAAATCTTGTTCTGGTTATGACTAACCGGTTTTGAAAACAAAAATAAATGTGCGAATAAGTTCTTGTGTTTTGTTTGTCTTGAGTTTTTGTCCAGGTGTTCCAGTGTTCCCATCCCACATCTCAGGTAGAGAGGAGACTTATAGAAAAACACACATAAAGCCCTTTTCAGACAAATAATCCATAAGATTACATGGTTCATTTATTTGTCATTTTACAACCTAGGGTTGCACAATGACATGTAGCCTCCTCACACTACACCCACATAGCTCATCTGTAAACAAATATTTCAATTAAAATATAATATAATAAAATTAAATGAAATAATGAAATAAATCCTTATACACATGGAGAAATGCACACAGCCCATATTCAGAAACTGTGTTTTTAAATGAGCCATCAGGACTTCTGTACAGTTGTGATGTCACAACTAAACTATATAGGCTATATTGGTCAACGTTTCATTACAGTCATTCCCCAGCTGCACTGACGGTGGATTTTTTCAACATCAAAGCATGTAAACATGTTCTAGTTTAAACCCAAAATTCTAATATTAACCTGAAAAGGAGTATATTATGGGACCTTTAATGATGGTCAAGATGGTCAAATTGATTTTCTTTGCGCATAAGAGATTATGACTGATGAATTAAATTTATTACAGTGATGTTATTGTTTTTTGGGCATGTTTGCCTTCATTTCGTAGTGGTAGTAGAGATATACAGGAAATGTAGGTGAGGGGGGTAATGAATGCAAAATGGTACCCCAGTTGGGAATGGATTCGCAGAAGTTGCTGTTATGCGCCTTAACCATTAGGGCCATCAGGACGGCCCGCTACATTTAGTATAGTGATATTAGAAGTTTTGATTCAGATATGAGACTAGCATGTTAGATTGCCATCACATTTACGCACATTAACAAGGTGCAGGTCTGCAATTGGCTAAAGCGATGAATATGTGTGTTGGTCGCTGACAGAAACCTGTCTTGGTTGTTTCCCTGACTGTTGCCCATATTCTGTAAAATGCAATCTTGTAATTGATGAATTAAACAGACAAAGTGGATTAATACATTCTGCAGAAAGCTATAGCCATTAGTGTTATACTGGATGCCTAGGTCACTAAAGCAAAGCCACTACCATAACTATTAATACAAATAAACAGAAATAACCTTCATCGTAATATGAATCCAAGTGAAATGGATGTATTGTTATAAACCAAAATGACTCTAACGCTCCCCTGTAAAAACAAAAAAATTTAGAAAAGACATTAGCTGTCTTTAATGTGGTTCGGTGTTATCAACAATAGGCAACATGTCTGCAGTCAGGATTCTAGCTTTTATAAAACCCTCATTGAAACACACAAGTTGTTAAATTCTCAGAGCTTTTCAATCTTGCGGGCCAAACATGGTATTGTAAAACATAATACAGCTCATGTGCTCATTACAGCCATATTTTCTCATATCTTCCTTTGGACGCAGCACCTGGCCCTCGGTAGCTCTGAGCATCCGCCTGTCCTGCTCCTATAAACAAAAGGGTTCAATGCATTCAGCTCTGCATAAACACTTCCCTGAGAAAACCCAATCCTGCAGCTAATTTCTTTCTCTGTGGCCTGGCATGGAAAACAGAGGAGAAGAGAGGACAGGAACGCTGTTTTTTTTCTTTTCTTTCTCAAGGCCCTCCATTAAAAATAAATGATCCTCTGATTCGGTGAAAAGAAGGCTGGGATTGGGATCGTCTCCCAGATGGAGATGGGCAGAGTGAAGCCTGGTTAAAGGTTAAATATCTCCTCTCCTTTTCTTTCTATTTTAGGTGTTTTTGGAAAAGAGCATGTGCGCTCTGCAAACCCTCTCTGGTTAAAGGTTTAAAAAAACTGTAGTTGCTTAGTGACGCCTGACTGGAGACGTAACATAAAAGACTATTGCAGTTTGCTTGATGCCTCTTCTAACTTCTAATGGTAAAATATCCCAACAGCAAAGCCGTCTTGATGTCGGTCAGATAAAAATCTCTAGCAGTTGTTCATGTCTGTATTGTCAGTGACAAGCCAGTAGATCAGAGAGAATTGTCAGAACATTGTGCTTTGATTAATTGTGCTTTGTTGTAAGACACAACCCAAACACAGTTTTATCTGGGAGGGGAGGATGCTGAATACAGTCAAAGGAATGATCACACACTAAAATCGCACTCTAGTAACTTTATTTGTGCCATGTTTCAACTTGGCTGTGGAACTGTGGAAATGTGTCACCTGGAGAAGATCAACACTGGGTTGAAATAGTGCAATATTAAAGTTTTCCGGGAGCAGGAGGGCTTGAAAATAACAGCTAACTGTCTGTGCCTTCCAAAACCATTACAAGTCATTGTTAAAAAGAAATACGAAAGAGATATAAGGGATTTGTTTTTCTGGTGCGGAAAGTCTCGGCACACCAACATGCATTCAAATCTATGGTTTCTATGACGCAGAGTGAAAATAAAAACGCTTAACGTACATCCCTCCATCATTCCCCTCTGAAACATCCTCTATTATTGTGAATACATAAAGTGCTCTATATACCATGAACATGTGTGGTCTTAAATGCAGATGCACACACAGCAAAAAGATACACACATAATAACAATGCTAAGGCATATTCGTAGCTGTGAATAATTCATGTATTTTGAAGATTTAATGATGTGTGCATCATAGTGGATGGAGTATTCCTGGTCAGTCAAGGTCCCAAACCCTGCCTGCATCAGGACTGCAGCAGAATGCCTAAAAAGACGGGCGGGCTGAGGATACCAATGTTTTGATGAGTGTGTGTGTGTGTGTGTGTGTGTGTGTGTGTGTGTGTGTGTGTTGCACTAGGGAGTGGTCTTAAGATCACAGGGCAAAAGCTGCAAGCAAAATGCATCTTTAATTCCGACGCTGTTTATCTTTCCTCGTGTTAGAAGTGCAAAGAGTCTGTATAATGTAGAAAACCTCGGCGATAATTACACTCAATTTCATTTGATGGGCAAAGGAAATAGCTCTCGGTAAATCCCGAAAACAACCTTTAACACCCTCAGAGAAGAGTGTTTAGGCCTACATCAAAGCGGCATCAATAATTCCATGCTGAGACTATTTCCTACAGGTTAAATATGCGTTTGTCCCTGACAAGCGTAGTAAAGACAGTGCAAGGGCAAATCATGCAGAGAAGAAACACACGTCCAAGAGTTTAATAAATTATAATAATTGTCTTCATATACACTCTTTGTAACAGCAGAATAATGCTTGTTCGCTGTCTATATGGCAGCAGTAAGTAGGGAGTGCAAGGATTGAAGGCACTGTGCCTATAACTGGATTTACACTGCATTTGCATGAGCCTTTTCCACACTACATTAGGCAGAAAGTGGAGATAGAGCTAATAATGTGAGCCCTCTCTTTTACGACATTGATGAGCTAATTTAAGCCATTACCCTTGAGATTTTTTTTGTTACCCTAAGGAAGAGTTTGCTGAGCAGGCTTGCTCTTTTTCACTAGCGTTCTGCCACAAGAGTCAAACACTTTTACTTCTGGCAACTAACCAGTAAAAACACGTGGCACTTGTTACTAATGCTGCATTTACACTGCATGGTACGACCAGGCCCCCAGAACAAGGGCCTGGCTTTGAAGCAGATTACATAGTGGCCCAACAGTGGAATTGCAACTCCCGGCCTGTCACGTGATACCCTCTGGCCCAAAAAGACTTTTTCCCATGGACTTACATAGCAAAAAGTCTATAAATCAGTGGATGTATTGTTTTAGCGTCACAATCCCTGCAAAATGACTTGTTTTGCTATCAGAATATGATCTATTTGTTCTGATAACATTTGGAAAGTCTAGAAGAGCCACACGATTAAATAATTCAATCCCTATTCAAGTTAACAGAGCGTTAAACCAAAGGTAGCCGGCTCGGCTGGCAGAGGTCTGAGCTGAGCAGATACTAAAAGGTGGAGTTTAAACACTGCAGACCCCTGATTGTTCAGAGAGAATTGTCACAAGTGCGACACGGGACATCCTGCACAAACCTGGCATTTTTAAACAGCCAAGCTATTGTCAAAAGCGGCTGCAATTTTCAGTTGAGAATCCCGCCTGCAAAGAGAGGGTAGCCTACTATCCTCTAAAGCAGTGGTTCCCAACCTTTTTTCCTTGGCGCCCCCCTACTTATGTCTAAGAAAAGCTGAGCCCCCCCGAAACCAAAGTTGAGGTATAGCCTTACTTTCTTTTTTGATACAAAGGAGTTATCAGCACTTTTACATTTCTCCGCCATGTTTCATTCATAAAATAGTGATGCCGTGGCGGCAGGAAAAACGAGGATGATAGCAGCTAGCAGCTGACCTGATGACAGCAAGGGTCCCAGGTTAAGAGGTCCCGGAGGTTTGGCCTACTAAGTAGCCTGCCTACAATTTTAAGTGAGAACAAAAATATATAGTTTTTATACAGACTTTTGTATACATTATATATTCTAGTGTATTATCATAATTTCTTTAACGTGTAAATATATATATTTTTTTACCTAAACCAGATAAAGACTTGCGCACCCCCTGTGATCTTTTCTGCCCCCCTAAGGGGTGCCCGGACCCCAGGTTGGGAACCACTGCTCTAGAGCTGTCAATCTTCCTCTGTAATACCATTCAAATTTCATTTGTAATTTTTTTTAGGGGACCTACACCATGTCGCATTGCACGCAACTTTGTTTATATTCTTTTCCCACCACAAGCACACAGCGACAAACAAACCAACAGAGAACTCTGTAATGAAACATTATCTAACAAGTGTATTGAAGAAGCACTGCTATAAAGGCTAACGGTGCTCGGTTAGCACAATGACGTCATGTTTGAAAGCACAGCCGAAACGATTTGTCATAATCTAAGTAACAATAGTGTTAGGCACAATGCTAATGGCATTAATAACTAAGCCAAACGGTGCTGTCGCTATTATTTTATTGATTAATAAGCAACCTGTTTCTTGCAGATTGTCGTTACTGAGAATACAGCTATTAGAAGGTAATATATTAAGTTGAAGCTAACTCTGACAGCTGTAGGGCAGCTAACATAAATTTTAGCTGTCTACATGAAACTCCCAGCTAAGCTAACGTTACTATAATTCGCAAGAACGGTCTAACTAATGTCAACATAAGCAATTTGGCTCGGTCGATTTTAAAGTCATCCTTCTTCCGATTTACGTGAGCGCTGAGCGAGCAGGTACGAGCGTACGAGTAGTGAATTGTCGTCTATGGAAAAAGATGGATGAAGCAAAAAAGCTGTTGTGGGCTAAAAATAGAAAAAGAAAGAGGGAAAAGGCGATGGAATGTCAAGGGATTAGCAGTTAAATAAGTGGATGGTGAAAGGCAACAGGTAGGATTTAAAGGAACATGCTGACTTATTGGGAATTTAGCTTATTCACCGTAACCCCCAGAGTTAGACAAATCGATACATACCCTTCTCATCTCTGTGCGTGCTGTAATGCTGTCTGACGGCTCCAGCGGCATCAGGCCAGCACAGAACATGCAGGTGGATGGTTCCAGTAATCCTACTGCTCCGAATAAGTGACAAAATAACGCCAACATGTTCCTATTTACATGTTGTGATTTATAGAGTCACAGCATGTACAAAAAACAACGTAACATGAAACACAGCCGTCTTCTAACTGTAAACAAACTGGGAACTATATTCTCAGGCGGAAGAATATAGTACATGGGCGGAGTGATATGCTCACAGCAAGCCTGTCTGAGAATATAGTTCCCGGTTTGTTTACTGTTAGAAGATGGCTGTGTCTCATATTACGTTGTTTTGTGTACACGCTGTGACTATACAAATCACAACATGTAAATAGGAACATGTTGGCGTTATTTTGTCACTTTTGTCACAATTTGGAGCAGTAGGCTAGTTGGAACCAGTTACCTGCAGGATCTGTGCTGGGCTAAGCTAATGCTGGAACCGTCAGACAGCGTTACAGCATGCACGGAGATGAGAAGGGTATGTATTGACTTGTCTTACTCTAGGAGATGAGAAGGGTATGTATTGACTTGTCTTACTCGAGGGGTTACGGTGAATAAGCTAAATTCCCAATAAGTCGGCGTGTTCCTTTAAAGTGTGACGTCTGTGCTTGGAGGCTTGCAAATATTCATGTTAACAGACTAGCTAGCTTTTGTTAACACTGAGAATGTAGCAGCCAAATAGGGGTTTAACATAGAATCATGCATATATTTGCTACCATACTTGGAGGCTTGCAAATATTCATGTTAACATACTGTTCTCAGACTAGCTAGTGTTTGCTAACACTAGCAGCTAATGTGGGGTTTACAGCTAGCTTAATGCAAACCAATGTTGCTGATAGCTACATTTAGATTTTGGTTAAACCATATTGTACCAATCCCATGCGTGTCATATCTCAATTTTATTAAGGTAAAATAACAACTGGTAAATATATAAATGACAAGAAGCTGGAAAACACAACTTAAGCAATAACTCTGGTTTACCATGGAATCATTAATAGATTTGATTTTACCATTAGCTGTTCATGTTAGCTGTGCGGTCAGACATGCAGGCTATAGTTATCTGTTAGGTGTCATGGAAGCTGTAATTACAGGGTCACATCTATCTCTCTTTTTAAAGGTCTGTGCTAAGTGGCTTTCCATATTTGTACTTTTTAAAATCCAAAATGTGAATGTAATTTCAACAGCAGCACAACCTTACTGCATAATAGTTGTCTTATCAGATGCCATCACTACGCTCATAAGAATCAAATTTAGGCTGCTATATTTAACAGTGAGTTCATTTAATTCAAGTGTGAAGAAGGTGGATCAGGAAAGACCGGGCAAGGCAACATGTAGGTCTAACATTAGGTGGAAGTGTAGGGGGAGCAACTTGATACAACAGATTAATTTCTTAATATTATTAATATGGAAAAACTAATATGGAAAATATATTACGTAATGTTTGTTTGTCTTAGTGAAGAACACAGGCAAGGAGTGAATGAAGCAGACATGAGGTCAGCGATGGTATCAAGTAGAGATGAGACCAGTGATGACATCAGGTAGAAGTTCTATTAGTTAGACCACACAAAACTAAACGTCCAGTTCCGGCTCGACTGTTTGATGGTATTAGGTGCTTGTCTCTTATTTGGTTTCAAACCATGCAGTGGAAATGAGGCATAACATGGTTGTCCTGTGATTGTAAAATTATAGAATTGTCCTGTCTTTGATTACTTGCTATGAATTACATTTTATTTTAAACACAGAACTACAAATAATGTATTGTAAAATGATGATCATACAATATCTTTTTTGTTATTCTTTCATAGATTTAGTGGAGCAACAGTTCCTCAACAAGTATACACAGAGTGAAGGTCAACAGGTATTGACCTTAACTCAATTTCAACCACATATATTCAATTGATGCTCTGTTTTGAAGCATATCTTCTTGTCTGTTTTAAAATGTCCAAAAGCCTTTTCGATGTGTTGTTTTGGTGGATTGGTTGCCTTTCTGCACTCTGGCACTCTCTGCCTCGCTTGTTTGGATGAAGGGGCACTTCGCCAATTTTACAAATTGCAATCAGTTTACAAGCCAAAGGAAATACTCACACTTTGAAAATGGTTGTACTGCATATATACTTATCAGGGTGAAGCTCTCTAAAGTTTTAGGAAAAACCATAATGATAAAGTTCTGATTAAAATAAAATCCTATTTTTGGTAACAGATTTTGCATCATGCTTTCTTGCATAAGGGTAGATCCACTTATATCCACCACATTTATCAAGGATCCCCATTAGTCATCACCATAGTGAAGACTATTCTTCCTGGGGTCCAACACAAGACAATCCAACTGTTGGATGTAGCTACACCAATTATAGTAATAATGAGGTTCAGATAAGGCTTCTTTGTTTCAGTACACATAATAATAGTCCTCTGTATTTGAACAGAACAGCAACACATAAGCACACATAAATGCTAATGAACAAGTTCCTGCAGGCATTTTTCCCGGGAAAATATAAGATGGTTTTGGCAAGAATTTACAATGTGAGGCTGTACAAGTAAGGATGGATGGATGTCAGAAACTCAACCTTTGAACTTAATTGGCTCCAGAAACATGTTTGACAGCTGCTGTATACACATGCCCCAGGGCAAATCTTGTGCAGAAAGCAACCTCGAAATGAACCTTTTTATTATTTTTCATCACAGAAGTAGATAATTGTGTGGTGGAACCATAATACCTTAGAGGCAACATTGTTTACCAGTCCACTGTGTGGATTTTAGTTGTGTAAATACACTCATGTGAGACTTTGCTCACATTCTTTCTGCTGATGTGATCTGTGTTCCTACTGGTCACAGTTGTTCTGTCTTCATCAGACGAACAGTCAACATGGAAATGGAGCTGATGAGAGAGGGACCAAAATGACCGTTTGATTAATGGAATCATTTCTTTTAACAGACTTTGCTCATCATAAAATCGACAGATTAGCTAATTTCACCCGTTGATTGAATGTAATGGAAACTAATGAGATGCAGAGATGTGCTTATCTATATGCGCTGTGTGTAATCTTAACTTAATGTTTAATAATTGCGCCATTCCATGCCATCTGTTATTGCTAATGGAAATCAAGAGGGGTTTGAAATTCTCAGTTGAAATTATTCACACTATAACTAACTACCTTGTAATTCCCCAAGAACCCTCACTTAATATAGCTCTTTAGATAGGATTAGCTCAGCAGGTATGAAGTGGAGTGATGTAATCGTTATCAGAACATATCTGCAATATAAGTCCCCTCTGAATCTGACATGACAGTAAGTTTTATGGGCTGCTCATGCCCGCATCACTTGTCTGACAATGTCTGTCCCCTTTTACCTTGGTCATGTTATCCAATGAGAAAAACCTGAGTCCAGTTCTGACATCTTTGACATTATTGCCAAATATTGGGTCATTTCCTTTGGGAAAGCGCTCCGTCTGTCTGCTAGTTGACCATCTGCTCTAATTGCGATTGGCAGCAGGGTTCAGCCCAAAGAGGGAGCTGACCGAACGTCTCAACTCTGGTTTTGCTGGGAATTTTCTTTGCACGTCATTCTCTGCAAATTGGACACTTGATTATCCTGGGTTAGGGACCGTTCGGTATTCATGGAATGGACCACTGGAGGAAAATAGGGGAGGGCCATGTCTTTTTATTCTTTGTTGAGGGGAGGGTCACCCCAACATTTTTTTATTTTTGGCCGTGGGTCACCCAACTTTTGTATTCATGAAAACAGCAAAATTTCAAAGCGGCTTGTTTGCTGCATCATTTTTCATGTAGCTCTTAGTCTCGGCCCTCCTTCGCTACCAGATGGGTCTGACCCATGAGTTTGCTGGGGCCAGGGGGAGCACTGCGGGTAATTGCATTGTTTAAAATATTTGTGGAATAATTACATCTGGCATGACCAGATATTTAATAAATATCTTAAATAACACAAAACAACTAAATGGTGGTAGGTAATACATCAGATTTCATATACTGCTAAAAAATGAAAATTACCGTGCCAACCTTGCAATAAAGGTTTCCTAAATGCCATGTAGCCTATATACATTTGATGTCAGCTTACTAATTGATTGTGGGTTTTGTATAGATTTGGACTTTTATACGTTTATTCCACTTTGTTTAAACAGCAAAGTGGAGAGTCCTCGTTCACCTGTTTGGAGCTGGCTGGTGAATGTAACGCTCGTATAGGCCTTGCTGGATACACCGTGACTATTTGTGGATCTACTGATCGCTGTGGATTACCTTTTTTCTGTGTCATTGGATTACGGCAAAATACGGATCTTTTTTCTCAACGTGTTTTAACATTTTATGGTGTGACTGCGCTTCGTTTCTGCATTTGGAGAGGCATCTCAACAGACTGTAGGTTGAACACTGATTGTTCACTGTTAGATTTGAGTTGAATTTAAGTGTCGGGGCATTCCGCCACCGTCTGTCTATTGTGTTCCAAATCTGCTTTAAAAATAAACATATATGTTTTGAATATAATGTCCAGCTTCGGCAACTTTACCTATGTGCTAAAATATACAATGACTGAGGAAGCCTAGTGACGAGTCCATAGCAACAAGTGTTGGATTTGTTATTACCCAGTGTCCTTTGCTGAATGGTCTCAATGTTTTATTATTTTATTTCATGTGAATACTAGTTAGAGTAACTTAGTATTTAAGGTAATGCAGTGCATTTAGTTTCCATGTAGTTTCCAGTAAATCTACTGAAATGGCCACCACAGCAGCATGGCATGGTTGCCCAATGGTTAGCACTGTGGCTTCACAGCAAGAAGGTTCTGGGTTTGAATCCAGGTTGTTACAGGACCTTTGTGTGTGGAGTTTGCATGTTCTTCATATATTTGTGTGGGTTTCCTCTGGTTTTCCAGAAACAAAACATGTACTAGGTTCTCAAGTCAGTGATCAAGGAATTGGAATTGGAAATTGATTTATTTGAAACAGGGACAATGCACAAATAAACATTAAACTTGTTAAACAAGAGAATATGTCTTGGGCCAGGTTATAGCAACAATTGCTAATTTCCACCTGTAGTCCCTGGCTCAGATCTGGAGTTGGTCCCTGGGCACTGTGATTGGCTGCCCACTTTTCCCTTGAGGGATGGGTTAAATGCAGAAAATGAATTTTGCTACATGTATGTGTATGTAACAATAAAGTACCTTTACACCATAACAGAGGAGTGTGATGTGTAAGATGAGAATGCAGAGCGCAAACTAGCAAATAAGGGGGAGTCAGTCTCTTTTTCAAATCATTGTGGAGGGACATAGAAAAAGTATTACTGGTAAGGGGAGGGTCAAGTCTTTTTAGCCTAAAGGTCCCAAAACTCCTCTGGTGGCACCTTAAATAACAAACAGTCCCTTAGCAGATAATGACGTGCAAACTCCAAACAGGGTTTACAGCTGGGGCAGGCACTATATTTTTGGCAGATTGGGCAAAAGATTCATAATAATCTTTGATCCATCCATCCATCCATCCATCTTCAACCGCTTATCGTGGTCAGCAGCTCCAAACTTCAGGTACACCAAACTTCCCTTTCCCGAGCCACATTAACCAGCTCTGACTGTCTCTATTTAAATAGAGACAATGGTAAAGTATCTGTCTTAGTTTTGCTGGATCTCAGTGCTGCGTTTGATACAGTGATTGATACAGTGTTGGACAGACTGGAAAACTGGGTCGGACTTGCTTGCACAGCCCTTAACTGGTTTAAATTGTATCTGCAGGATAGAGACTATTTTGTATCAGTGGGTCCTTACAAATCTGAATGAACAGCAATGACATAAAGTATTATTGATTTACAAAGCACTGAATGGTTTGGGGCCAAAATACATGTCTGATATGCTGCTCTGTTACAAGTCATCCAGAGCTCTAAGCTTATTTGGGACAGGCTTGCTCACCGTCCCCAGGGTCAGAACCAAACACGCAGAAGCAGCTTTCAGTTTCTATTCACCACAGATCTGGAATAAACTTCCAGAACACTTGAGAACTGCCCCAACACTGTGTTCTTTTAAATTGAGGCTTAAAACTTTCCTGTTTGCCATTGCTATTCCTAGAGGTCATTTAAAGATTTTCATTCAGCACTTTGAATTGCCTTTGTGTCTGAAATGTGCTATATAAATAAACTGCCTTGCCTTCATGTTTATGTAGCTAGATAGAGCCTTGAATCACAGTATGTCATCTGAAAGGGTTTTACTAAAAAAACAGGGTGGAAATTTTCATAGAATTACCACAATACAGTATATTTACCTTGCACGGCGGCGGGATTCTCGCAATATTAAGAGATCAGATGAGAATCAAGGGAACACTTATCACACGAAAATACATCTTGTCAGGCTTTAGGTAAAAGTGTCTGTGTCCCAAAAGCGGGGGTTCGACCAATGACTGTTTGGAGAGGCGCTATACTGGCAGTTACGGGCGTGGTTTAGGTGTGTGTGACCATCACGACTGTCCATTCAAAACAACGACTATCACCTGCCAAGTTTTGTTTTAAAGTGCCTGCACTTTTCCAATGATGGCTTCTCAGATGGTTCTGTGTAACAAACCATCTCGTTGGAGATGAGCTGCTCCTCGCCTGTAAAGTGGACGAGAGCAGCCGGGGGCGGTGACAAAAAGCTGCACTCAAGTCGGACAGTTCCCAGCCGTTTCAAGCAGCCTTCAGTCTGAACAGAAACACTCACATTCTGTTAGCTCCGATTCCGATTTATTAAAATGTTATCAGGCCCATATATCAGCTCGTACACAGTCTCCAGATGTTTTTTATTATGACAGAGTAGCTGTTAAAATGCTCTACAGGCGATTTGTTTGCTGATGTTAAACAACAGACTGTAGATGATCCGTAATCTGAAGAGATTTAGTCTCTCTGACTTCTAAACGTCACTATCAGCCACACAACATGTGTCCTGTACAGAATAAGCATTTAACTCAGACAAGTAGCAATTCAAATCCCTCCAATTCAAAAATGATATGAAGTTAAAATTAAAAAAGTCGATTCTGAACCAATCAGCTGTTAGATTAGCTGAGAGCCAGGCGTTTCCCATCATACCCTGGGTCAGTCGGTGGAGAGCAACTGCGTTGCCTGGGTCAATAAACTGGGGCTGCCTTGATCTCGTGAGGTTATCGCTGCCTACGTGTCCATGACGTCAGAGCAAGTCGGGATCAAGTTGGACACAAATCTAACGGGCATGCATCCTGTCCGTGCCATACAAAGAGCCAAAAGATTTCCCATGATGCACTGTGCCGAGCGGCTGCCTGTGGAGGCTCGATGCTGGAGGATTTGGCGTCACCTTTGACCTTTTTAACGGCCATCGCCGATGAAAAGGTGGCGTAACGACGCCCTAGTGCACTATAGTTAGGCTACTAGTTATGAAACACACACACACACCATTTACACGTTCATATTGCAGATGTGCTCAGTCAGTATTGACAAATTTCTCCTAAACTAGTTGCAGTATATCGTTTTGTCTTGTCACATGATCAAATGAGACTTCAAATTGGACAACATCCACATATTACCCAGCAATCATATTCACATAATGTTAGAGTAGGCTATATGAAAAAAATACCAAAGAAAATAACAAATTTTATCCTTTGATCGAAAATGTTTAATCCAAAATAGGTCATTTGTTTGATTTGTGTCAATCCAATGAGTTTATTTATTTTGTATGTAATAAATGTTCAGTAGTTTCAAAATCATCACAGAATACACATTTGTTGATTTCAATACCATGGAGAGGAAAGCTGCCTCTGTGCTGTCTCACTGATTGTTTTGCTTTCTGCCTTCTGCACCTTTAAGTCTATAATACCTTTACAGCTGTAAAAAACTGCATGTCTGTATGCACAATGTATGATATGCACATAAAAGAGGAATTTAATATTTGTTAGGCCTATAATTTCTGTCATTTTCCCCATGTTAAACTTGGAAGCTGACTCTCAGAAGAAATAGAATTACTTTGGGGATTTTAATGCCTCTAGACAGCAATTTGATCAATGTGAATTCAAAGCAGGCAGAGGGCTTTTAAGGGGTTTCAAGATATTTAATCTCACATGTTTACTTCACAATGTACTGAATGTTCAGTGAAGAGATATGCTTGTTATTGAAAACACCATTACTTACCATCTTCTCGCCTTAATTTCAGCTGTCGTGGAGAGACCCAGAAGAGCCCTAACAAATAGCTGCGGACAGATTAATGCCTGTCATATTGAGAGCCAAAAATGTAATTATTCCATTAACGTAGCATTCTGCCGTTATAATTGAAGTCATAATAGACAATGACTGTCGGAGAAGCCTTCCTGTCACGCATTAAGATCAAATAAATACAGTGAGAGACAGACACAGCGTTGAAGAGCTTGGCGTTGTTTATCAGTGCGACTGAATTATAGACATTCTCCTAAGACAATATAATATAGTTCATTTAGTGATCAGCTTTCATCAGCTTTTCAAAGTGTGATAAATAATTTCATCATGCATCATTTCCCCTGTCCTGCATGTCGAAAGTAATAGTTTTTATTTCATTTTGTTCTTGTTGTTTATGATTTTATTGGGTGTTTGCTGCCAATAAACATAATCCTGGCAGCAATGTTAATGTGATTTTTAAGAGACAGGGTTGATTGAAGATGGACATAGCACAATAATAATAAAAGTCTCATAATAAAATGTGACCACGCCAATCTTCACATTGGCATTCTGCAGATTATTAAATTCCTTTACAGCACCACAAGAAACGGTTTAACTGTCAATCAGTACAAACAAAGCTTAAGTTCTCATGGTGGCAGGTGGTGAAAATCTTACCTCCTTGTTCATTGTTCCTCCTGAAAGACAAATCGCAGGGACTAAAGGGAGCTAGTGGCAACATCCTCATTAGGACAGGATGCAATGGCGTTCTTTCACAGGCTACATGAAAAACACCACTGACAAGAGAACACATTACCCTTGCTCTTATTTGTGTATTATATATATATATATATACACATATACTGCATATATATATCACCTTTATTTATTGCCGGGACGGCCAATTGAGAGCAAGCTCTCATTTCCGATGACGCCCTGATTACATGCAAATTACAATCAACTCTCTCGTGCCACGCAGTTCAAAGTACGTATTACAGTAGCTGTAAGCCGTAGCGGCAGCATTCACGCTTCAAAAAGCCGGTCTCTTGCTCTTTTCAATATCCTTTTCCTTTTTCTGGGTGAAGAAGAAGAAGACTCCTGTTCCTGAAATTTGGATTCTGAATACGTGTGGTCCTCCATGTTTCCTTCTTCAAACTTGCCGGGGCCGGGAAGCTACAATACCCATTAGCAGCATTAACAGCACCTGTGAGTTCTTCGTGCAAACGTGAAAGGCGGAGCAGTATGTCCTGTATGTCCCTTACCGGCTAACGTATTTCAAGATGGCGCATGAATATGGAGCGTCTACCGCAGTTCATGCGAATGCAAACGTAAAATTACAAGCCAAAAGGAATACTTGGAATTGATGGTGGAGGTAAATATTCATGAAAAAGGACAAGTTTGTGAACGGGCAACACAGATTATAATAATGAACAACTAAACACGTTACACACTGGACCTGTAAAGTGATTAAATGGAGTGAGCTAGCAGTAAGATTGGGCATCAAGAACCAGTTACAACTTGCAATTGCTAGCTAGCAGTATCGGTTAGCTAAAAACTAATCTCCACAAGCGTGCCTCTCGCCATGAGTGCGCTTGCTTCTGCACCGTGATACGGTTGCCGGGTGTAGTTTGGTAGAAAGAAAATAGTTCCTACGTGAAACTGCTCCCAACCAGGTCTGCAGATTATCTTGATTAACCGAGTCATGAGTCATGAGTTCCATTATATTGAGAGAAGGCAGACTTCTCTACGGCCAAAATCTCCAACACTGGGAAAATCAAACCAAAAACATTCTAGATTGATAAATTGGACTACAGGCAACAAGAAAATATTTATTTTGGATTTCAGGGTGAACTGTCCCTTTAAGGTTTCTCACATGTGTTGGAGTTATGATGCATATATATAATATGCCTGGCTAACAAGCAGTGGAATGTAGCCAAGTACATTTGAGTACACATTTGAGGTACTTGTACTTCATTTGAGTCTTTTCTTTTCATGCCACTTTCTACTTCTACTCCGCTACATTTCAGAGAGAAATATTGTACTTTTTACTCCACTACATTCATCTGACAACTGACAACTAGTTACTAATTACTTTACACATTAAGATTTTTGCACACAAAACACTTGTAGTTTATATGTTTACATGTAGTACTATGTTTTATTATAAATTAAACTACCCAACACTATATAAAGGCCTACAAGTCCAGCTGAAATTATTAGTTGATTGACAGAACTGTTTGGATCGTTTCCATTTTCTAAAATGAGTTTTTTATGCATTGAGTATTTTTAATACTTTAAGTACATTTTCTTGATGATACTTACATACTTTTACTTAAGTACCATTTTCAATGCAGGACTTTTATTTGTAACAGAGTATTTTCTCAGTGTGGTATTACTTCTTTTTAAATAAAGGATCTGAATACTTCTACCATGGTTAACAAGCTGTGAGACTGTCCTGTCCTCTCCTATGTGTTCTGATTTACAAGCTGGCTATTATCATATGGTGCCATATCAGTTAATGTATTTTGGAATAGAAAACTTCCATTATTTGTCCAACATAATTTAGCCTACATAATTGGTGGGTTATGAGTTTTTCTACAACCTTGGTAGCTAAATTTAAACTTTTTCCAAGTTGTTTGAGACCTGACACATTCTACTGCTAGTTAATAATAATATCACTGGGACAAATGTTCTCAGAAAATATCCATCCAATTATTAGATCAACATTTGGACCAGGATTTATGTAACTTCACCTTCAAATCATGTGACCAGTAATGTCAGTGTCCGAGGCCGTTTGGGATTGTCCCTGTCCCATTATGTGCAATTTATTGTAAAATGGTTTAACACTATAGCAGCAGAGCAGGCAACACAGCAAGGTACACTTTAGATTACTAAAAAAATTAAATGCTCGAGTGGAGCAGAGATTTAGCAAGCCAAAGGCCTTAATGGGTCAGGGCACATATGACACAGGGTGAGACGTGGACAGGACAGGACACAGTAGGCACTTAGTTCCTCATCACACAGGACAAAACAAAACATGATCATGATAGTCTGGAGCAACGGAAGTACATTTCTAGGATAACTGCGCGTCCCTCCGCTTCTGTTATCTACGTGTTTTGGAGAAAATTGTTGGAGAAAATTTGGATTGTGCAAAAAGGCTGGCCTGCTTGCTTCTTTCAGGGAATGATTGTAAAGATTTACAAAGAATATGTTTTTGGCATTTACTGTCTAACTGGGACGTTTTGGGGCCGACTGGGGGGATTGCTATGAACAAAGTACACATGGCGATACACTGGTAAGAGCAAATTACGTTTAACCATGTATCCAGCTATTTTAAATAGCTCACATTACTGTACTGTGTGAACAGTAAACTTCATTTAATATTGTATGTGGCGTTTTCTTTTTCTAAGTGCAAATGTTCCATCAAAACAAGTTCCTTCCCGAGACCATTAGAGCCACCGTCGCCGCGTCCAGAGCATCGCGCCGCCCAAAACGATTGTGATTGGTTTAACCCTCTGAAACCCAAGCCATATTTGAGTGTTTTTTGCTCCTGTCACATGCTCATTTTTCACTCTATCAGCATTTTTTTTTAAATTGAAAAACAGTTGAAACTGATAATTTCCCTACGGGTACACATGTATATACAATACATGAAAAAAAGAATTTTGGCTGTACATAATTCACACAAAGAATCATGTACTTTTTTTATGTAGTTTTTTTTTCTCCTATCAAAGAATGTACTGTATGTGGGGTGTAGCCAGACCATGCAAGACTAAATCCCCACTGAATACTCTAGATTTGTTTCAAACTGTCATCATAAAGAGCCCGGTTTTCAGACAATAACCGATAGATATTGGGGTGGGGGAATTATTATTCCGCAGTGTTATTCCATCCTGTGTTTTAGGGGTAGATTATTAATAGATCCAGTTATGAACTGACCTTCATGTTATTAAACTTCATCAACAGTTCTCCCTTGTAATATAAGGGTTTTATTTAATAGAAGGTATTTTATTTATCCAGAGCAGTGTGCACACCAGGAGAAGCTCAGGCATAGGGGTTTCAGGATAAATATTTGACTTTCTGAGTTTACACTGTATATTGAGGATTATGAGTTTGAGAGACCAAATGTGCGAGGTATTGTCTTCCACCACCCTCCTGATCTGCTCATCCATAATGTTTCCTGCCCATTCATCACTCTCAGTGGACTCTCCGATTTCATAAATACGGCCGTGTAAACATACGCCTTAGCATTCTGCATGAGTTCTCATAGTCACTCTTTGAGACCTAGTGTATGCCCAAGGAACTTCAACATGGGACTGCAGGGCCAGGGATCGAACCACCAACCATCAACCAAGTGCTCTACCACTGAGCCACAGCCGCCCCAAACATGGAAGTGGTTTGATGAGGAGCAGAAATGTATCATTTATTAGCACAGGCACTACAGCAGTATTAATTTCAACATGCAATCCCGGGGGAATCACGCTGCAGTGGCTCATTGGATGTCATTTGATTTTAACACTGTTGGAAAAAAAAACTGTGACAACTGGCGGAATTCGTCTGTTTCACTTGTATTCCCACTCAATCAATGACATCACAACTGTTCATATTACCAATACTGACACCAGTCAAAGATATTTCACAGCCTACAGGTATGATGTGATGAACGTGCTAGCCAATATGCTATTTGACTTATTTGAAATCATTTTTGTTTGTATATTTGCACACACACAAAACATTGTCACTGCTAGGATTCATTTTTGTTTAAAATATATTGCATTAATAGATAAATAGCATTGAAGCAGTTATTTATTCTCCCTCCGTATTTGCAGCCACTATGTTTCTCCCAATTACTGAGGCTTTTCTTGCCTCATTTTAATTTTATGGGCATTTTGTGAACTTGCCCTCACTGCCCATTAACGTCTGACCCTAGTCATAGGTCATTTAACAGCATTTATGTCAGAAGATTTAAAACCCAAACCAACCAGCACAATAAGTGTCTAAAGGGTCAGATTAACATATCCCAAAACCTATCATTAAGAAAGAAATATACATAAAATAAGATAATTGGTGTCCGCCAACCTTAAAAGATCACATTCAAGAGCTCACATATTGACATAATGGTTATGTGACTCTGTGTGATGAGAAAGTGTCGTTGTTAGTGATGAACCCTTAGATAATTATCAGCCAACTCGGCAGCATGCAGCTGTTTCAAAAAATAAAAACAAGTCTGATAAACGTACTGTACACTACCTATGCAGCAACAAACAGCACACTGACAAAGTTAGCAAAGCGCTGATGAACATAGTGAAACATTTGGATGCTATAAAGAGTCAGATATATCAGTCAGGAGTTGAAGGGGAACAAAAGACATCAAATAAGACTGAATATTGGACTTCATTCAATTTTATTTATAGTGTCAAATCATAACAGAAGTAATCTCAGGACAATTTACAGAAAGAGTAGGTCTAGGCCTAGTCTCTCATTACCAGACCTTCCTTCACAGCGCTGTGGAGGAGGGTCTGGCTAGTCCACACAGCATTCTGGGATCGGAGAAAAACGTGCTCTGGTTTATTGACATTTCTTTAAACCAATCACAATCGTCTTGGGCGGTGCTAAGCGCGGGACGCAGTGACGTTGCCTCTGCAAAATAGTCTCGGGAAGGAACTTGTATGTATGGAGGGGAGTTCTGGAATTAAAATGGCTGTAGTGTGTGTGATGATAATTTTACTCAAAGAAACAAATAAATATAATTTGACTGTCCCATTCTAGTTTGGAGGATGTTTCCCGAATTGACCGGAGTTTTGAATGCCAACACAAAGAAAGCGAAACTATCCCGTATATGAAACGTCGTCGATATAGACTAGTCTAGACTCTTTAATTTACAGAGACCCAACATTTCCCCCCAACAGCATGCATTTGGTAGCCAGAGACATGGCCAACTGCTAATGTTGCTCTGTGTCTGCTGGATACGTGAATAGACAACGCAATAGCAAACCGTTAATACTGCTTAATACTTATGAAGTTTTTTAACATTAATATGAGTTCCCCCAGCCTGCCTATGGTCCCCCACTGGCTAGAAATGGTGATAGGAGTAAACCGAGCCCTGGGTATCCTGCTCTGCCTTTGAGAAAATGAAAGCTCAGATGGGCCGATCTGGAATCGTGGAACTGGCTCTAGTGGCTGTAATTCTGCACCAATGCTGAATTTTGGGAACGAGACATCAGATACAGTATTAGGGGACCACTAAGGCCTATATAAAAGCATTCAAAAAGCAGCATGTCATGGGACCTTTAATGTGTCAGATGTATATTGGCTGATGTAAAGAGTGACATTATCTGATTCCCTTGTACTTAACTGCTGCTGTTTTGACCTCAGATGGTTCTAGAATTTAGTCTCATATAAAGTGACTGCTGTTTTTACATGGAGCACACATTCTCAGTCTATTAGGGAGATTAACAATTAGATTTAGAAACACCAGAGTCCACTGACACTCCTTTTGCAAACATGGCCTTCTGACTTTGTGCTTTTAGTAACCTTTGCATTATGGTATGGAGTATCTGCATATTTAACCTCTAGCTGAGATGGGTTGCAGTATATAGATTCAGATTAAAGGCTTTAACACACTGTTATCAAGCCTTGTAGTGTGGGGGCTGTGGTTAATAAACATAATGTGTTTGCACTCAGTTTCAGGTAAATAGGGCAAAAATATGTGGCTTCATGAATATGGAGATTAAACTGTTGTCATTTTAGAGAAATGTCTGATAGAAGAAGCATTCGCAAAACAACTTTGAACAGAAACAGCTGATACAATTAAAGTTTGTTTACAATGTTACATTGACGTAATTGTTTTGAGTTTTGACAGTATCACAAAATCTGTAGTTCAAGATGTTAACTGTTATGTTTGCCATATGATTGTTGTACTCACGCATAGGACAATTTAAGATCGGGAGATTCTTGTTTAGAATACATTTTATGTTATTTCACCTGAGGAAAAACAGGCGATCAAAATAAATTCCCAGATTGAGTAACGTAACGGAATACGTTACAAATTACATTTGTGGGCATGTATTCTGTATTCTGTAATGGAATACGTTTTGAAAGTATCCTTCCCAACACTGGCAGGTATGCAATCTGCTCTCTTTGTGTTTTCTCCAGTGGCCGTGATATCAACACATTTCCATCTACAGTTTGAATTAACTAATGAACACGCATTTCCTGGGTGAAAGTCTTTAGTTTTCCACGGGAAGCAAACTCTGCTCTCTGGCTTTTAAGTCCTGTAGGCCTATGTTAACGCCCACCTATCCACCCCGACCATCTACCTACGCGGCCAGCCGCGTTGTTATACAGCGGCCGTCAATGTAGTGAATACAGCAACAACAACAAAAAGGTGGAATGCTTACGAATTACAGTGCTTAACTTTTCGTAGATTTTTGAACGAATGGTTCACAAGAACAGGCTGTATATGTTTAAAAGCATCAAATAAAAGTATCAGATGTGAATAATATAATAAAGTTGCCAAAAAACATAAAGCACCAGCACCTCAAACAGTGCACAGTACAGAACTTGATTATATGTGCTTTGTTACTCTCCATCTCTGAACTGTTTTCTGAAAACTGCTTTCCTCTGCAGGATGC
This sequence comes from Perca flavescens, assembly GCF_004354835.1. Taxonomy (NCBI): domain Eukaryota; kingdom Metazoa; phylum Chordata; class Actinopteri; order Perciformes; family Percidae; genus Perca; species Perca flavescens. The sequence continues at coordinate 2,143,655 of NC_041347.1, forward strand.
GGTCATAAAAAAAAGACAATTTTTCATTGGCTGTGGGTATTGACTGGGTAGGCCTGTCTTCACATATGATCAATAGCGATGTATAATGTCGGCTCACCACAGCTCTTAATAATGAGCCTCAAACACAGCCAAATTCTCATTTTGTTTGGCCTCAAAAGAATAACAAGGTTGTTAATTACAAAGGTTACATTGATTAGTATCCCCTCTTGCCCATCAAAGGATGAGTAATTCTTGGTAATGAAACATACTACGCTCAAAGAATCGATCGGCCTTCATGGAAGTGATGAAAAAATATCTGGCTGATATCAGAGAAATGAATTAGAGGACAATCACAAGGGGGTAATGAGCCCCTGCCTTTTCCAGACATCGTAACTTGATGAAGTACAAACAGAGATAACGGGACGGAAAAATAATGAAATAAAGAAAAAAGAACATGCATCAACAGTTGGCATTTTCTGCCTAAACTGCGGTAAATCTACTAACTAACTAAACCCTCCGGAAAAGCTTATTGTGCGGAAATCTACAGTATGTGGGCAGTTTGCGTTCAGCCACATCTTGCTTGTGGACAGATTTATAATAACTCATTTCATTTGGAGCTAGAGGTAATTATACATATGCCAGATCATGAGCATCATGTACCTTCAAATAAACCCTCTACCATACATGTTACAGTAAGTGAGGCATATTTTGCTGTATTCAAACAGGAAATTGCATTTTGTGTTAATTTTAACTGTGTAAAAAAAAAAAAATCTTTTTTGGCTTCCATGTAGTATCCCTCTTGAGTTTTGGAGGAGATGCCATTCTGATCATCTAATCCCCACCTCCACCCTCTCTAAACGCCACTCCTGCCTATCTCTGTGACTGAGGCAGACACCGACAGAGGGCCAGATGGTGTGTGTTACACTTGTTTGGCTGTCGCTCGCCTGTTGTGTATACACCACCGCGGCAGCAGCGGGCCCCCCTAGATGGAAGCTTTTGTTTCCGAGCTTGAAGAGGAGAGAAGAGGAGGAGGGGTGAGGAATGAGCAGGAGACTAAAACAAATGTCCCTATTAGATTATCACCTCAGCCCCTGTGGAAGAACTCTCTCCTCCCGTCTTGTGTGTGTAAGCTCTCCTAGCGTGGGTGTGTGCCCCCCGCTGCCAGGAACAGAAAACAGGGGTCTGATATCTCAATATCACTGGTATTAGCCCGGGAAAGAGGCAATGGATCATTTTAATGCCATCTCGTGTACAGGAAGACCTGGGTAGCAGATCGATGATACATGTCCCCCAGCCACCAATGACAGCCACACGCACACACACATCCCTCAACCCAGGCCTGGATTCCTGCCTTTTTACTCTTGCATACACACACACACACACACACACACCCCTCCCCTACCTACTCAATAAACTGTGAGAAAAAGCAATATCTCTCTTGAAGGCAGAGGAATATGATTAAAGCTTCCGCGCTGCCGTTATCATCCCATGAGCCGTTAACAGCGAGCGAAATGAAGCAAAGTGAATTACCTCCAGCTGTCACCGTGTAGCCTGCAGACCCAGAGTCAAGGGCCTGTAATGTTCAAAGCATTGTTTAAGCTTATAATGACAAAAGTCAAGAAAAGCATTTTGTGCCCTTTGTAAAAGCAACCATGGTGTGAAAAGTTTCTGCCACGGTTTCCTTTGTTTCCACAGAGAAGTTACAGAGGAAATACTATAAAAGCTTGCATTTTTCTTTTCAGTATAAGCCGTCAAAACATTTTGACATTGAAGAGTGGACAAAACCGCCTACACCAGGGCTGAAAAGTGGTACACTGCACATACTGTAATTTCTCAAACAATGACTAGTGTTTTTGTTCATTATTTCCAATTACCTCCATGTTGAATAATTTGTTTTAAGTCCCCCAGCAGAACAACAGAGACCCTAGGCAGCATCCTTTCCAGGACCCCACTCAGAGACCCTAAGAAAGCCAAATACTCGGCATCGGCATCGGCACAAGCCAACAGTCATGCCTTCCTCTCAGTGACTTGTAGAACTACGCTCTTGTCCCCAGTGGAGAACCTGTCTGGTGTCTCTCACCCTGGGCAACTACAGAAAGGGTCCAGCCCCTCTCCAGGAGTTTGATTGCAGACCCGGGGCCATACATAGAGGTGAGCCCAGCTGAGGTGTCCCTAGAAACTCTGCGATGCCAGGGGTCAGCACACCTAGGTCACTGTCTGCCAGCTGGCTGTCAATGCACCTAATCCCTATCCCTGCGGGTGGCGGAACCCCAGGGTGGCACTTTAGTTTAGTTTTTCCGGCACTGTAGCACGACCAGGCCCACCAGGTCAAGGCCACCGGACGCTCGCTGGCAAGTTCCCAGGCCTGGCTGCAAGATGGGTCCCCAAGGTGCTGCAGCTCCTTCTTGGTTGATTTATGTGGCGTCTGTGATTGTTAGACCAATTTACCTTGGGAGACCCTAGCACATTGAGTTTATATTAATTGAGTTTATATTAAATATTGAGTTTATATTAAATAAATAATACAATAATACATATATTCATTTACCTGTAGTGGTATCCTGCTATGCTGATACTTTCGGTTGTAGTTGGCCGGGTCATGAGAAATTTGATTTCTGCCATTGATCCCATACAATGGAGGTAAATGGAATTTGATTTTTATCACAGCATTTAAAAGCACATTTAAAAAACTAAACGGCAACGTTTCTTGCAAGTAAACTGTGTGCCAATGCATGAATTTAACTGATAACAATCTAAAAACCTGAGCAAATAAAACCAAAGGTACTGCAAGATAGTTTTTTTGTATTTGTATTTGGGTGGATCAACCATTTAATGTACAGTACATTATCTATTCTAGTGCTTTTTCGACAGGAAAGGTATTACAACACATTTTATTTCCATTCCCTTTGCTTGACTGATCATCATAACCTAATTACAGTATAGGGTTAACCATAGGACTGTGAGATCTGGGTGTTAAGGAAAGTGTACTTTTTTTTTTTTACTGTCATGACACTCACACATCTGTCTCTCATGGCTCAAGTGTTGCGTTGTTGAATTATATGTAGATAAAAAAGACAACAATGTAAGGGGACACATTTAGTCATTTTCCAACATGTAATTTACTCTGTTAATCCAATCCTTTATCAGTTCTCTTGCTATTTCCACAGTGCACTTTATGTGGTGGGGTCTGGGCTGGAAACATGGCAGAGAGAGGTATGTGTTATAAACGTCATCGTTAGAAAATATTCACTCCGTATTCTTGAAAAGCCAAGGATTTTGCAATCCTTCAAATATAACATTACGGCTCACCATCAAACGAAATATCAACAGCTCTGGCAGCTACGCTAATCGGTAGCAGCAATGGGATGAGAGGAGAATCAGACAAATCGAAAGAAAGTGTGATAGAAGGAATGAGAGGAGTAAAGTGTGGGTAGGAGACTGATTGCAGCCGGCTGTCTGAGCCCTGTCTGTCTCCCTGTTTGATTGCGGCCCTGGATGGTGCCTTAGACCTGCTTTTTTTTAAGTCAATGGACAATATAATGGTTTACTATGTGATCAGAAATGAAATGTAGCAGGTAGTGGTGTCGTGTCAAACCTCAGGAAGCATAACCATTAAAAGTAGTGTGTAGGCCGAAAACAATATACAAGGGATGTTACAGTGAGCTCCTGTGTGAATGGAAAGGCAGTGTGTTGATAAATTAAGTCCAATAAATTAGGACAGGGACTCATTTTGTGCCAGACTGACAAGTAAAGATGCCTTGGGATTCACCCCGTGATAAACTCCATCTTCTCTTTTACATCCATTAAACAGGAGCAATCATTTAGATTGACACAATGAGTGCTTATGAAAAAAAAAAAAAGATTGTATGACATCATTACTTGACTTTTCAGTAACAACTAATCTTTAATATAGTTTTTACTGTTTTGTGTTTCTCAAAGGAAAGACCTTGGGAGTACCCCGAAACCATACTGCAGAGTAAAGTCTGACTTATGGTTGTCTCCCCAGTGCTCTCTGACCACGACGGGAAGTCTGCAGCAAGAAAAGTTAACCCTCTCTTTGATTTCATGTTGTTGATGGAGAAGGAGCGCCAGGAAATGAGTAGGGGGAAATGCAACATTACCAAGCCATGGCTGAGCGACTTGTCTCGCCGCGATGTGTAGTTAAATTTTTTGAGAGATGCACGCCAGGCTATGGCGTAGGGTCCGGCTTGGGTCCAGCTTGGGTCCGCCGTAGGGTTGGTGTCTCCAAAAATCGTCTCCTGGTATAAAGTTTAGGTCACATGTCATGGACGGTAGAGATGGCAAAGATTCACATGTTAACAACTTGCGAGCGTTTACGTCATCAGGATGATTGTTTGATTACAGAGTTGGTCGTGTGAGGTTTAAAAAGCACATACATGATGACGCTATATCCATTACATTTGTGCTAATTACATTGAACGCTTTGAACTGGTGTGAGGCATCCATGTTTGTTTAGATTTTTTTTTTGGAATAGAGGTTGCCCCATAGTGATGTTACTGTTTTGCTTCACTCTCACCGCAAAGTTAAAAACTAGCTGCTGAACGTAGGGGAACATTTAGCTGTTGAAGAGCCAGATATGTGCTTCAGGGTATGATGGACTAACCTGACTCCGCCAGATGGATTGCTTCGCATTTGCTCGGCATATCCATCTGGGAACTTTCCGTTAGAGAACTTTTGGGAAGGGGCAAAAATACTGGTTAGCTGATTGGATAAACCATCTGTCTATCACTTATGTTGGTGATAGACGGGTCAAATCAACCAATTAGATCAACGAAGCGTATGAAAATACAACCACAAGCCCCTGCTGCTGCAGGCAAAGCATAGCTTGTTAGCTCAGCAAGCAAGCAACATGTCGGTAAAGGATATTTGCCGTTTGTGTAACGAGAATTTACGATTAAAAGGCACCATTTCAGGTTCCCGGTCCATATTTCAAAAGAAGCATTAGCGAGCAGCTAACAGAATTAGGGCTACCGCTGTCTGAAAATACTGGTTAGCTGATTGGATAAACCATCTGTCTATCAACACCTAAAACCACCTCAAAACCAACACTGATTGGCCCGGTCGTTTGGCGAACGGCTTCAAATTTTCTCTATCTCAAGATGCCAGACTGATCTGCGAGTGGAAAACTGGAGCTCGCGAGATCAGGACGGTCTCACGAGGCTAATGATGAACACCTAATGAGAACAACAAGGCGATTGAATGTCTCACCTAGATACTTAGATTCATCACATAAATTCTAATTTTGCTAGCATGTCTCCTCGATGTGTATGCGTAGGTTATAAGAACTGGATGGTGGCTTTTCATTTGAATTTATCATAACTTTATAGGGAGATATTATGTCAATGTTGGGTTGACAGCTTGTTCTGCTGCCTGCAGGCTGTCAAAAATGGCAGTTAATATTGCTTTAATGCTGGGGAAAGGCCCTTGTGTTTAAAATAAACCAGTGCTTACTGTTGGTAGGAAACAGAGGTCCTGTGTCAAAGTCGGATACTTTTAACATCATTTTAACCATCCACCACAATCTAAGGTTTTGTGGGAACGTATCAATATACAGTAGTACACTTGTGCTTTTTATATACTTTTTTGTTTGGTAAGGTCTTGCTCAGTCTTACAGTGCCATTTGTTATGAAAAGGAGATGGAGGTTTGTACAGCAGCTTTTCATAATGATCAATATGCAATTTTATGCTTATGCAAAGTCTAAATGATGCAATTATACCATTGGAAATGAGACAGAGTTTTACATTAATTTGAAAATCAAAGCACTTTCCATTTCGTGCTCCAAAGTATTCCAGCAGATTTCACACCTACTTTCACTCCATGAAGCAAAATGTAAAATTAACTGCAGTCATGTTAACAATGATCTCACTTTACAGTGATTACCCATAAAAATAAGGATGTATTGATGTTAAAACTCTATGCCACCAGTTTTAACAAACACAACATGTAATACAAAGTAAGAAAGTTGTCATATTGCACTCCACTGTAGACATGGCTCCACTTTTGAGAAAGGTGTGTGCCTATCCAAAGAGGCTTAAGGTAACACTTTACTGGGCTATTCTTAACCTGCAGTATAAGACCGACTTGCTGAGCGCAATACGTTTTCATGTTTTGCTCAATCTATCGGCACGGCGTGTGGCTTGGCCCTTGAGGGTGGCCAGACGTAGCTGTTTATTCAGCATGAAATGAGGTGAAGCCTACAAATACATGGGGGTCGAGGGGGGCGCTGGGCGGGGTTAAATGGTTGGCCCCCCCATTTAAAGAACCACAGAATGAACAGTGCTGCCTCATTAGCAGCCTGATATGGTAGCAGGTCCATCTGGAATAGCAGGCAGAGGAACTGGAGAGACTGGGACTCAGCACAGAGAGAGAGAAGGGTCAGAAATAGCTCAAAGATGAACAGACTGACCGCAGGACACACACACACACACACACACACACACACACACACACACACACACACACAGACACACAATGGCACGAAGCAAGCAGACAAAGAAGATCTAGAGAAGCACACATAGCCATCACTGTTAAAGTCAAAGACAATGTCAAAGTTATACTAAAAACATAGAAATACACCAGGCCGTTTTCTCTATGTTCTCTATGAACCATTCCTGCATATCCCTAGGAAAAGTAATGCACTGTAATTTGTATGTATTCCACGTATTTATTGCTGTATGCACCACATTGACTGCTGCTGTATAAGAGCGTGAAACACAGGGCGTTCAAGCGGAGTTCCTGTCCCAGGAAAAACACATGACTTTCACCCAGGAATTGTGTGTTTTGTCTCGGGAGTAATACTTAGGAGGACCGGTGTTTTAACCCAAACCACGATCTTTTTTTCGATCTTAAGTAGTCATTTTTGATGCCGAAACTTAACGTTGTCGCCGCATGACGAACATAAAAATGCAGTCTGGCATAAAACTTAGCTAATGGGTCTTCTCATGGAACGGGAAAGATGTGTCTGTGTTTCAATTTGTATGAATGCATGTGTAATTTAAATGCATGGATGATGCAGGAAAAAATGCAGATTTTTGCGTGTTTTTTTGCATACCCAATGCAAATACGACCACTCATAAAACTCATACATACTGCATATGCAATGTATGAGTTTTACGGAGTGGTCATATTTGCATTGGGTATGCAAAAAAACACGCAAAAAATCTCTTATTGTGGAAGGTTTGTATGCATTGTTTTAAAGGTACTCTAATTATTGAATACAGCACTCCCATAATCTATTATGTAATGTACAGTATAATCACATTTTAATAAGGCCCTCCTTACCTGGTAAAAACCTACAGTACTGTGTACAGGTCTGTGTATAAATGTGGATGTATCTGATGTCTTTCATGTAGTCATGTTATGGTGTATAATGTATTTATTAGTGCTGTTAAACGATTAAAATATTTAATCACGATTAATCGCATTAATGTCATAGTTAACTCGCAATTAATCGCACATTTTTATCTATTTTAAATGTCCCATGACATCAACATGATACGATACTTTTAAAACGGTGCCTGAACCGAAAGATATATATATATATATATATATATATATATATATATATATATATATATATAAAGGAGCACCTTGTTCAATTGTATTTGTCTGTTTTGTATGTTCAAAAATATAAAACAATAAAAAGTTGATCTAAAAAAAAGGAGCACAAAACGGTGAAAACAACCACTGGATGGGAAAAGGGTATTTTACAATTACAGTGAATGCACCACGAGGCTGGCGAGCCGACCAACATAACATCATGACTGTGTTTTTCAGGCAACGGCAGCTACAGTCCGGTGTTGGAGTCCTCTCCAGTGAAATACAGACACACTTTACACCGTTTAGCTGTAAACATTTTAACCGTGTTTAATCCAGCTGCTAGCTAACGCTAGGCTAACATTCCCTGCTGCTAAGTGTAGTTTTGACTGGCCTCCTGTGCAGCAATGTTTCAGTTCCCTCTAACGTCCATTTTCGGAGCATAAGAGAGAAGCGCAGGCATCTAAGTGGCACCTAAATAAGGCACCGAAATCCACGTTGCTATTTGGTCCGGTAGATAACGGTCGTTAAGGCACCGGTGCCATATTAGTACCGGGTCTCAGACCCCATTCAAAACGGCGATTTTTGTCGAAAAGCGACTAGTTTGCAGGTTTGTACTACTCTTTGGCCGGCTTGCAAGCAAGTGCAAACAAGTGTGTGCGGCGTGCCTGTTGTTTTGTTTCCGGTCTAGCTAGATCCGGTGTGGTGTTGTAGTTTTTCTAACGTTACTAGTTGTTGCAACAGCATGTGAAAAAACTACAAAGTTTGCTAGGCCAAAAAGAACGTTAATCTAGCGATAAAAAAATGTACGCCATTAAAATAGGTTTGGGTTAACGCTGTTAATAACGCGTTTAACTGACAGCACTAGTATTTATGCATCTATCTATCTATCTGTCTATCTATCTATCTATCTATCTATCTATCTATTTATCTCCTTGCCCCCAGTTTTTGACACAGGCTTTCTGCAATGCATTTCTCATCTCCAGGCACTATCTTGGATAACCCTGATGACCTCATTGGGGTTCTTTTTTCCATCCATCCATCCATCCATCTTCGTCCGCTTATCCGGTGTCGGGTCGCGGGGGGAGCAGCTCCAGCAGGGGACCCCAAACTTCCCTTTCCCGAGCAACATTAACCAGCTCCGACTGGGGATCCCGAGGCGTTCCCAGGCCAGGTTGGAGATATAATCCCTCCACCTAGTCCTGGGTCTTCCCCGAGGCCTCCTCCCAGCTGGACGTGCCTGGAACACCTCCCTAGGGAGGCGCCCAGGGGGCATCCTTACCAGATGCCCGAACCACCTCAACTGGCTCCTTTCGACGCAAAGGAGCAGCGGCTCTACTCCGAGCTCCTCACGGATGACTGAGCTTCTCACCCTATCTCTAAGGGAGACGCCAGCCACCCTCCTGAGGAAACCCATTTCGCCGCTTGTACCCTGGATCTCGTTCTTTCGGTCATGACCCAGCCTTCATGACCATAGGTGAGGGTAGGAACGAAAACTGACCGGTAGATCGAGAGCTTTGCCTTCTGGCTCAGCTCTCTTTTCGTCACAACGGTGCGATAGATTGAATGCAATACCGCACCCGCTGCGCCGATTCTCCGACCAATCTCCCGCTCCATTGTCCCCTCACTCGCGAACAAAACCCCAAGGTACTTGAACTCCTTCACTTGGGGTAAGGACTCATTCCCTACCTGGAGAAGGCATTCCATCGGTTTCCTGCTGAGAACCATGGCCTCCGATTTAGAGGTGCTGATCCTCATCCCAACCGCTTCACACTCGGTTGCGAACCGATCCAGTGAGTGCTGAAGGTCGCAGGCCGATGATGCCATCAGGACCACATCATCTGCAAAGAGCAGCGATGAGATCCCCAGCCCACCAAACTGCAACCCCTCCCCACCCCGACTACGCCTCGATATCCTGTCCATAAATATTACAAACAGGATTGGTGACAAAGCGCAGCCCTGGCGGAGGCCAACCCTCACCTGAAACGAGTCCGACTTACTACCGAGAACCCGGACACAGCTCTCACTTTGGTCATACAGAGATTGGATGGCCCTGAGTAGAGACCCCTCACCCCATACTCCCGCAGCACCTCCCACAGTATCTCCCGGGGACCCGGTCATACGCCTTCTCCAAATCCACAAAACACATGTAGACCGGTTGGGCATACTCCCAGGCTCCCTCCAGGATCCTTGCGAGAGTGAAGAGCTGGTCCGTTGTTCCACGACCAGGGACGGAATCCGCATTGTTCCTCCTCAACCCGAGGTTCGACTATCGGCCGAACCCTCCTTTCCAGCACCTTGGAGTAGACTTTCCAGGGAGGCTGAGAAGTGTGATACCCCTATAATTGGCACACACCCTCTGGTCCCCCTTTTAAAAAGAGGAACCACCACCCCAGTCTGCCACTCCTTTGGCACCGTCCCAGACTTCCACGCAATGTTGAAGAGGCGTGTCAACCAGGACAACCCCTCCACACCCAGAGCCTTGAGCATTTCTGGACGGATCTCATCAATCCCTCGGGCTTTGCCACTGTGTAGTTGTTTGACTACATCAGTGACTTCCGCCTGGGAAATCGGCGACAATCCCCCGTTATCCTCCAGCTCTGCCTCTAACATAGAGGGCGTATTAGTCGGATTCAGGAGTTCCTCAAAGTGCTCCCTCCACCGCCCCTATTACCTCCTCAGTGGAGGTCAACAGTGTCCCATCCTTACTGTACACAGCTTGGATGGTTCCCTTCTTCCCCCTCCTGAGGTGGCGAACAGTTTTCCAGAAACACTTTGGTGCCGACCGAAAGTCCTTCTCCATGTCTTCTCCAAACTTCTCCCACACCCGCTGCTTTGCCTCTTTCACGGCAGAGGCTGCAGCCCCTCGGGCCCTTCGGTACCCTGCAACTGCCTCCGAGTCCTCCGAGATAACATATCCCGGAAGGACTCCTTCTTCAGTCGGACGGCTTCCCTGACCACTGGTGTCCACCACGGTGTTCGTGGGTTACCGCCCCCTTGAGGCACCTAAGATCCTAAGACCACAGCTCCTCGCCGCAGCTTCAGCAATGGAAACTTTGAACATTGTCCACTCGGGTTCAATGCCCCCAGCCTCCACAGGGATGCGAAAAGCTCCGCCCGGAGGTGTGAGTTGAAAGTCTGTCGGACAGGGGCCTCCTCCAGACGTTCCCAATTTACCCGCACTACACGTTTGGGCTTACCAGGTCTGTCCAGAGTCTTCCCCACCCCTGACCCAACTCACCACCAGATGGTGATCGGTTGACAGCTCTGCCCCTCTCTTCACCCGAGTGTCCAAAACATACGGCCTCAGATCAGATGAAACGATTATGAAATCGATCATTGACCTTCGGCCTAGGGTGCTCTGGTACCAGGTACACTTATGAGCATCCCTATGTTCGAACATGGTGTTCGTTATAGACAATCCATGACTAGCACAGAAGTCCAACAACAAACAACCACTCTGGTTTAGATCAGGGGAGGCCGTTCCTCCCAATCACGCCTCTCCAGGTGTCTCCATCATTGCCCACGTGTGCGTTGAAGTCCCCCAGCAGAACAATGGAGTCCCCCACTGGAGCCCCATGCAGGACTCCAGTCAAGGTCTCCAAGAAGGCCGAATACTCCGAACTCCTGTTTGGTGCATATGCACAAACAACAGTCAGAGTTTTCCCCCCCACAACCCGCAGGCGTAGGGAGGCGACCCTCTCGTCCACCGGGGTAAACTCCAACACAGCGGCGCTCAGCCGGGGGCTTGTGAGTATCCCCACACCCGCCCGGCGCCTCACACCCTGGGCAACTCCGGAGAAGAAAAGAGTCCAACCCCTATCCAGGAGTATGGTTCCAGAACCGAGACTGTGCGTAGAGGTAAGCCCCACCAGATCTAACCGGTAGCGCTCCACCTCCCGCACCAGTTCCGGCTCCTTCCCCCACAGAGAGGTGACGTTCCACGTCCCCAGAGCCAGCGTCTGCCGCCCGGGTCTGGTCCGTCGAGGCCCCTGACCTTCACTGCCACCCATGTGGTTCTTTTTTCCACACTTGACAAAGCTCCTGCAGAGCCACAGAGAACATTATACAACTGTTTCACCTGCTAGCAGGACTCCACATAACCATCAAACTGACCTGTATGTGCAAAATTGGTTTCTTTAAAAGAATATTTGTTGCGTGTTGACAATCAAGACAAACTAATTTCATTGCAGTTGCACCATTTCATGTACATGATCTCTATATTGTATGATCTGCTCCTATTAGCATTTTGTTGGCATTCTCCACTTTTTTTTATGAAGATGAATGTATCAATGAATGGATACAACAACAGAAAGTTATTTGTTCAACGACTGGTTGTTTGTTTAGCGCAAAAGTCAGGTAAAAGTAAATACAAATGTAGTCAAGACAAGAACGCTGAAATGTCGGGAAAAAGCTTGGAAGTGTACGTTTCTAGAGTTTTTGTTTGAGGAAAAATTACAGGAATTAATATTAATTTAATCAAAGATTAGATGCTCCCCGTTCTCACAGTCTGTGACATGGATGCACACTTGCAGATACTCAACACCAACGATCTTTAAAGAATAGGCAAAAACAAAGAACACACATATAAAGAAACTGTTTGACCCATGGACAGATTTACAGACACATACATGTGCACACACACACACGCACGTACGCACGCACACACACACACACACACACACACACACACACACACACATGCACAGACTTGCAATCATATATCATACTGTACTGTAAAAAAAGCTCAAGTCAAAGACAAACAGATCAGATACCCTGTCTGTTTGCCACAAAGCAGAGGGAGGAGTGGAGTATGTTGCAGCAGATGGCCCATCTCCTCCTCATCCTCCTCCTCCTCTCTTCCTCTCGTTCCTCTACCACCTGTGGAGGAGGACACACACTCTCCGAAACAGGTCATTTATCATGAAAGGAGCAGGTCACCTCAAATTAAAGTTTGTTATGTGAGTGCATGATTCTTTTTGTGGGCTCCGTACTTGTCAGTCTGAAAGTCACAGTGATACCGATGGGAGTTTGTCTTTGCGAGCAAAATGTACCCAAGATCCATTTTAAACATCTCTATTGATCACACAAATCTTCAATTTTCTTTTTTTTTTCAGGCAAAATAAAAGGTCTTGTTTTTTGCAGGAACTCTCAGTGGAAATTAAACTCCAATTCTTACCTTTTTCTTTTAAATGTTTGGCATGGTATTTATTCACCAGGAAATGTTTATGTACTATGTGAGAAATTGCAGCTCTCTAAATGTGATTTGAACAAAAGGTCTGTGCAGAACTTGTTGGTAGTGACAGGGTCAAGATGAGAACTTTTAAAAAGAAATCCTTAAAAAGGTTTTATTTCTATCTACTGTAACAACATTTTGTCATGAACGGGTTTGCATGATATCGTACGAAAAGTTGTGCACAACAATTCGTATGATATCCTTAGAAATTATGGGTCATGTGACGACCGGTCACATGACAGTTAAGTGTAGCAGGCTTAACATTTAAATTTAGCTGAATAAGGTTGCTGTGAGCCGGGTACGGAGCGCAGTGAGGTTTCGGTCGTTTCTGCAGCCGTTGCTGTTAAAGTTGAGCCGACAAAAGGTGACTGTCATGCAGCGATGAAAGTTAAGTTTAGGCACCAAAACGACTAGTTAAGATTAGAAAAAAAGGTTATTGTTTGGATAAAAACACTTGTCCCCTTAAGTAGTACTCCCTGGACACAAACATGTGTTTCCTGTGTGAAAACCTTCAATTCAATTCAATTCAATTCAACTCAATGTTATTTATAGTATCAAATCATAACAAGAGTTATCTCAAGACACTTTACAGATAGAGTAGGTCTAGACCACACTCTACAAAGACCCAACAATTCCAGTAATTCCCCCAAGAGCAAGCATTTAGTGTGACAGTGGCGAGGAAAAACTCCCTTTTAGGGAGAAACCTTGGGTGATGAGGAAAACTCCCTTTTAGGGAGAAACCTTGGGTGATGAGGAAAACTTCCTTTTAGGGAGAAAAGGCAGACCCAGGCTCTTGGTAGGCGGTGTCTGACGGTGCCGGTTGGGGGTGTGATGAACAGTGGCATTAATTATCACAATAAAGATAATGGAACTATGACTAGAAATAGTAGTTGTAGTAGTTCATGGCATAGCAGGGCACTGCAGGGCATAGCAGGACGTAGCAGGGCGTAACAGGGAACTGCAGAGCGTAACAGGGTGTAGCAGGGTGTAGCAGGGCGCGGAGCAGGACTACGGCGACAGCTGCAACCATGATTTAGGTGCCACCCTAATCCAAGGAAAACTGCTGGGCGAAAAAACATAAGGACTCCGGGGAATAAGCTCCCCAGAGTAACAAGCATTTCTGGGACATGGATGCACACAGATGGAAAGAGAGTGGTGAGAGGAAATCCGTGTGTCAAAGGAAGTCTAAAACTATAACAGCATAACCAAGAGCTGGTGCAAGGCAAACTTGAGCCAGTTCTATAAGGGTTGGTAGATGAATCTGACAACTATGAAGAGAAGAGAAGGGGTGCTGTGCACATGAGAGGAGCCTGATAGCTGAAGGCTCTCACTCCCATTATACTTTTTTAGACTCTAGGAACCACAAGTAACTCTGCATTCGGGAGCGCAGTGCTCTAGTGGGACAATAAGGTACTATGAGCTCTTCAAGATATGATGGTGCTTGCAAGCCTTGGGTTTTACCCAGGACACGATCTCTGCTCCCCTGCTGGAAAGCCCTGTATTTATGACATATTATACAACAGCAGCAGGAAATGTGGGGCATACAGCAAAACATACACTCACCTAAAGGATTATTAACACCTGTTAAATTTCACGTTAATGAAATTATCTAATCGACCAATCACCTGGCAACTACTTCAATGCATTTAGGGGTGCGGTCCAAGTCTAGACAATCTCCTGAACTCCAAACTGAATGTCAGAATGGGAAAGAAAGGTGATCTAAGCTACTTTGAGCGTGGCATGGTTGTTGGTGCCAGACGGGCTGGTCTGAGTAGAATGGTCTGAAAAAGGAAAAACATCCAGCATGCTGCAGTCTTGGGGGGCGAAAATGCCTTGTTGATGCTAGAGGTCAAAGGAGAATGGGCCGACTGATTCAAGCTGATAGAAGATCAACTTTGACTCAAATAACCACTCGTTACAACCGAGGTACGCAGCAAAGAATTTGTGAAGCTTGATGCGGATGGGCTACACCAGCAGAAGACCCCACCAGGTACCACTCATCTCCACTAAAAATAGGAAAATGAGGCTACAATTTGCACAAGCTCCCCAAAATTGGACAGTTGAAGACTGTAAAAATGTTGCCTGGTCTGATGAGTCTCGATTTCTGTTGAGACATTCAGATGGTAGAGTCAGAATTTGACGTAAACCGAATGAGAACATGGATCCGTCATGCCTTGTTACCACTGGGCAGGTTGGTGGTGGGGGGGGGTGTAATGGTGTGGGGGATCCCTTTCGCCTTCAGAACTGCCTTCATTCTTTGTGTCATTGATTCAACAAGGTGCTGGAAGCATTCTTTAGAAATGTTGGTACATATTGATAGGATAGGGTCAAACACAGTATTAGTATGGTGTTCCTAATAATCCTTTGGGTGAGTGTATGTGGAAGACGTACGAATTGCAGTGCATTAGTTGTTGTAGCTGTATGTATGAATGGTTCACGAGAACAAAGACTGAAATGCAAAGTCAAAGACTGTAATGCAGACGTCTCACAGTGCAGTGTCTTCTCTTCACTCTCTGTTCTTTTGTTTCAGAGCCGAAAGCTAAAGCCATGCATTGCCTTCACTTCTCTCCGGCTGAGTTGACGTCGTGACAGGCCTTGAGAGGCAAGGATACACACACAGTGTCCTTATTCTGTCACCTTCCCCCATTGGCTTTGACTGGCCCCAACCCATGCATTCAAGCCCCTACAGCAGAGCCAATAAATCACTGTCTTCTGATACAATACAAGAGAAAGTTTGCTCAAGGAGCTCGGCACAGACATTATCAGTGTTTGGTCACAATCTATTTTGGTCCTCTCCTTTTTAGTGGCTGGATGTCTGACATGAAAGATATAGATATGCCAGTGCTTCACACTATGATGAAAACTGTGATGTTCTTCGCTGCATTAATGCTTAGGATAATAATCAAACTGATCGGGATTTCATTCACAGATCCTTGCCCTCACTTCTGAGGAATGTGTCCATACAATTATTCACATTTCCTCACTCATTGTTCATCATGACCTTTTGTCACATAACTTTGAGAGGAAAGTGACACTTCATATTCTATCTTCAGACCATCTCTGGAGAGGCATTATTGCTGATGCATGTTCCCCCGGGTACATGTGTCCTCCTCAAAGAGCCACCCATTAATCTTTGAGCACTTCCTATCAATGCAAACGTCCCCATATCATCGCCTCTCTCAGTCAACCTCGTAATATCTGCAGTGAAAAATTGACAGAGCTGCAGAATGACCTTACGTCAATTTACATTGCAATGTATCCATAGATGAATAATGAGACAATTGGTAAAAATCTCTTTATACTAGTCATTTTGTGTCTCTTTGTAGTCGTTTTTTGTGTCTACTTGTGGTTAATTTTGCATCTCTCTGTCCTCTGTAATATTGCATCTATTTGTGGTCATTTTGCATCTCTTTGTGGTTGTTTTGTGTCTCTTTATAGCTGTTTGATTGGATCTTTCAACAAGAAATGTTGACAGTCAATTTAAACAGAGTCTCTGGTCCAGGGCCCCCCTGCCCCCTTGGGCCTGTGCCAGTAGCTAATCCATCCATGACTGTATCCCAGTGTACATGCTGTTAAAAGGTTGGGAAGGAGGCTGCGATGTTGCAAGCCACAGAATGAATGAGGCCTGGCTGGCATATACCATCAAGGTGTCAATATAGAGCTCCTGGGCCATGATGGATCTGGCTGAGTTAAAAGAAAGGGTGTCATACTGCAATGATTGAAGGCTTTTGTCGTTGGAATGTCACTGAGAGACAACTGGGGATTGGAAATGATTGCATAGGTAGAAATGGAAACTGATTTTCTTTAGCAAATCAAGCACTTTTATGCAAATTGCTCTGAGGAATTTTTCATATATTCACACATCTGTCACCCCAGTCAGACCTCAGACATCTAGCATGCAAAAAAAAAAGGGTTTGCCAGACGCAAGAAGCCAAAGGCTGTGATTTGCATAGAAAATGGCCACATGCGATTGGCTTAAAGTGACGAATAAACAAATGAGTTGGATGTGAGGCTTTAGAGTTGGATCTCAGAAAAACAATTCCTTTGAGCGAGATTAAAACTTGGACAGTAACGAGTTAATAGTATCTGTCAAGTAATTCCTCCCCTAAATATGTAGCCTGTGTAGAGCAACAGCAAGTAGGCTACTGCTGCGGCTGATAACTGGTTAGCACTTTGTTGGGGTTATTTTTTGGTTTTAAGCATATTATACTAAAAGCCAATGGGCTATGAAGAGAATGAAATAGAGGCAAAGTAGATAGTTTGTTGCAAGGGGGTAGGGTGTTGCTCACAGCAACCTTATTTAGTTTTTTACTTTGGTAGGTATGTTTGTAATTGCTCTTTCTCTCCTTTGTATGCACACACACACACACACACACACACACACACACACAAAGAGCAGCAAAATATTTACTGTGTATTTGGTGATAAAACCTACCTATCAATATAGATTAAATTACTCAACGATAGTAGTATGAAGTAGATAAAATTAGCTCCACCTTGCACAAGTATTAACAATCCAATAATGTATAACAACACACACAGACACAGTACTTTTACTTTGAATACTTTAAGGATATTTTGCTGATAATAAAATTGTTGGACATAAGTAACATTTTGAATGCCAGACCTTTACTTGTAAATTGAATATTTTTTTCACTGTGGTATCTGTACTTCTCAGTTCTTCCACAACGTGATTGGGTTGCCAGATCATCAGGTTAAGCATCCCCTATTTCACTCTTTAATTATCCATCAAAATAGCCCACATGGGGCCTATTGACCTTACTTTGAACACCAAGAGAGGCAAGATTGTTAATATTGGTAGGGACCAATTCAGCAACACCTTAACACCGACGATTTTTGCAGGAACGAGTCCCTACCATCTTTACCTAAACCTACACATATGATTTGTTGATTCATCCCAAATAAAATGTAAAAGTAAAAGTGTGTGACGAGACTAAAAATGTCTGTGAAGTCCATGCACGTCCTTTTTTAAATTCATTTCTGTATTACAATTAGTAATTACCTGAGTTCACTGAGGTTAAGTGTCGAAATACTCCAGTATAATCAGTTGTATTGTTAGGCATTCACAGCTATCTCCAACAGTTCAGTCAGATAAAGTCACATGAGAAAAGATGGTCACACTTACTAATGTGTGATACCATGCAAAAATATGGCTCCACAGGGAATTAAATGGAGGACTTTGGAGCAGATAGTGTTTCTTCATTTTGTGCTTTTCAGCTTAACAAACAGTTACTAAGACCTCTCTAAGACCAAAACAACAATTTGTGAATTCTTAAATTGAGTGCTGCGGTCTTTTAATTCCTTTACACTGGTGAATATTTAATGTGGAAGTAAAATAAAAAAAGATCTCATTTGCACTTGAAAAACAATTAGGAAAAAGAGAGCAGGACAAATGTAAAATTTATAGAGGTCAGCTTGATTTATTTATTTTTTTACTCTGGAGAGATTTCCTATTTTTTTGGTAAGAATTCATCCCCGCTTTAAAGTGAAAAAAAACATTAGATATCTCAGGAGACCAGTGTGCCAGAGCTCGCTCCATCTGGTCAACACTGCAACACAGAACATTGAAGTTTGTTTAGTGTCAGCGCGAGTGAGAGAGCAAAGCAGCGAGAGAAAGAAAGACAAAGACCAAGAGGGAGAAAGAAGAAAGGGTGGTGGGAGGAGGCCCCGGTCGAGTCCTCAAAGTGCCGGACTGTTCCACTTAAAGATCTTTAAATAGGGTGGTTCTCTGCTCTTGTTGAGACACCATGGGATAAACCGAGGGCTGAGCATCATGGGAAAGTGGGTTGGGGGTGTGGACGGCAGGGCAGGTTGTGTCATCACCGGAGCAGTGCTGCGGAGGAGGGTCTGGCCAGTCCACACAGCATCGGGGATGGTAGAAAAACCTGCTCTGGTTTATTGGCATTTCTTTAAGCCAATCACAATCGTCTTGGGTGGCGCTAAGCACCAGGCAGAGCCAAGTTGCCTCTGCAAAATATCATCGGGAAGGAACTTGTTTTGGTGGAACACATGTAGGTTCAAAGGTTGTTTTAGTCGTGCGACAGAAAACTCAGATTTGACACTATCTATCTGGATTCCTGCAGAGATCTGAGGAGCAGTTAACCATAGTCCTCCTAAATCCAAAACAGTTTAAAATTCCAACGCAAACAAAAGGTACTGGACAGAGAAAAATTAAATCCGGCATCCGGCGGAATTTCTGAGGCAACGGAGCAATCCAGGAAGTGGAATGGATATAGACTACTGAAACAGTAGTCCATATCGACGATGGTTCATTTACCAGGTAGTTCCGGTGCCGCCGGGTGTATTGCCGGATGTCCCTCATTTTCCGCTTTCTTTGTGTTAACTTTAAACTCTGAACATTGCAGGTTGAAAATGGCAAGTTTTAAGGAAAAATTGGATCATGCAACAAGGCAGCCCTGCTTGATTTGTTCGGGGAATGAGTGTAAAGATTTACAAAGAATATTGTTACGGCATTTGCAAACTGTAACTGGGACATTGTGGGACCGATTGGCAGGAATTTGCTATGGACAAAATACACACGGCGATACACTGGTTAGAGCAAATTATTTATTAGAGCACTTTACTGTATTGAGTGAACAGTTAACTTCATTTTATATTGTATGTGGCATTTTCTTTTGCGGGGTCTAAATGTTTCACCAAAACAAGTTCCTTCCCGAGACTATTTTTGAAGAGCCAGGCTCGCTGCCGGAGCTTTGCGACGATTGTGATTGGTTTAAAGAAATGCAAACAGTTTTTTTCTCCTATCCAGGAGTATATGCTCCTGTTGCCAGACCTTCCTCCGCAGCGCTGTGGAGATGGAGATGGCCATGCGAGACTGCCGGAGGAACAAGTCAGAATGATTCAAATTGCTCACAGGGATCAATAAAATGTCTTATTAGTGAATTTTTGCCCTGCAGAGCCAGGGTACGGACAAAATAAGGACACAAATCTTGATAAGCAAGCATCATACATAAAACATAAGCCCAAGTCAAACCAATAACATAATGGATGTTTTATGCACTGGAGCCAGAGTTGCTTTGAATGCCAAGACCCATTCATGTGGTTAGTGGACTCATTTACCTTCCGTCTGAATTCTTCATGATTTCTCGGTTAGTTGATTGCCTCTAATTTCATCTGAGCATCTGGGAAAGGGGATTCATTGTGGTACAAGAGCGGAGACTGTGGGTCTTTGGATTGCCGTACGCCAGCTAAATGATCTCCAGTGGACGTAGGCTTCAATGGAGGCTAAATGGCGACAGCGTACGCTCCTCTATCTGAAGCTCATTACCCGCCTCTCGATTCCCCCAGAGACCTGGCTCAGCTTCACGTCGAGCACTTTCCTGCCAGGAGGAGGGTGATTACAACATTTTGCTTAACAAAAGCTCCCTATCCCCTTCCCTTTTCTCATCATTTCCTGTCTTCCCCCTCACCCTGCCATTCTCTCTGTGGTCACCCACTTCCATCTTTCCCTCTCTTCTGTGTTTATTTCAGATTCTCTCTCTCCTGCACCTCGCAGGCACCCCAGGGGATTTACACTCGGACTGATTTGTCTTTGTGTCCCGCCTATGATTATAACACTCAGAGACAGGCAAGCCGTGAATTGCATAGGAGAGTGTTTACTCGCTAACAGACAATAGTGAATAAGCAGAATTATGAATCATACATCAGTCTAGACAACAAGGAGCACAATAGCGGTAACAGCAAAAACAAAACGGCATGGAAATCAAAAGCTGTTTGAAAGTGAATCACAGGAGAGCCGCAGAACGGTATGGAGATGGGATAAACTGTGATGCGCACACGGGTACCATCCAGTCAGGAAACAGTTGAGGCCTACGCATTTCTCTGCCAAGGCTCGATGTACTCAAGACCCAGATGGGCAAAGATGTCCTTTTCAGTCGTGGCTGCCAGGAACTCTTTCTAGAGAGAGGACAAACAAACAGAAAGTCAGTGACTTGTGCAGGAATGTGCATTTGTCTTGGTGAAATCAGAATTCGAACAATCTGAATCAGAAATAGATTTATTGCCAGGTAAGTAGCACTTACAGTACTAGGAATTTGTTTTGGTTGATGGTGCATACAGAAAACAATAATATAAAATAAACAAACAATAAATACAGAAACAAATAACACATCAATACATATATACATATATACTGTACATACATACATGCCTACATACTGTACATACATACATACTGTACATACAGTATATAGATACATAATATACATACATACATATATACATACATACTGTACATACATACCTACATACTGTACATACATACATACCTACATACTGTACATACATACATACATATATACATACATACTGTACATACATACATACCTACATACATATATACATACATACTGTACATACATACCTACATACTGTACATACATACATACATACTGTACATACATACATACATACCTACATACTGTACATACAGTACATACATACTGTACATACATACATACATACTGTACATACATACATACATATATACATACATACTGTACATACATACATACATATAACTATTTAACATATAACAAAAAAGAGGCTGTACGGTTAGTGCAGGATGTACAAAAATATAGAGGGATGTGCAAAAAGTAAAAAAAAAAAGCAAAAAGGATATATGGAATGTGCAGGGAACAGGATGTAGGATTAAGTTTCAAATCCAGTGCAAGTCAACAAAATCTCAATTTTAAGCATCACTATTCCTGAAAATTTGGGCTGCTCAATCTGTCGATTACTTTCTCGATTAATCGGTTAGTTGTTATGCAATAAAATGACAGAAAATGGTGAAAAATGTGGATCAGTGTTTCCCAAAGCCCATGATGATGTCCTCAAATGTCTTGTTTCTTCCACAACTCAAAGATATTCAGTTTACTGTCACAGAGGAGAGAAGAAATTAGAAAATATTCAGATTTAAGAAGCTGGAATCGGATGAGTTTTACCGATTAATTGATAATAAAAATAGTTGCCGATTCATTTAATAGTTGACCAATTTATTCATCTTTGCAGCTCTACTGAAAGTATCCATGTCTTGTACTTGTAGCCTGAACTGAGCTTGTATTTGGACTCCTTTCGCCGCTGCAAGCTGTCAATATCAATTTAGGATTTTATTCACCCAGTTTGTGCCAAGGCTCACACATGCAGTGATTGTGCCAATTTACATATGACCGCCCACCTCCCCTCCAACCCATAAATACTCTAACCTTGCTCTAAGTGATTGCACTCGTCAGCAGATGAGTACTTTCCCTGACAAATCACGACAGGGCTATTAACTGCTGGCTGTCCACCAACGCTATGTGATGGGTAATGTCTCTACAGGAGTGGTGACGGGGCCTGACTCACCTTGAGAGCGAGACAGCCTGGAGAGAGAGAGAGAGAGAGAGAGAGAGAGAGAGAGAGAGAGAGAGAGAGGACTACGATTCTGACACATCCTGCCTTCAAGTGCGAAACTGGACCTGACACGTTGCGAAGACATGGCAGAAAAACCAAGACCGGGTCGGCTCCAACTGCCAGCCGAAAGGCAGAGATAACTGAGAGCAACTAGTCGGCAGCCAGGAGAGGGAAAACACTACAAGGCCCGTCTCCCAACATACTGGCTTGTTATTTATAATGCAAATGACAGGTTGGCCATGCGGCGGGGAGAATTGGGTGCACACTGCATGAAGTCTCTGTTCATATCACCGATCGTCTAAACCACTTTATTTAGAAGAAAGAGTGAAAGTGAGCGCACTTGAAAGGTCCATGAAAATCCCCTAATGAACAGTGTGCACACAACTTCGGTATGGAAGTGCTGTGAGTCAATGACTACGTTTGCATGAATATATTATTCCGGTTTTAGCCCTTATTGCAAAAAAGACAATATTCCGACTAAGCTATTAACATGGCTAATGAAAGTGAATATTCCATTAAAATTCCAGGTTACATGCAGCCGTGCAAGATTTTTTTCAAAGCTTTCCACCAGTGGCAGACTTGTTTAACCGTGCAAACACAGCGTCCCTCTTTCATTGCTTCAACCAGCTTGTTAAAAACATCAGCGTTACGATGTTTTCACATACGCAAAAACCTGTTGATATTGTTTGGCTTCCAAATAAGTTTGGCTAACGTGGGGGAACCACTGGCTGTTTTAGCTATATTTTTGCTCCCGTTATTGTTAAGCTACTTACAGTATGTCGGAGGTACAATACATGTTCTGGAACAGGCTTAAAACAGCTATATGCATTTTAACGTACGCACGTTTTTCTTCTTCTTTTTGTACATTTTGGCAAATGTACCCTGAAATGTCTCGCTGCATTAGCTGCTAGCAGTTGCTGTTTGCACTCAATGTGTTTCAATGCAATTAGTCTTGCATTGCCAGACCTATCTCCATAGCACTGTCAGCGCCGGTGTATGGTCGGACTACACCGCTTAAAAAACGCCCTGGCTTGTTTGCATTAATTTTAAACCAATCACAACTGTTCCGGGCAGCGCTAAGCCTCGGATGCAGCAACGGTGCCCTTGCAGAATAGATGGCGGAGATACAGCAGAAGGGGAGAAAGGTATGTCAGGTTTTATCCCAGCAATGTACATCCGGTCAGCCAGACTAACATGCAATAAAGTCAGAAAGGGTAAACCTGGTTTCTATTACTGGGGTAGAGGATTAAAGTCTTGGTAGCTTTCTCTTGGACGATGCAGATTTCACTGCCATGTATACGATACCACAATCTCTGGAAAGACCAAGTTGCGGATTCCCAGGTGTTTGTGTGTGATGTCCGTGTTTGGATTGCCAGTTTTGATGCAAATTGCAAAATTGTCAGGTGTGACTTGCAATTTCACATGTCAGACTTGCTGTAATACCTTGGCGATGATATAAATGCTGGCCAAAACTACAAAAATAACACACCAGTTGTGTTAATCAATCATATCCTTTAAGTTCCACTTCAGAAAATCAGTGGACTCTGAGGTTAGCTCTATTTCTAGCCCTCATTTTCTCATGGCTACCAAACATTTAATCATTGCTGTCCAGAGCAATATTATCGCTCTATAATAAAAAAAAAACTGTGTATTGTTAGTGAAACAGTATTATATTTGACTGAAACCATCCTGAGACCCATAATGTGGTCCACCTCTGCCTGTATTTTTCATTGTGCTCATAAGCCTGAATTCATTTATTGCTATTGTGAAATGCAGACACAGATCGCTGCAATTTATGATGCAGCAAGCTTTACTTAAACATACAGGTGATAAAAAGTGGAGGCAGGGAGGGAGGAGGAATGAAAGACAACAGGAAAGAAAGAACACTGCTAGACAAGGCTGATGTGATTTAGAGCAAATCCCCATTTCCAACAACACAAGGCAGGGCTTATCGTTCAGAGGAAACAGAGGGGCAACTCGGGAGATCCAACTAAAGGAGAAAACAACAGGGTACAGATGAGATTCTCAACATTTCCAATTTAGCCATTGTCCTGGATCAGGGCTAAAGCCCTCCCACCGCGGCACTGTCCACTTTCCTCAATTCGTACAATCCTCATATGCCCTCGGGGAGATGCTGCTTTATTTACTTAGCACAACACAGTGTGGGCTCTCTGAGAGAAAAATCCACTAGCCTTGTGTACCTCTGAGTTCTCCCTTTTAAGCGTACACAGGGAAGGTACACTTGAAATGGCAAAAAAAAAAAAAAGCAGCTTTTTGGTATCTCAAAAGGAGCTTAGAGTTTAAGAACAGAGCGCCGGATAACGAAAAGGAGAGGTTATCTGTCTGAGACACTCGGGTTCTCCATGACTGGCAAGCCATCAGCACCGCAAGTCTGAATGGAAGCCGTGTGTGTTACTGCGAGCCAGTGTCCTTGACTTAATAAGCCGCTAATCAGCTACATGTTTCTCTGTCCACCGCGTAATGACATCCCTCGTGGACGTGAACACATATCAGTTCCTGCAAAACATCTGCCCCTTCTCTGCTGCCCGTCATCCTCCTTCTGCCACCCGGCCCACTGCTTGATGGATGGAGCTGATGGACATGGCTGCCTGCCCGGCTCTGGCCCGACTCAGCTGACACATCAAGAGAGAGAGAGAGAGAGAGAGAGAGAGAGAGAGAGATAGAGAGAGAGAGAGAGGTGGATACCGAGAGACAAAGAGACAAAGAGGAAACCTGGATGCTCAACACTGTGCTGCCAGCAAGCATTCAAAGGACAGAAACATGGAGGAAGCTCAATATCAATCCAAATGAGCAAAAAAAAAAAGAAAATGATAAAATATTATTGGCCTGATGTCTGAATATGCACATTATACTGGAACACAGTGAAATCCACTTATGTTATTAGCTTCATTTTGATTACAAGTTGTCAAGTTGACATTATTTTTAAGCTCCAACTTTGGAACTTCCACAGGGCTCAAGAGTAACTGTTGCCATTGGAAACCATTTTGAGAAATTGGAAGTCAATTCTTGGCTTTTGTTTGTCATCAGTGGTTAAAGGGAGAGTGAATATTGGACTTGCTAATGTTGCTCCATATCTGCTGGCTGTGTAAATAGGCAACGCATTCTCATGAAAATGTATGCACAACAATTTGTATGATATCCTACAAAATTACGACAACGCTGGCCGGCACATGCCAGTTAAGTTAAGCGGCCTTTACACTTAAGTTTAGCCGACAAGAGGTGACTGTCCCATGGTGACGACAGAAAGATTATTTTTTTTAAATTGCGGTTTGGGTTAAAACACTGTCCCGTGTACTCCTGGGATACGAACACCTGTTTCCCGGGTGAAAGTCTCGTGTTTCCCCTTAACTTAAAACACAGACTCCACTCCCGCGCTTGAAAGCGCTGTGTTTTAGGACCCTTCCATCCACTCTGACCTCCTCCTTACACGGATCTTCGCTGTCTTAAACAGCGGCAGTCTATGTGGTGCATACAGTAATAAATATGTGGAATGCATACGAATTGCAGGGCATTACTTTTAGTAGCTATATGTAAGAACGGTTCCTGAGAACAGCTTGAAATAGGCAACTGTTTTCACATAACAACAGTTATGTACACAGCAATTATAAGGCAATAATATGTTAATGCTTTACAGCTTGTTGAGTTGCCTCCAAGTGGCATACAAATCTATTAATGCAGGTGTTGGTGATGATTAACAAACCCAGTGGCTATCGACGATTGATTTTTATATTTACGATGAAGATGTGTGGTGGTTTCCTGTATCCACATGTATTGCAATGTGAACTGTTTATGTGCGTACAATTGAGGGATTGAACAAGAGACAGAAATAATATGCGAGGTAATGATCTCATATGAACACGGCACACCTATTAGGCAGTATCAGACAGAGAGAGATATCTTTAGAAACACAGCGAGACAAAAGACAAAAGAAGTCTGCTAAGAGAACCAAGCTAAAGGTCATGTGGAGAAGTATGCAAACACAACTTGAAATCCATGCAAATTGACTTATGGCAACTCTCTGGTAGTAAAATGTATCTGAACAAAAAAGCCTCAGTAAGTGTGCAGTCATCTCGCTTTCAGTACAGACTGTCTGCACAGCAGCGATAGCCACTTATCAAAAACTCGAGTATTGAGGTCAGGCTGAATGGCAGATGCACATAAAGCTTTCGAATCAGTTTTTTACACCTATTTTCACAAGTCAAAACGGTAAGAGGAACATATTAAGAGTACAGTATTTTATGTCTGAGGACATACACCTTTATATAAAGAGTCCAAGGTACACTTGGATCACAGAATGCACACTCAAAGGTAGAAAGAACTGTAATGTTTTTTTTTTTTTCACCTGTATTTCAGGCTATCAAATCAGCTAATGTTCTCAGTCTCCAGCTTATTTATTTGGACTTTCTTCTTCTCACTGACAGTTAGAAATAGATTACTTTATTGTCAAGAGATCAAGAAGAAAAAAATCCTTTGATTGCCTTTAAGTTAATTTGTCTTTATTGCAGCACACAGGAAAGGGCTGACAGGGGCAGAAAAAAAGTGGTAAGTCGATTATGCCCTTGTGTCTTCCTCCTGCAACGATCCGCCGCACACCCACACTTCCCCTGCGCTCGGGGTCTGCGAGAGCTCAGTTCACAGGACAGCCGGAGCAACCGGCGAGGGCACAGACACCTCACTAATCACACCGGCAATTAGCGCAAGCATCATAAAGCACTGCTGCCTATAAAACAGCTATTGAGTTTAGTGTTACCGTCATTACCTATCCGTCCCCAGCTTGCTAATCAGCCCGTGCACTGGGCAGAGAGGCAGACAGCTAGCAAATAATGAACTCCTAATCAGAAACAATGGGATCCTCACTCGGCATTCTCTGGTGTTATGGCTCTATGCTCCCGTGGAGGAGTAAACATTTGCAAATCAAAGTTATTTAGTTGATTAGGCTGCCCAAAGGTAATGAACAGATACAGTCAAGAGTATGAGAGAAGTGTAATAAAAAGCCCTATGTTTTTCAAGTGACCTTGTGATGTGATGTTGCCAAAGTAGAACTTCCAAATGTATATTTCCATTGGCATATCATTGAATAAAGGAATTGGAATGAAGCAATGAAACATCAGACATATTTTGGTAACACTTTACTTGAAGGTATCAACATAACTATGACATGACACTGTCATGAACGTGTCATAAACGTTATAAACAAGTCATAAACGTTTATGGTTTTTGTTTTGACAAGTTGACATTGTTTGGGTTGTCTTGATTATGACAACTTGACATTAATCAAAGTGACATTACCAGAAGTTGTCTTGGTCATGACAACTTGACATAATGTCATCCTGTTTAATGTCAAGTTGTCTTAATAAGGACACTCCAAAGAAATTTAATGTCAAGTTGTCATGACAAATACATCTTCTGGTAATGTCATCCTGGTTAATGTCAAGTTGTCATTACAAAGACATCCCAAACAAATGTAATGACAACTTCTGGTAATGTCACTTTGATTAATGTCAAGTCGTCATAATCAAGACAACCCAAACAATGTCAACTTGTCATGACAAAAACCGAATGACACTTAATGACAGAAGTCATAAACGTTTATGACTTGTTCATAACGTTTCTGACACGTTCATGACAGTGTCATGTCACGATTATGTCGATACCTTCAAGTAAAGTGTCACCCATATTTCTTCACTTTGTTACAATACCTGTAAGAGCCGTGGCAAAACCGCTCATTAATCATCACACATGCAAAGAAAGCTGTCATTTGCTAGTGCTTCAAAAGTTCACACAACTCAAATATCAGGGGTTTGAATCTTCACTGGCCTCGCGATTCAATTACGATGATCCTGCCAACGTTTGAATCGATTTGATATCCCGATGCGTCACCTCCTCCATGTTATTATACATTGCTACATGGTTTTCTTCGACAAATTCAAGGAGTCAGATGTGTATGAACTCCCCTTTTTTATTGTATCTGCTTTTAAAAAAGACACTCCCTGAATGTAGCGGAGTCTGAACACAGCAGACCAAAAGCAAAAACTAAAACAGCAGCAAACGGGAAATCAACAAGCAGCATCAGTAGGCTATAATCAATTATGGTCTGTCACTGCATCGATGCAGAATTGTCCACGTCCGCATAGCGATGCATTGATGCAATGATTCATTTTACCCCTATCAAATATATATTCAAATAAACTCCAGTTGTTTTATTACTTTGATACCGGCCCTGAAATGTTTTCTAGTACTGTATATGTCTCACTCAGTTCCACACAAACAATGATCAGGTATGCACTATATAATCAGGTGCTTACAGAGAGAATGTCTGAACGCACCCAACGCTGTTTGACCCTTTGTCACAACTGTTCGACTACTATGTACAATATGTTAATCATGGACTTTCTGCACATCCATAACTACAGTAAAGATTAATCAGCAACACATATGTTGTTCATTGAAGTTACAACAGTAAATCCACACATTGTTAGTTTTTCTCCAAACTAATGCCAATGTATCCATTTAAAGGTACTACTTTAGCTTTAACTCCTAAAAAGTCAATTTTTGAGTACATTTATTTACTTAATTATTATTCCCCCGGACATACAACATATCAACTTGGACAATTGTCCTTGCACGATGTTCATTTGCTGCCTTCACACTTTTAATTAGCATTTATTAGGTTATAATCTTCCTAAAGTTCATCGCTGAAGTTTGGAGTTACTTGTGAACTTGTGAAGTGTCAGAATGGGTGTCTGCCGCGGTCGTATGAAGTTCTGTCTAATCGGTGGAGCCTGTAATTGTAGCTTGACTCTTCCTCACATGGACCCAAACAGAACAATCTTCTAATGATAACAATAAATTAACTTTCTCTGCTCCACTGAAGCTCATAAATAATTAATTGGTTTGTTGAAGAGTGGCCGGTTTTGTGTGACCAGATTGCTTCCTGCTCCAGACAGTGTGATCGGATGCTGCCGCCTCAGCACTCCTCTCATTCTGCTCAATTAAAACGGCACATTTGCAAAATATGAGCTGTGTTTGGGAATTTTAATGACACGTTTTTGTATGATATGAGCCAGGATCATCAGATTCGTTTGATCGGTCACACCACTGGAGAGGCAGCAAATCATGGGATTTGGTAGGATTACGCAATTCCTGTAGGTTCAAAAATTAATGAATTAATTAAGTTGTGTTCGCAAGTTGTGAAAACACATTTGAGCTGTTTTTACCGGATCTGGGTTGAAGTCGAACGTAAATACGCCGCCATAACTGTGGTGGCACCTCACCTTAAAACATGTGAAACACCACAGTAAGGGAAGCATTTTACTTTTCAACTGCTTTTGCCTATAAATATGAACAAAGACCCGGTTACATGAAATATAGCCAGGGTTCAAAATTAACGTTTTTGTCCACCAGTTAGTTCAAATTTTACCAGCCACTCATGGTAGATGGTGCTAATCTTAAACCCTGAATATAGTCATCATCATGCCTTGCTTATGATGCAAAACACAACATTTTTAGGACCAATGTCTACCTGCAGTGTGCAGCTTTGAATATTTCCTGTCCAAAAATACACTTTTACAATTTCACGTGTTCAAGATTTTTCGTTTTTATATATGTTATTTAATAATGTATTCTATGCATTCCATATATATGCTGTCAAAACCAATTTTCAAAATAATGTTTTGAGACTGTCGGAGGGGGGCGAGGCTGGCTGTGATCAACCCAAATATACGCGCTCCCACAGCGATTGCATTCAGTTTGATTCTGCAGCCGGCAGTGGTGAAAGCACAACACATAAATCAGCCAGTGGTTTCATCTATAAGGGCACTCAGGGTTCTATTTTTGTGACAGTGCATTGGTGGGCTTTGTGTTGGCCTTTTTGCCAGATACACATAGCTTAATTTCCTTTGATGACAGTCATCTTGCATTTTGGTAACTCACAGTGATGGTGAATATCCCATTGTGGAGCAAAAGGTGCAATATAGTGTGTGTCAGTAATAATCAAGCGGTGCTGGGTAAGTTTGGTGTCAGGGATGGACTGTGGGTTTACGGAAAGTCAGTGTTTCATGGCAGATGACGGAGTCATTTTCTGTTTTATTTTCACGGCTTTACCAAGCAGTGCACATATCAAGAGATCTTAAAGGGGACATATTATGCTTTTCCGTATTTTCTGTCATATCGACAATGTTATAATGTCGGATTTTCATGTTAAACGTGGCCAAAAACCCCAAATCCCCATGAGCTAAAACGTTCCGATTTCCAACTGTTCTGAACGCTCCAGTTTCAACTGTTTTTTCTACTCTCGGCTAAGTCTTCAGCAACTCTAAGCCGGACTTCTATGATTGGTTATCTCCTTTTTTTAAGCTACTGCGGTGTTAACCTTGCCGCATGTAGCTACATGCTAGGGCAGTAAACAATGTCACCTTGGCTGCCAGTGTCGTTAAATTCTCCCCAATTCCGGGTCACTTTACTCCTGAAACATTTCTGGTTATAGAGTATTTGGTTTGACTGTAGAAAGTGTTGCTATATTCCATTAGTGTTCACTGCTAACTATAGTAGCTACATGCTGTACCTTTACTGCTGGGACATGTCCGTTTGTGTAGTATTTGGTTTAGATAGCCTTTATTGGTAATTTTCATGGTACAAAGTCCTGCTATATACTCCAGATGATACTAGTGCAACAACAGCGTAGGCAGTTGATCGGAGGGGGGCTTAAAAAGACAGGTGCTCCTACAGAGCGTCTCATACAGAGGGTGAATACAGGTGCAGCAGCCATGGGCAGTATGAGAAAAATAAAGCATGTAAACATGTTCTAGTACAAACACAAAATACAAGAAAATGCTATATAATAGTTGTCCTTTAAAACTTTCAAATAATCTCCAATTTTTCATTCTAAATGCTTTATCCTTTCTGGCTGTGCTTGTAATTATTACCATTCAGCACAGAACTGCCAATATGCGTCATCATCTATCATCTATCACTGAATGGTTTCCTACATTGGAAAATGGTTCTCTTATGTTGCCAAATATGCTATCTCCTCCCACGCCAATTTAATTTAAGGTACCATATATTCACTTCAGAGTCCCGTTGGGAGAGGTTTTTTGTGACAGAAAATCTTTTGTGGTGGATGTTTGCTCTGAACTATTCAGTCGCTCAGAGCAGACTGCTTTTAAAAGAAAGAGAAAAATCTGATTTGTCATGAATCATGTCAGGGCCTACACTGGCTGATTAAAGGTGCAATATGTAATACTGTATGTAATACTGGCAGCTAGCGGTTAAAATAGTTACTGCACTACCAATTCAAAATACTGGAGAGTCGTCTCCCCCGCCCCCTCCTGCCCAGACTCGAAGTTCACGGAGGTTGCCAGGCTGAGACAGCAGCATTCACAACAATGTAGCTGGACGCTTTTCTCACATAGCCAGACATTACTCCACAGCACAGCAGAGTAGCTAACGTTAGATGCTAGTCTCACATAGCCAGACATTACTCCACAGCACAGCGGAGTAGCTAACGGTAGATGTTAGTCTCACATAGCCAGACATTACTCCACAGCACAGTGGAGTAGCTAACGTTAGATGCTAGTCTCACATAGCCAGACATTACTCCACAGCACAGCGGAGTAGCTAACGGTAGATGCTAGTCTCACATAGCCAGACATTACTCCACAGCACAGCGGAGTAGCTAACGGTAGATGCTGGCTATATTGACAGTCATAAAAGCCCGTGCTCACGTGGAGCTCTGTAACCAACTGACAGACACACTTTTTCGGCTTAAAATTACAGTATGAACCGCTAAAAACACAACAACCTCACTGTCCTCTCCACACGCCAGTCAGGCACACTTCCTCGGCTTAGAATTACAATACGAAACGCTAAAAATACCACTACCTTGCCGACGGAACACACTTCATTGGCTTAGAATTACGGCAACAATCGCTAAACACACTGCAAACTCACAGTCCTCTCTTTCCGATTTACAGCCCCCCTCTCGTGGCTTAAAATAACTCACCGTTGTTGCTGAAGAGGCTACACGCTGTAAACATGGGCTGCCCGGTAACGTTAACAGTTAGCAGGGTTAGCATGGCGGCGTTAGCCAGGACCAGTCGGGATCACTTTACTGGCTGTGTCTCAATTGTTTTTGCGAGTAACCAACTCGGTTACTCTAGCTATATAATTCAATGTGAGTACACAAATGTTGAAATGACAAAAAATGCCCATCCCTAGTAGCTGTGATAAATTAGCGTGAAGCTAATGCTTACCGTTTCAGGAGAAAATAAGCCAACTCTGCGTCCTTTTGGGCTCTAAGCTGTCTCCATCTTTCAAATACATCTCCAATATTTACCAGGGGGTTGTTACGTCTCTGGTCACGCAACTGTTAGAAACATGCTGTTTTCTTTTTTTTATGTCATGTAGAATCTATCTCCGTTGATCCTGTTCGTTTGTTTGCTGCTTTCATGGCTGTACTACCGTTACAGCTGTAGCGCGCTGGGTTTACGTTTTTACAGGTGTATTTGGCAACCCGGCCTGCCTGTCAAACTGGGCCGTTGATAACAACACACAGATCAAAACATAAACATAAATTCCGTCACGGAATGTAAATTTCAAAAAGAAAAAATACTGAAATTAGCATTGTTGTCAGAAAAGATAGTATTTCAGTTTAACATGTTTCCTTAATATCTGATGAGGCATTGGTGTCATTTTTGGATTTATTATAGTACAAATATTACATATTGGACCTTTAATGTATTCTTCCTAATCGCACCCTGGTTCCAACCAAGGTTAAACGAAATAACGAAAACTAGGTGGGGAAAAACATTGTTGTTAACTGAAATAAAAATGTACACAGTCTATGCCGTAGACATATAGTTTCCGACTGGGAACCCAGAAAGTCAGACATTCCATGTGAAATTGAACACAACATAGTCCATGCCCCACACCTGGCATCATGGGGGTATCGGAAGTCAGGAGAAAGCGGCAGAGTCCTATTTGATTATGACTGTGTCAGATAAAAGCAAGTGCCTCGCAGAGGAAGGTGGTACAATATGTGGACAATGTATTAAACAGAAAAATCCCACAAATTTGAAAGTACATTTGAGAAGAGTGCACAAGGAGGCGAGCCAAGGTTACCTTAACAAGGTAAAGGAGAACGCAAAGCCAATAGCTGCTGGTTAGTAAATACACAGGAACACCAAAAGTGGGAGGAAGCGTGGGTTAATATGTGTATTAATACTGGGATGTCTACACAACTGTGTGAGTCGATTGACTTCAAAAAGTTCCCACTTTACTCAAACCAAAGCTCAAAATACTAGGGCTGTGCTCGATAGAAGAAATTCTTAGTCGACTAACACTCATTCAATTTTATCGACTAGTAATCTATCGATTAGTTGATTTAATCAACAGATCTGTAAATCTGAGTTTCTCCGCAAAGAGTCATGCAAAACACCACTTTAATTCTTGTGTTTACCAGAGATATGCTCGAACGTTTCTTGGAAATAAGTCATTCAGCATGAAAAAAGCATAAAACATGACTAATCGACTAAAGAAATCTAAGTTGACTAAGACCAAAATGACCGATTGGTCGACTAATCGACTAAGAGGGAGCAGCCCTACAAAATACCTGTTCATGTATGTCTTCTTTAGTCTGTTGGCTATTTAGGTTTTTTTCCTGGCACACGTCACTTACACATTTCGCTCTTACTGGCATCTTGTGTAGACTGTTTACATATTTGTGCTCATCATATGTACATTTTATGTACTGGTGTTATTTTTGAATACATTGTGAATACATATTTCTAAAAACATTTTATTGAGTTATTATTACACAATACTTTTTCTGACCTTTTTGAATCTTGCCCCGGACAAATAACCCATATTATAAAAAAAGACTAAAACTAACACTAAAATTTATAAAAACTAAACTAAAACTAAGCATTTTCAAAAAATGAAAAATAAACCAAACTAGCAAACCCGCTAATGAAAAATGCAAAACTATAACAACCTGGTTCCAACACAGAGTCACTGGGGCCACAAGGTGACAAATAACAACAACAGTTGCCACATCCTGTGCCCCTGCACCATTACACAAATAGAGCCTTGGATGAGATGCAGCTTTGTATATCTTTGCTTTGCCCTCTCACATTTCGGCCAACAAACCTCAGTTGTTGGTTCTGCAAACAGAAAATGCATTACCTCTGTGCACGAGGGATCTGATCAACAAACTGTGTTTATATATAGCTCATGCACAACCTTTCATGAACTGGGTACAGGCTGAGTCATCAATGTATGACGGCAACTGACAACAGGGTTGCCAAACAGAAACATTTACATATTTTTATTAAATCCTGATCTAGCCCTTAATGTGCTCGTGGCTATCAATTGTAATTGAATAAGTCAACAATTATATAAGTGCAGGCTGTATATACACACCTAAACATAACATGATTACTAATATCTGTGCAATGAAGACTTATTTTGCTGATTTAAATATTTCTGTTGAAAGATTTGGAGTCACTGATTGTATAGTCCTGACTCGTTCTCCAAAGCTTATCGCCATAATGATCACATGGATTCAGTCAGTTTCTGGTTTAACCTGCCATGTTTAGTTCAGTACAAAAACTAGTCCCATTTTTCATCCAGCGCATGGGAGGAAGTCCCAGGTGCTTCCCATAAGGAAAAGCTAAATAGGGTGGGAAGGTTAACCAGGCGTGCATTTGCCAGACCAAGCAGTTAGCCTTATCTCTTGTGAGACTTAAGCTTGCTGTTTAAAAACACTTTGGATAAAACACAAATCTCATCTTTGTGCAGCCCGTCCTAGCTTGTTTTCGAGTATGGAATAAGCTTATTGCTGCTTTCTTGTGGTCGACACCAACTGTCGTTACACTGGGTGTTTCCTGCTCTGAGGCAACAGGCATGGTCATTGGAAAACGTACTTGCCACACAAAGGTGAGATATATGCTTAATGTAAGATCTTTCTTACGCCGTATTGCTATATGCTGTAGGGTCTTTTGCCTTGTTCCACTTTGCTCTGTGCATTATGTTACATTTAGCTGACACTTTTATCCAAAGCAACTTCCAGATAAACATTACACCGATGGCGCAGAAACTCGCGGTTAATCAGGGGACCAAGGATCAAACTACTGACCTTCTGAATGGTAGGTGATTGCTCTAACACCTGAGCCAAAGCTGCCCCTGTAGGGAGGTCTGCCAGTGGTGCCCATAGAAATCTTTCATAGGGGTGGCCAGATGGGGCCACTGAAAATCTTGGGGTGGGAAACCAAAACCAAAAGTCAGAACTGGATTTCGGGATTTCCATTATGCTGCCTGCTGTTTGTTTGACCCATCCACCACCTCAACCTGCCTCCAGATGTGGAGCTTGGCGCTCCTACACTTTGTCACCTTACTTCCTGCTTTGCTCCCGTCATATTTCCTGTGGCCACTAGAGGGCGCAGCTACTATGAACATGAATATGAGTCGTAACTGCTGCTTAAACAAACCACTCATGGGGTTGTTTTTCGGGGCGGGACAGTCTCTGTTTATAATGTAGAATTATTTTAGTAAGCTATTAACCAAGTAATCATCATAGCGGACAACAGTACTTGGTCACCAGTGAGGGGAGTCACTGACTCGTTAAGTGACAATGATTCAGAATAGTCGGTTCAGTTTGAAGAGAGTGTGTCAGAATGTGTTCAAAATTTGTGCGTACGTGTACTGAACACCTCTTGCAACATGAGCTGTCCTTTTCCTGGTATTCTAGATTGAAGCCAGCCATGCCTTTCAGAGGGCACGGTAGCACAGAGAACGGTAGCACAGAGACCACAAATAAGCCTGAACCACCCCAATGATTGTTCAGACCAGTGTCCCTGTAAATAAATCATGGGGCAAACTGAAACAAGAGCCCCGGACGGACGGGTGGCTGTGCCACCGCAAGGGCTGTGTCAATTAATGTTACATGCCAAGCGGACACGGCCCGACACCGGGCCTTTCCTTTTCACTTTCATCAATAAAGGATCGGAATCTGTCTCCAGCCCCCACCTCCAAAATCTCCATCTCTAATTATATTCCCCTCTTTGTCCTCTCCTTCCATAACAAAGTTCACAGAGTCAACTCATTTCTTGTCTTTGCACTGTAATAAATAAAAAAAATGGATTGCAGGTTGCAGGATTTGGGGGGATAATAGCATGCTATTGAATTTATTTATTTTTAGTGATGCAAAAGGCAGGCTCAATAGAATCTATAAATACTTCCTATACTTTATTTTCACCCATTAAGCCCTGGTAACAGGCACTGTGTGGGTGGATGGTAGGCTGGAGACGTTGAGGTACAGTGGGTGACGTGGCAATGGTGAAACGGGTGACAGAGGAAAGAGGGGGCGGTGAAATTCAAGTACAGTAAGTAAAAGGATAATATTCATGCAATTATCCTAAATGTCTTTCTCTTCTTTTAGAAATGTTCCCTAGCAGTGTCCATCACTCTTCCCCCCCCCCCCCTAATTCCCCTTAATTCCAGTCTATTTTTCAACAGTTCCACATTCCCTCCTCTATCATTACCCCCCTTCTGTCAGGCAATAGCTGTCAATATGATTAATCATCAATGCTATCTGATGTAGTTGTCCCACTGTGAAGGCTGATTAGATGACCATCCTGCTGATACAGCCTCGTCAGGGATGACAGTCTACGGGAATGGCAACAAAACCTTCCTGTCTGTTTCCATCTCTTCATGTGTCACTCTATCTCGTCCTCTCTCCCCTGTTTTATTGTCATGACCGTTTGCGTTTTCTTAGCACATTCCCACATCAAGCATCACACGCCAGCCTCTTAAAGCTCTAGGCACTATAAGGCAACATTTTGACAGAAAAATAATACTTGTCATGACAACATAAATCCCAAATTGCAGCAAAAAAAAACAACAAAACAAAACATGTCCGCTTAACTCTGATGTTGTAGATTTGCTCCAGAAAAACTGTGGTGTCAGGCATGTACAGAATCTTATCTGACTACAGAAAGTGATGAATTGAAACATAAGACTGAAATCCAAACTATTTGCCAAACAGCAGTTAGAAGCACTCCATCTACAGTTTTTTTTACATTAAACAGTTTCAGTTTAAAACCAGCATGTAGCTGCTCAAATGCAGCTTTATTATTTATCATTTATAACATTTGTACAATATCTATTGGCCCAGTGAGCGACGCAATCTGTTCTTTGTTGCCGGCTCTAGGGATGGGAATGCCGGTTGTTCGGTCCAGCGCTTTGGTCCAGACTTTAATAGCTCAACTATTGGAATGAATGCCATGATACATGTCCCATGGTTTTGCGTACCTGTGACTTTTGCTCAAGAGCCACCATGAGGCTTCCATTTTTGGGTTTGAGGTTTTGGATTAGCATGCAATCTGTTAGATATATTCAGGGCACTCAGAGAATGGATCCTTATGGCTCTGTTGATCCCCTGACTTTTATTTAGCACCTCCACAGACTGTATAAAATATGGACATAAGGGCGTCTCCGTGACGTCGGCCATCTGTTTCTGGAGAGTCCAAATGAAGCTCAAAGTGGGCGGCTCCCTGTGGTTCGGTCCGTCGCAATCTAAGGGCCTTTAGACGCCTGAAAGTCTGAACCAAGGTCCGGACAAAGGTTCATGTTTTTGTTACATTGTATACATTTAATCCAGTTATTTTTGGTTTCACACTGCAGTTATCCGGACCAAAACTACCTCTTTTGGTCGGACCAAATTTTTGTTTGGTCCGGAACGTAGTCTGGGGGAGGTTTCACACCTGTAATTTTGTTTTTAATCAAACTGAAAATCCAGAAAATCCGGACTAAACAAGGTAGGTGCCCCTTAGTTCCTGACGTTGGCTAATCCAAAAAGGGCAAAGAGGTGAACGCGGACTGAATAAAGCCTAAAGTCTATGCTCGCCTCCAGTAACGGCAGCCACCTGTCACTCAAAGTGACCAGCCTTTAAATATGCAAAACTTTTATCCTTAATGTAATTTAACTTCACAGAGCTGCTATCATGCATGCAGACTTTTAGTTTCTTTACTACAGTATCTGCTCTCTGCATGGCGTGTGTTCTCTGTATTTGTGGAAATTAAATAATAATATGGATCCCTTTTAATCACAAATTTAAGTAAACACTAAATGTGGTTCCTTTACTACAAATGTAACAAAATACGTGAATGTGAAACTCAAAGTGAAAAAAACAAATAATAAAAGACTATCGTCATAGCAGTGAATCAGCCTGTAAACCGAAAGCTGCTGGAACATTTATTAACTGGCTGTGTAACACTAGGCTACCTCCATCACTGTGCATCATTGTGGCAGCAGCCCTCCCACTTCACACTCCCCAACCATTCCCATTAAAGTCCCTTAATTGTTTCTCTGACCTCTATGTGGAACGACCTAATCACATGGCAACTGTATCCTGAAATGAATGTCCATATTTGCATTGTTCACCTGTCATGGGGGCGTCATTACTTGAGTGGTTGGAGCGAACAGGCTTCTTGTTCAAGGGAAGGGCGGACAAAGAATGGCTCCCACACATTTGTGCTCATGAATTTGCCATCTCATGGAAAGACATTTTGCTTAAGATTTGCTGAACTGTGAAGTGACATTTAAGTTTTGTAATTTAATACTTTGTAAGGTGTTGTATTGACCTTTGCCAAACGCAAAAGTTACAGTTGTTTTTCATAAAACAAGCATGCAAAGGATAAGCTGTCAGCATCTTACATTTAGTTCTGTTCTGTCTAGTTAGTTTTGTCAAAACAACAGCAGAGCACAAATCATGACTAGGGATTGGTCAGAAAACCGCAAGAGAGGAATTAGACGCTACTGCAGCAAACAACTTTACATTAGACTCAATGAATGCTGTCACTGTATAATCCATGGTGCAACACATGGTGCTTTACCTGTCCGCAATCATTCCACTCGGCTTCCGTCTTACAGTCAGAGCCTTTCAAAGCCAACTCAGGGACATAACAAAGAAAATGTCCAAACCGACGTGATTAAAGCAAACCTTTTTGAACCCCTTTTTGACTGGCACTGAAAAAGGACGAAAAAAAGGAACGGAAATATGTGCAGGCTTTTATGGCAAACCAGGAATCTCCTTTGTAATGCTGAGTGGCAGCTCCCTGAGAGGAGAACAGGGTTCCTAATCAGAATAAATGCAAGAAGATGCTCCGACCTGTTGCGTGGTTACGGCATTAACATGGACAGAGAGTCAGCAGACACTTTTCGGCCATGTACTGTGGAGGATATCCTGATCATAGCACCTGCACACAGACTGGGAGCAAATGAATCAGAGAAAGATAACAAGCAGACCAAAGTTCGCAATAAATGATCAAACCAGGAGGTTTCCAACGTGTGAAGGGTATGTATGGGCGTGAATGAACGCCAAAGTAAAAGAGTTTCCTCTCTTTTACCAGCTAGTGCCTTTCAACGGTGCACTTCAGTTGTTCCAATGGAACCACTTTCTTGGCAAAGACCTCATTTATACCTGGTAATACAATCTGGATTGGGGTATACTATCCAGATAATTAACAATCTGATGGTAATTGTTGGGACCTTTATTCAGTCTGTATTGAATAGATCCTAGTGTATTTTTGGATGAGCACTGTGCAAGCCAGGTGGAAAGGTGAGGAGGTGAAAACAAGGGACATTTAAGATACAAAATACATCCTAATCAGAGGTCAGCAACCTTAGGCACACATGCCCCCACTGACACGCGATAGCTCAACCAATGGCACATTAGCAATAAGTGTGAAAAAGAGTTTTTGTTGGTAATGCTGAAGTGTCTTCTTATCTGCATGCCAAATGACCTCTTTCACAGATCTCTTATTTACAGATGCGTGGGAAGATATTTTCGGCAGGGGGTGCTGGGGTGCTGGGTGGGGTCCACGGTCAATGTAGAGTCGAAAGATACTATGTTACACAGACTCTGTATTCTGCAGACCACTTTACCTCTGTCTCCTTTTAAAAACTCACTCGCCCCTCCCCTCCATGAAGTACAGCTGAGCTGACGGTGCGTATTAACTATATATCCCAACATAGGACCTACTGCACAGCCAACTCCAAAAACCAGCGATGAAAAAAGTAGGCCTATCTAAATGTCTGTGTGAATGCGTGCATATAAACTAAACTATCATTTATATAGTGCAACCAATGTAAATGATATATTATTAGCAATACATGCATAATCAAAATGTCCGTTAAAACAAGGAGCTTGACGCACCAGGATCAGTTTTCTAGATGACAATGTATGTTTATTTTAAAACAACCACAAGTAGATTAAGTGTTCATAAACCGCATAACGACCAAAAGAAGGCCTAAGTAATAAAGTAACAGTAACAGATTATGCAAAATCTTTCTTTTCCGACAGTATGTGACGAATACTAAAAAGTTACAGACTATTAGTTTCTTTATAATAGGCATACAGTACATAAATCGCAATCATACCAGGCTCAATATAGGCTACCATTTGCACGGTGGCAGGAAAAAGACGCAGAGACGTAAGACGCCGTGTCTCTACCTTACGATGATTTCGGTACACCAAACGTAGATTTGCGCTCTGGAGTTCGGCTGATAAACTCTGCCATGAGACCCTGAATATCCAGAGCATCCAAAATGAGACACTTCACCGGAGACAAAGTAGGCCTACCGGCACGCTGTAACAGAACTACATGTGAGCGGGCAGATCAAAATTCTAAATGCTTTATCATTCCCATAACGGGGAAATTGACACTGTTGCTGCAGCGAGGGATAGGGGGCAAAGTACAAGACGCGGAGTGCACCTATGGTTATTTAAAAGTATATTTACTTGAAGGTAGGCAATACTTCTTTTATGGAAGTGGCTTATTTTAATTTATAATGGGAATGAATATGCGTAAATTGAACAAATATTAACTGTATCTATCAGATTGAATCGTATCTCATCATATCGCACCGAATCGTTTCAACATTGAATCGCAACGAATCAATCCAGATAAAAAAGTATCATCCCTGAACCAAATCGTAGCCCATGTATCCAGAAACGTATTGGATCGTTTTATAAGGGATAGATGCACAATCTTAGAAATTACACATGTTGTTGCACGCATCTGTTAATATAGCAACCCATTCGCAAATAGTAAAGGAGGCCTCACACCTGCACAACCATTCTGGCATCCACGTTTCCTCACCTCACTTGCCATCCCTAAATTATGACTGCAGAGATTTAACTGCTGGCTTGGCTCCATGCTTGCACAGATTGCAAGAATGCACATGTCTGCAACATTCAAGACGGTCCAA
Organism: Perca flavescens; assembly: GCF_004354835.1. Taxonomy (NCBI): domain Eukaryota; kingdom Metazoa; phylum Chordata; class Actinopteri; order Perciformes; family Percidae; genus Perca; species Perca flavescens. The sequence continues at coordinate 2,185,148 of NC_041347.1, forward strand.
TTTTCCAAATCCTATTTACAAATCCGAATGAATCTTGTAATCTGTAATGTTCCGTGCTTATCTCGCGGCTAGGTGGGAGCTTCTCCTGGAACGCGAGACAAGGTTTTATGAAAGATATCTGGAGCGGGCGGCCTGTATATATGAGATATGTTGAGATTTTCTTTAAATCCTGTAGTCTGATCCTAGCTTAAGAAGTAACTCTTCATCCGGCTTTGCTCTGGGCCAAGATGTCTTCATGCAGTATATCGCTCTACTTTTATTAACTGCCCAATGGTTCCTGAACAGGACTGTCACATCACTGACCAATGTTTCTGTGAGTTTCTTGTTGGCTCCAGGGACGATAATCGCCCATTTTATGATATATGGCCAGGAATTGGGGACATGGTGAGTGCGTTATTACCCGAGATGACGTTTCCACCTGTAGTGATGACATTGATACCCATGGTGTTGACATTTCCATCTGCGGGGATAATGTTTGCACCCACAGTGATAAATATTCTACCCACGGTGAGGATGTGTCCAGCCATGATAATGATTTTTGTTTTTTTGCAACAGTGATGACTATTTAACTTGCAGTGTTACGTTTTCTCCTCTGAGCAGTGATGGTTACTTATTGACTGAAACACACCATGATTTGCTTTTGATAAGACTCCAACAGTGTAATGACCACTAAACTTGAGGGGGCACCACCCTTTTAAATATTTGAGATTTGATGGCTTTAGAAAATATTTTTTTTGCTTTTTAGCTATTTCTATCTATTTTTTTCTTCATATTTTTTCCGCATCTCTGATAAACAGAAACCCTCCTCTATGGACAGGATATTTAGTTCCTTGCAGCTGGAACACAAAGTACTACACTAGCACAGCACAGTTTTAACTGTCAGTGTAGGCTACAGCTTGCAGTTTGGAGTGTGAGGTGGGAATCAGCTATGTCAAACCATTAAAATAATATGACTTCATTGGATTCAGTTACTGAGAGCTTCGGATATAACTTCCCCTGTAGTTAAAGTGACATTAGCATCACTGGGAGAGCCTTTAGCACGAGGGTTTTGTAGCCATGCTAGTGGCAAAGCTCTAGGGATGTCACTGTCTATCGTTCCAACACTTTGGTTCAGACTGACATATCTCAACAATTATTAAAAAGATTGCCATGAAATTAAGTACAGACATTCAGGTCATCCCCAGAGGATAAACCGTAATGACTTTGGTTATCCCCTTGGTTTTCCCCTAGCGACACTAGCAGGTCAAAGTTTTCTTTTCTCCAGTGAAATATATCTCAACATCTACTGGATGTATTGCCATAAAATGTGGTACAGACATTCACGGTCCCCAGAGGATGAACTGTAATAAATGGTAACTTTTCATCTGGTGCCAATGTCTGGTGCAATTTTTATTGTAGAATTAATGACATTCCCATCAGCCTCAGCTGTGCTATGTGTTTGGTGCTAATTAGCAAATATTAGCATGCTAACATGGTAAACTAACATGGGGAACATGTTGCTGAGGTAAAGCCTCAGGGTGACGAACATGGCTGTAGACTGTTAGACTTTTTAACTAGTTAAAATGCACTAATAATACTAATTTGTGTTAATTAGGTCTTTTCATCAGCTCACAATTTTACAGCACTGAAATGCTTAATAAAAAGCCATATTTAATTAATTTTGCTTAAATTTAAGGAGATCATATGTGACAGCGGGAGTCTGCGTTTCCCGGAGTTAACCGATGTTTTCTCCTTTCCAAGCTTATTTTATGTTATATCCGTGTCTTTAATGTTTACCAAATGAACTGGCAGGAGAGTCGAGGAAAACCAGGTAGGCCCCACCTTCACGTTTTTCAGTTGGCGGCTACTCATTCAGGTTCTAGTTTCAAATGTCAACCCATTCTCACTCCAAACTTTTTGCGTCGGATATGACGCAAAAAGCACCCTTCAGCGCATGTGTACAACGCACCGGGTAGAGCAGCAGCTTCTCGACGCTATAAGATGACGTAGTAATAAGAGCGACAACAGTAGCGAGTTAGCCTGACAAGCCAGACCCACATCAAGATGTTGGGTCTGGGAACTCACCATTGACGGAGCTCAATCCGAGGGGCGGGATAAACGGTTGTCTTTCAAATTCCCTCTGCACGTAATAGGATAGCGCTACAACCAGGCAGAGCAACAAAGAAGGTAGCGAAGCTGATTCAACTTTTGCCGTATCCGCTCGGCAAAACTCCGAACACATCTTCCTTTTTTAAGAATTATTTCAGTGCCGTTCTTTTCTCAAAGAAAAACTTCCAGAAGACCGCTGTTCCCAGCAGCAGCAGCAGCCATAAGCCCGCCCACCAACTCCATACACGATGTGATTGGCCTGACTAGAGTTTGATTTTTCCAGCTTACAAGTCAACGGAGAGTGCCTAGACCCCCCTGGCTCTAGATTTCTAGGCTAGTAGCGAGTAGTACGAAAGCCCGAAATGCTGGGTAAGGAGGCTGATTGGGGTGGTGGATGGGTCAAACAACACAGGACTTTCACCCTGGAGACCGGGGTTCGTGTCCCACGTGTCACGTTTCCTAAACCCAACTGCCCAGTGTCAATAACAACGCCAAAGGCACCTGACCAAGCGTCCGTATCTTACGCGATGGGAGTGAGACTGTGTTGCAAATGTACAACTAGAACCAAGCTCTGGTGAAATCCTAGAGACGTAGCAAGAGCCATCAAGTTCCCAGGGTGGTTTTGCTGGCATCTTAAATTAATTTGATTTCAGACAAATAGGGGTTAGGGTTGATAATAAACAGCCAAAGGGGCTAAATAGTCAACAATTTGATTTGGTGTGAAAATAGCCAGAGACAAATGGCAGATTTGTTTCTGAATGTCATGTTTAATTTTAATATGAGCAACAAAGTAGCAGCAGCAGCAGCAGCAAAACAAACACTCCAGAAGAGCAAGGCGAAGCCCCAGCACCCCAGGTGAAATCTTACAGTGGATAGATGATGACGGCCAACAGTGTAAGGTCATTATGTAATAGGCTTTAGTTTGGTATGGGGCTCACTGTAATGTACTGTAAGAGGCTCCGACAGCTTCAATGTCGTACTGACCGCTACAGGAAATCTTTCCTGCCACATTCCATAAAACTGTACAACAATTCACAATTCACACATTAAAATATTGCACTATTGTGCTATTGCACTCTGGTTACTTCTTATTTTATATTATACATATTTTATTTTGATATATATACTATGTTTGTAACTAACCCTAACTAACTAACCCTAACCCATTTTATTCTACACGTGTACATATTCTTATACATGTACACTTATATTCTTTTCATTCCTCTGTGTATGTTTTTCAGTAGGTATTCTGGTATTTTGATCTTTTGTTATCTTATTTTATCTAAATATATATTTTTTTATCTTATTTATTATTTCTGGTACATTTCTTGTATTTTCTGTATGTGTGTATGTGTGCGTGTGTGTCTTTCTGTGTGTCTTTCTGCTATAACACAGTAATTGCCCTGTTTGGGTTTAATAAAGTCCATCTATCTATCTAGCCATCTCATTTTTATAATACTTTTCCCCAGTGGGAAATTACAATTTACACTCTGTTGTTCAGTTTATTTATAAAAGCGGACAGTGCAAATTAATAAAACACATGAATTTACATGGGTTAAAAATGCCACAGTTAGCCAAAAGGCAATTTTTCATCTGTAGTCCCCTGTTATTGATGTTATTACACACTACACACAGGCTTGAAATACACACACACGCTCAGGTCCTTTTACATGCACAGAAAGATGTCAGAGTGAGGGGCCTGCGACTGCTGGACAGGCGCCCTGGGCAGTTGGGGGGGGGGGGGGTTCTGGTTCTTGCTCAAGGGCACCTTGGCAGTGCCCAGGAGGTGAACTGGCATTTCTCCAGCTACCAGTCCACACTCCGTACTTTGGTCCATACGAGGACTTGAACCAGCGACCCTCATCTATCTATCTATCTATCTATCTATCTATCTATCTATCTATCTATCTATCTATCTATCTATCTATCTATCTATCTGTCTATAGGGGCTTTCATTGCAAACAAGCAGACAAACAGAACAACAACTTGACCACTATATGTATACTACTTCTCCATTTTAGTGACACAAACAAGCTTTATCCTGTCAGATCAATATTTTTTTTATCAATATAGTTTTTGACAATCTTTATGACGAGGTAAACTGTTCTTGTTGAGTTCTGAAGCTGTGCATCCTCAAAAAACGTCTGGTGTGCAGAGATCTGATCACCTTTAAAGGTGACTTAAATGCCATGAACACATTCCGTCCACAATGTTTTGTGCATTTACACCTTAAGTATACTTTTTCTTATCTAGGTAGACTGACATTTGTTACAAAGGTTTAAAAGAGCTTGAGATTAAAGCTGCACCTCCCACATGCATTTGTTCTTTATGTCTAACTTTTATAATTCATACTGCACAAAGTTCTTGATCACGGCATATGGCTAAATAAGGGTTAAAAGCAAAAGAGAGCATGATCCAATACTGAGTGCAAAGTCAACCACAACAACAAACCACACATAGGCTAACAGCAAAATAGACCATACACAAACTAGAGGAAGCCTAGAGGAAGGAAGCAATGAAAAAAAAAAAAAAAAAACTTGAAATCAATTTCTGTTACTGAAAATAGAACAGCCAGTGCGGCAATTACCAGTTTAATGTTCCTGGAATACTCCACTTCCGCAAAACAACAATAATCAGTGACGATGATTCCACTTGCAATCCACTTAATGTTCTAAATGAAAGGCTACATCTTGTTTGTACCCGTGTAAGACAAAGGGGAAAAATAAACTTTCCCTCTGGTTCGCACTTCCTTACCTGCCCTCAGCCCTCTGCAGCTAGATCTGCATATAATGAAGACAGAGAGCAGAAGTGGGTGCATGTCTTATTTGAGCTATTTTGATTCTTGCACTCTGTGCAATTGGTTGCTTAAAATGTGGGCAACGAACAGGAATCATTTTAGTTTTCTTCTTGCTTGTTATGCAGTATTGGATTAAAAACTGCTAGCTAAGGTTCATAATGGAAACAGAAATGGTAATAAAGTAGCATGAAATTGCTGCATGCTTTTAAAATAGTCTAGAATCACATTTGTTCTTTTATAATTGCCTGCAGATGGTTAGTGTTTGTGTGTGTGTGTGTGTGTGTGTGTGTGTGTATTTGCTTCCCTTCCACAGGATTTGCTCTCTCGATTGTTTTTTATACTACGAAGCCTTTCTTTGTATTATCACCAATAAAAAGATTCTTTCACTATTGCACTTAGAGCGACAACGATTAAGCAATAAGTTGCAAACTATTAAATGAATCGCCAACTTTTTTTTGATAATCGATGAATCAGTTTGAGTCATTTTTTAAGAACCAACATTCCAGCTTCTGAAATGTGAATATTTTCAAGTTTCTTCTCTCCTCTCTGACAGTAAACTGAATATCTTTGAGTTGTGAACGAAACAAGACATTTGAGGATGTCATCTTGGGCTTTGGGAAACACTGATCCACATTTTTATCACCATTTTCTGACAAATTTATAGACCCGAAAACTATTCAATTAATCGAGAAAATAATCAACAGATAAATAGACAATGGAAATTAGGGATGCACCGAATCCAGATTTTTGGGGTTGGCCGAATACCAAATCCACTGGTTAAGATTCTGCCGAACCCGAAACCAAACCAAATCCTACTCCCATCCTCAGTCCATTAACACAGTAAACACATTAAAGGTCCCATGACATGCTGCTTTTTGGATGCTTTTATATAGGCCTCAATGGTCCCCTAATACTGTATCTGAAGTCTCTTTCCCGAAATTCAGCCTTGGTGCAGAATTACAGCCACTAGAGCCAGTCCCACAATGAGCTTTCCTTAGGCTGTGCCATTTCTGTGTCTGTAGCTTTAAATGCTATTGAGGAGGAGAAAGGGGCGGGGGCAAGCTGCCACTTTGCTTGTTTGCAAGCCATGATGTCTCTCTCTTTCTCATGGGTGGGCCAAATTCTATGGGCGGGCAAAGCAGAGAAAGGGGAGGTAACCTTGCTCCTTATGACCTCATAAGGAGAAGATTCCAGAACGGTCCATCTAAGCTTTCATTTTCTCAAAGGCAGAGCAGGATACCCAGGGCTCGGTTTACTATTATCACCATTTCTAGCCACTGGGGGACCATAGGCAGGCTGGGGGAACTCACATTAAAGTAAAAAAAAACTCAAAATGAAATTTTCATGCCATGGGACCTTAAAGAAGTAAACAACATCCACAGCCTCTAAAATAGTTAAATGTGTAACTGAGGGTTTCTTATATCGTCTAGACTCAGGCTTGGCTTTAAAATAAAGACACCAACAACCAAGACGGCACTGCACATCTCAGTTTATTCCACCCCAACACAGTCAACCGTCAGAAAATGCTTTATTCCCCCCTTTTCTCGTCACAATAAAAGCTCTATGTTTACTGTAACTTCCTCTTAATCTTCAACTGAGAGGTTACACAATGAAATACCTTAAAAATGTAACAATTTAATATTGAATGCACACTCTCTTTTCACATCGTAGGAAAGCACATCGCTATCGCCAGATGAGTGACAATTTTGTTTGGCAAATTTTCGCTAACCAGTGTATGATGAAGGCATGTTGGGTGGGTGAAATTAGAAAGCTAACGTTAGCTAACGAGCAGCAGTCGTTCCGCTCCCCCTGTAGTGAGACTCCAAGAGAATGGCTGACAGCCCGGGAGAGGCCCCGTCTGGTAAACACAAGTTTTTAGCTGTGACTGTGCTTCCTTTGCCGTACCTGGGGTTGCTACGTTTTGGCTGCTGTCCGTGGATTCCTTCATGCGCGGCTTGTATTATTTTGGATGTTTCATGCGCAGGGGTTTTGGCGGCGGCGATGTAGTGTGTTGTTTGGGGTCCTTGCCGCAGCGGGACAGGTCGACATTGCTGGTTGGGTGTGTGGCTCGGCTTGGGTCACTTTGTTTTGGCTGGGGTTGCTGCCGGGTCGTGCTTTTTCTGCTTGCGAGTTCCATTTTCACTTTCTCACAGCCTATTGCATTGAACAGTATACTTACATTACGTCAACCAGCGTAGCGCGCGCAGTGCAAGCGTAGGGTTCGGTGGGAAAAAATTGGGCCGAAAAAGCCCAATATTCGGCCGAATCCAAACCTGAACCCTGGATTTGGCGCATCCCTAATGGAAATAACCGTCTCTACTAAATACAAATAGATTGGCTTAGGTTGAAAGCTAATTGCCACACACTGATCACTGAAAGCACTGGATGAACTTCTAACCTTGTAAAAGAAAAAGGATAAAACATCACAATGTATCCCTCATCTTTCAAACGCAGCTGCAGCAGGTCTATCCATCTACCTCCGTTAATTAGAATTCACAGGAACAAACGTGCCACCAAGGTCGAGAAGAAAACGTTTGAAAATGCGAATGGTAAGTGAACAACCTTCCCCCACCGACTCCACACATCGCTCCATTTAAATAAATAAATAAAAAAAAGGATAAAAAAATAACAAGGCTAATTTCCCAGCTCTCCCAGGCTGCCAGCAGGATGTTTGGAGGACAGGGGCCGCACCTTCCTCGGCTCACTTGTCTGTCACAACGTCCGCTCAGGTACGTGTGTGTGTGTGTGTGTGTGTGTGTGTGTGTGTGTGTGTGTGTGTGTGTCTTACAGCACGTGCCGCCCTGAGGGTCCCTGTGCCGCCATCCGCTAAATTAAACTTCTCCTCCCTTCCCTGTGCTCGCTGAGAGCAGCATCCTCGCAGACAGTGGTGGAATGTAACGAAGTACATTTACTCCAGTACTGTACTTAAGTCAAAATTTGAGGAACCTGGACTTCACTTCAGTCTTTTCTTTTCACGCCACTTTTTACTTCTACTCCACTACATCTACATTAATCTGACAGCTTTAGTTACTCTACAAATTAACCTTTTTGCACACAAAACACGTACTACAGAAAATATGATGTTTTATTATAAATCAAAGTACCCAACAATATACAGGCCTACAAGTCCAGTTGAAATGATTAGACCATTAATCACAGAACAGTTTGGATCATTTCCAGTTTCTATAATGTGAGGATTTTTCTGCATTGACTACATTTATTTTTAATACTTTAAGTACATTTTCCTGATGTCACTTACATACTTTTACATAGGTAACAAGAGTATTTTTACAGTGTGGTATTAGTACTTTTACTTAAGTGAAGGATCTGAATACTTTTTCCACCACTGCTCGCAGGCGGCTCTCATCCTCGCCGCAAACACTGCCCGTGTGAGCAGCAGGCGGGCCGGGGAGCGTTCAGAGCCGCCGCTCCCCAAAGCCCAGTGCAATTGCCCTGTTATTGTCCATTCATCCACTGCTCAGAGGGTGGGGGAGGGTGGGGGGTCGAGAGAGCGCTGTGAGCACTCTACATCCAAGATGTCGTAATTTGACAGTGAGCTTTGTATTAAATTCTACCCCGCTGGACAGAGAGAGAGGAAGTAAGTGGTGGAGCACTATCTTCACTTTGTGATCGCTTTTTAAATTAAACATTTTATGCTTGTCGGGGAAAATTGGAAGAGCAAGCGGCAGAATTATGTTCATCTATGTCATTTTTAAATGTTAAAAGGAATCTCATGTGGACCTTCATGCTGAATTTATGCTGTGTGTGTGTGTGTGTGTGTAGATTTATGTGATTACAGCATATTTCATTTTTTTTTTTCATGATGGCATTTTTTTGTTGTTGTAAAAATGAGAAACTCCCAGTGCATGTGTTTCTTCCAGCCTAGATATTGTATATGTTTAGCTTTAACTGCTATGAATCAACAAAAATTCAACATTTTAAATGTGTTGCTACGTCCACACACTTCTGATGGGAAAAAATTTCATTTTAGCATTTACATTTTGAGGTTGTTAGATGAGAACAATATTAAATGAATAAAAAAATAAATATTCCATTCAGTCGTTTTTGGTCTGGGCCTGCATTTATCAAACTGTTAAAGTGAATGAAATGAAACGTAATGATTACTCAGAAACGCAAGAAAAAAAGCTTTTTATCAAATCTATCATGACTTGAAAATGCCCTTAAATTTAAAGGTCCCATGGTATGAAAATGCTGAATTTTGGGAAAGAGATTTCAGATACACTATTAGGGGCCCACAAAGGTCTATATAAAAGAGACTTCAGATACAGTATATGCGGCCTATATAAAAGCATCCAAAAAGCAGCATGTCATAGGACCTTTAATAGAGCTTCAGAGGAATCTTAAATTGGCAAAACAGTAGATCCTGGGTGACTGCAGCACAGAAACACCTTGTGAAACATGCTTCAGAGTGAAAATATAATAGCTAAGGATGAAGCAATATGTATAACTCAGAAGAGCAGTTTTTGCCTATTAACTGAGTTTGATTTGAACACTTGATATGATGTTCCACCACTTTTTCTTTTGCATTTATCAAACAACAAGAACAAAGACGGCTTTGATTTTGTTTGCAATCACTTCATATGCATCTTCATGGTCTGCACTTGTCATTCGGCTCCTAAATTCTCATAATTTTTTACATTTGCATATATTATACAAATGTTACATTTTAAGTACAATAAAACAATGAAAAGAAAGAAAAACGTACCGTAGAAAGTGTACAGTAGATTCCAAAATTCTAAGTTGTCAAAAACCTTGTTGTTGTTGTTGTTAGTAACTGATATTACAAAGGCAAAATGCTGTATTTGGGATACCATTTGGTGTAGAGCCAGAGGAGTGTCAGGTAGAGGGAATATAAATGGTCCCCTCATATCAGTAACTGTGCTTCAGGACCAAAGCCAGGACATCTATGCTCACTGCCTTTTGACCAGAACCTCATTAATCACACTCCTACAGATGACATAGAGTAATTACCCTCTGAGAAAGACACATACTGAAACACACACTCCCACTCGCAGTGTATAACACACTTTATGCACATGGCATGTGAAAGTATGCATAAACAGGCAGAACAAATGGAATTGCATTTACATGAACCCCTTTTTTTAACAGGTGTACTTTAAGGTTTGCAGCCCTGGGAACACCTGAGCCGCACCACTGTGTATTCACACACACACACATACACACGGAGTAAATTTCAAGGGTAGATCCTGCCACACATAGACGGTTGTGTGTTTTTTTCTGTTTTTGAGGTGTTGGGCAGGTCATGGATCCCTCCTGCCCAGGGAGGGAGTCAGTCTGTCTAGGCATGATGAAATCCTCCATCTGTCCTCATTCATCAAGCCCACCACACATATTAATTATCACAAACCTTCAGACTTACAGCAGAGGACACACACACACACGCACAGAGACCCCCCTCCCTCCCTCGGCCCTCTCCCCCAGCCGACACCACTCCCTCAGACCTACAGTTAAAATGTAACTGTGTTGGCCAGATACTGATGCTGGTTGTAAGTGCCGGTGGCACTACAAGTCAGCAGAGTATTTCCAGAGGACGCCTAGATGTCAGTTTTTGCTAGCAGGGTGTCCCAACTCAAAGCTGACAGAAGAGGTGCAGTCACATCGATCACACCCGGGTGGGAAAGATCTCCTGGTTCACAGCTGGGTTCAACTAAAACGAAAATAAGCAGGTAAACGTGTTGTAGTAAAGACCAACTAAACCGAGACCATGTCAACACCGAGGTCAGAGTGCATTGAGACCGTGACATGACCAAGACTTTGAGGGGTTGAGACGGAGTCAAGACCAAGGCCAAGGCAGGGCGAGACCGAGTCAAGACCAAGACCAGAGCGTATCGAGACCGAGACAAGACCAAGACTTTGAGGGGTTGAGACCAAGACCAAGACCAAGGCAGGGCGAGACCGAGTCAAGACCAAGACCAGAGCGTATCGAGACCGAGACAAGACCAAGACTTTGAGGGGTTGAGACCAAGACCAAGGCCAAGGCAGGGCGAGACTGAGTCAAGACCAAGACCAGAGCGTATCGAGACCGAGACAAGACCAAGACTTTGAGGGGTTGAGACCAAGACCAAGGCAGGGCGAGACTGAGTCAAGACCAAGACCAGAGTGTATTGAGACCGAGACAAGACCAAGACTTTGAGGGGTTAAGACCAAGACAAGACCAAGACCAAGGCAGGGGCGAGACTGAGAAAAGACCAAGACTTTGAGGGGTTGAGACCAAGACCAAGACCAAGACCAAGGCAGGTTGAGACTGAGTCAAGACCAAGACCAGAGTGTATTGAGACCGAGACAAGACCATGACTTTGAGGGGTTGAGACCGAGACAAAACCAAGACCAAGGCAGGGGCGAGACTGAGACAAGACCAAGACTTTGAGGGGTTGAGACCAAGACCAAGACCAAGACCAAGGCAGGTTGACACCGAGACAAGACCAAGACTTTGAAGGGTTGAGACCGAGACAAAACCAAGACCAAGGCAGGGGCGAGACCGAGACAAGACTAAGACTTTGAGAGGTTGAGACCAAGACAAAGACCAAGACCAAGACCAAGACTAGACCAGTGCCAAATTTCAAATTAGAAAAGTTGTTGGTTGCACTTGAAGCAGGAAGTTTTACATCCGATTACAGTAATGCACAAGCAATTAATTGATTTCCCTGCAGTTGTGGTCTTGACCGGTCTTAAAATAAAATCCTGAGTCCTCTTTCTCTGGGACCAAGAGTAAAAATGTGGTTGATTACGACCAAGACCTTCATAGTGGTCTTGAGACCAAGACCAATCTCGAGTACTACAACACTGGCAGGTAACAAATATTTTTTGTGAACTGAACCTAAGTAAAAACTTAAAAAAAATTGTTCAGGTAAAAGTAAACAAACTATATTGCCAGGTAAAAAGAAAATAATAAAAAAGGAAAATAAATATGAACTTGAATCATTTTGGTTTAATTTCTTTTACAGAAAATGAACGATGTTGAGATCCCAGCAGATGGCGCTGTGACGCGATTGCTTCATATACTAAAGCAGCGCGGAGATTAAACATACAGGGCCCTATCTTGCACTCAACGCAATTGCCTTTGTACACTCATGCATGGATCATTCCTATTTTGCACCTGACGCACAGCAGACTTTTCCCTCCACAGACGCACATCGGTATATTAGGGAATGAATTTGCGCCCCCGGGGGCGGTTCAGCGAAAAGAGGAGGCGTGTTCAGGCGCAAACATTCCCTGGTGCTATTCTTTTGCAGTTTCAGAAAACAATTCTGCCACGGACCTGGAAAAACCTGGTTTAAAGTCAGTGGCGCGTTATTCAGATGCTATTTTAGGGGCGCTTGCTTGGCCAGAATGTAGCGTGTGCACAACACACATACACTTTGCTTCTCTCATCTACACGGACGCAGTAGTTCCCATTTTTGCAAACCATACATAATTACAAGGAAAAATATGACTGAAAATGCGCTTCAGGTGTTTGGATAGGTCAGGAGGCATTTTACAGTGCAGTCATCAAAAAGTCGCAGCATTCTTTGTGGCTTGTTGTGTTTTACACAACATTTCTATGAATCATGGCTGTGTTGATGACATAAATGAGGAAATATTAGAGGACTTAAGGAGACGTGATGTTGAACTACGGCGGGATTGGACAATCCGGCGCGCAATGTGCTCCTGGTGGAGCGGGTGGGGGAGGAAGGGGCACAACAGGTGCAGGTGGTGTGTTTGGAGGCCCACGCTCCATGGCCGCAGCAATCCTCTCCAGACTTGAGGAGATGCGCCAGAGAGACCGCAGCAACATCGCCACCCGGCCAAGACGGGCATTTCTTACTTTGTCGCATTCTGGACAGCTACCGCTGGCGTGCGCCAGCGCAAATCCGCCGTCATAATAGCAATCCGACATGGAACAAGTGCGCCTGCTCTTAAAGGGAATGTGAGATGACGTTCTGATTGGTTTATTGCACGTTACGCCCAAACCACACCTAGCTACTTCAGACCAACCCATTTTAGATTTGCCCACAAAGCTACTTGCGTTTCATGTTTGATACTTGCGTTTCAGATTGTTAAAATAGGGCCCTAAATGTCATGGCTATTCCAACACAGTTCTCCAACAGGTGTCCACCTCTGTATGACAATAATATAACCATGTGAAAACTGTCTCTGACAAATTGTCTAATCCCTATGGTTCTTCAGATACAGTGATAATAAAAGATAGTTTTCAGCTTGTGATGTAGATCCTTATTTCTTTCATTATTTCCCTGGTCATCCTGCCAGTTTAGAGCCTAGGGTCCTTCAACAGGAGGGCCGGGACCCTTAGGGGGTCCTCAGAGTTACTGCAGGGGAGCCACCAAGTTATTGTTTAATCATTTAAAAAAAAAATGTTTAGCAAAACTTAAAATAAGTCTGAAAATACACATAAACATTAGTGCATCATATTATTAGCAAAGATAAATCGGCCTATTTGGGATTTGTTACAACATTGATGATTATAACATAAGAGTATGCCTCCTGGCCCGTAGGTAAGGTAGCCATCCACAGAAACTGTGCTACATGTATATTTAACATTAAAACATGATGTATAAATATATATATGTATAATAAATATATATATATATATATATATATATATATATATATATATATATATATATATATATATATATATCAGTAACCAGCATGGCTACCACAGCATCCTGCAGCGACATGCCATCCCATCCGGTTTGCGTTAAGTTGGACCATCATTTATTTTTCAACAGGACAATGACTCCAAACACACCTCCAGGCTGTGTAAGGGCAATTTGACCAAGGAGAGTGATGGAGTGCTGCGCCAGATGACCTGGCCTCCACAGTCACCGGACCTGAACCCAATCGAGATGGTTTGCGGTGAGCTGGACCGCAGAGTGAAGGCAAAAGGGCCAACAAGTGCTAAGCATCTCTGGGAACTCCTTCAAGACTGTTGTAAAACCATTTCAGGTGACTACCTCTTGAAGCTCATCAAGAGAATGCCAAGAGTGTGCAAAGCAGTAATCAGAGCAAAGGGTGGCTACTTTGAGGAATCAAAAATATAAGACATGTTTTCAGTTATTTCACACTTTTTTGTTAAGTACATAATTCCACGTGTTAAGTACATAATTCCAGTGAGAATCTACAATGTAAATAGTCATGAAAATAAAGGAAACGCATTGAATGAGAAGGTGTGTCTAAACTTTTGTCCTGTACTATATATATATATATATATATATATATATATATATATATATATATATATATATACATATATATATATATATATATATACATATATATAATTATTTTAATAGCTTAGTATTGTATGCACCATAAAAGGTATGTTTTTGTAGGTCCAGTTTATTATTCAACTTCATTTTATACAATATGTAGTAGGGGGTCCCTGCTCTGTCTCAGTTACAACTAAGGGGTCCTTGGCCTAAATAACATTGAAGACCCCTGGTTTAGAGGATTTTGCAGGAAATGAAAGTAAAGAAGAAAGTGTGCGACTCAGCCCTGACTCAGCACAGGTTCCAGTCTGTTCATTTTCTTATGCGAGGCTTTATGAGCACGAGGAACCCCGGCTGTCAGCACCCATCTCCTGATACCCATAAAGCCTTGTGTTGTGGGGTCATTCCCTGTAATTGGTTTGGATAATGTTCCCACTATGGACCAGAACCTGCACTTTCAGCCATTTCACTACTGTTCCTCTGGTGTCACCTGTGTTCCAATTACATAATTTCTACCTGTGCAAGCAATCTCAATGACTGAAAGTAAATGCTTCAAACAGGAAAACATCTTTGGTGTGCAGTGGTTGCGTCTCCGTGTCGACGGTTGTCCAGAAACTCTCCCACGGCGATTGGACGATTCCCCCTGAGCCTGTTCTTAATTGGGAGGAGATCATTAGCTAGAGTATAGCCCACTAATCTTTTTTTAAGCATTTTATAATAAGACAGAGACCAGCTTGTATCCGCTGAGAGCCTCTCTGAAAGCCCACATGATTAAAGTCCCTTAAATGACCGCCTTTGGTCCTGAGCTGGGATGTCTCCCCCTTTAATCAGACACCAGTGCTCATCGCTCCCATGTTTTTCTGACACCAGTCACACGGGCAGCGCCAAATCTCTCCAAAACCTCTGGCCAATTAGAAGGGACAGGAAAAAGATAAAAGCGTCATTACCGCGCCGTCCTCAGCAATACGTCGAGCCAATTAACGTCAGTGAGCGTGGGGGTCGCTCCTCATGTCCTGGCCACGGAGAAGTGAGAGCGAACAGAGCGCTGTGAGCCGATGGTGACAGGACAGACACCGGGACAGTTAATTGATCTTCATTATGTTAATTATGACTGTGATGCGGTGCGGAGAATGAAAAACGGGTCGCACTGTTGTGCCACTCAGTCTGAATGCACCCTGCTAAGCGTTCTGCTGACCTCCGAAACTGTCGCCTGGCAAGTGATGGCGCTGCTTAATCGAGTGAGTGTGCGTGCATAAACAGTTTGGCCTGTTTTCCAGCACCTTTCAAATTTCCAACAGGCTGAAAGTTTGTGCTGTAAGTTTGTAATTATGTCAGTGTGTGGTCACATTTCCTCACCCTTGTCACTTTATAGAATCTACTTTTCTTCAAAGTATTTGACATACCCAGTGGTGGAAGAAGCATTGAGATCCTTTACTTAAACCGCACTGTAAAAAAAAACAACTCAGTTTCAAGTAAAAGTCCTGCATTGAAAATGTTACTTAAGTAAAAGTACAATCAGGAAAATGTACTTAAAATATTAAAAGTAAAACTACTCAATGCAGAAAAACCCTCACAATTTGAGAAAATGGAAACGATCCAAACTCATAGCATCGCTAGAAGAAATATTAAAGATGCAGTCGATAAGACTTATTAACCTAACTTTCTGTCATATTTGCTGAAACTGACCCTATGTTCCAGTAGAACTACATGAAGCTGGTAATGATGGTAAAAAAACTTTTTTTTTAAATCCAGCTCCTCTGGCCTGTAGTGCGATTTGCAAAAATCCACAACTCCCTGTTCAGATTCACCAATCAGGGCCAGGGGGGGTGTCAATCACTGCTCATGCACACACATTCATTCTCCCATGTGGGGGGAGGGGCTTAGGAGACCGTTTGGGCTTTAGCAGAAAGGTAGAGAGAGAATTTGAGACTGAAAATTTGTCGATGTTCAAATTCTTCGGCTAAGTCCTGGATCTTCACAATCCTACCTACAGCACCTTTAAAGTCTGACACCTGCTGTTTGTTTATTGTGTTCCAGATTAGTAGGTATGCTGTATCGGTTTACTGTCTGAACACACTGGTGTACCTCTGAAATACCTTTTATACACATTTGCATGTGCAGTTAAGTTCTCAGCTGTCAAACTCTGCAGGACTTTATGATTTTCTACCATAGCAAAGGAATTATGTGGGGAAAACAAGGACATGGCACTGTGGCATACAGCAAAATAATGTTGGGTAGTTTAATTTATAATAAAACGTTGTGTTTTATAAACTACATGTGTTTTGTGTGCAGAAATCTTAATTTGTAACCTAACTAGTAACTAAAGCTGTCAGATGAATGTAGTGGAGTCAAAAGTACAATATTTCTCTCTGAAATATTGCAGAGTAGAAGGAGAAAGTGGCATGAAAAGAAAAGAGTCAAGTAAAGTACAAGTACATTAAATTTGTACCTGAGTAAATGTACTTAGTTACATTCCAGCACTGAACATACCTTCTACCTCATCAAAACTCCCGACAAACACATGCAAGATTTCAGTAAGAATGAGGGTGGGTTGGTGTGTGATGTCCCTCTGTCCACTCCAGTGCACGGATGGCTGCACTGTCAGCAAGCCTGGCTCTGCCCTTGCATTTGAATAAACACCATCTGAGTTGGCTGCTTGTGTATAATATCTGTCAGGAAGATGCCACCCGGTGATCCTTCCGACTCTGACCTCTGTCCCCCGGGGAGCGTCTGACGGGACACTGTGGTGACAGGATGTCTCCCCTGTCGATCCGCCGCGCCGATACGCCTTACACCATTCTCCGGCTCAGCTCGCAACTCAAATGGCTCACCGCTCTGCCCTTTGC
Organism: Perca flavescens; assembly: GCF_004354835.1. Classification (NCBI taxonomy): domain Eukaryota; kingdom Metazoa; phylum Chordata; class Actinopteri; order Perciformes; family Percidae; genus Perca; species Perca flavescens. The sequence goes on from NC_041347.1 coordinate 2,202,130, forward strand.
ATTGGGAATGAGCTGAGGCTGCCTTACAGAATGCAATGAATAGTCGCGAGGGTAGGATAAACACAAGCTTCGGAGATGCTTGTCACAAAGATTGATGGTTCCCTGGAATTTCTGTTGTCGTCTTGTCAGTACTATAAACGTATCCCTGCTGAATAATTGAGTCCCTCAGCTGGAGAGTGGTGTCAATCTTTTTTTAAGTTTACTCTCACACACACTTGTGCTTTCAGGAGTGTATCTCACTGTCTGATAGCTGTAAATCAGAGAGCCGTGCGGATAAGAGAAAGCTGACGTTGTGCAATTTCAGCTGATGTACAACATACAAATGACTTGGACTTAATACAAAAACTGCAAGTGGCTTCATTCATCAACACATTTCAAGCAAACCTTTTTTTTTTGAGCATTTGCTTGGTTTCAGCTAAATCTTAATCATATTTCACGACATTCAAGCTGCCTGACTTGTCCTCTGCATGGAAAATGTGAAAATCGCTGCCATCTTTCACCTCGCAGCTCATCGCACCTGTCACTTCTCTACATTGGTCTGTTAAAAAAAACTGTTAAAAAATGACACGAAATATTTGCAAGTGTGAGGTGACGTCTTCAGAATGCTTTCTTAGTCTGACCAAACTTTCCAAAAGATATTTAAATTGATAGTGATATAGAACCGAGCAGCAACCACCAGGTCTGAGAAAATGTGTGAGTGCCAAAAACTGCAGGGCCACTTGATGCTGGCTTCAAAAGGGAGTCCATCCCCATAGACCTCCATGTTAAAATGCCCAAATCTACAGTAGAAATCAACATGCACAGGGGTAACCTGTAACCAACTTAGCTGTTTCCATTTGTTTCTATCCTGTTTAGCTGCGCTTTTTTTCATATTTATCTCTAGTTGTTATTGATATTTTTACACTGATCTTGCTATTGTTTCTCTTTGTTTTTACCTTGTAAAGTGCATTTGAGTACCTTTTAAAGCGCTACATAAAATTATTATTATTATTATAATTATTATTATTATGTTTACAGCCTGAAACAAAAACAAAAGCGGTTTGGTCATTATAGCTAATTTCGTTACAATTGTGTAAATCATATTCAGGCTTAAAGTTCTGCATAATTAACAAGGGCATGGCCGCAACAAGGGCATGGCTGCTTTAAATGACAGGTGGGTTACAGTCAGAGGTGGCTATCATAGACTGTAGGTTTTATTCGACCCGCCTCAGCTCCAGCCATGCTCCACCTATTTGCCCATTTTCGAATTAGCCGGGAGTTAGGCGGAGTCAGACACTGCCAAGGTGGTGACTGCCGGAGCCACCCATTTTAAGCGTCACACCGGCAAACTTGTCACTTGTTCTCTCGCTTCCCAGCTGATAATAAAGACGCTGGACGAAACACATCAGGTACGATTACATTAGATGTGGTGTGAAACATAGCTAAGCTAGCTAGCGAGCAAGCCGAGCAGCAAGCAAGGTGACGTACAGTACAGGCCAAATGTTTGGACACACCTTCTCATTCAATGCGTTTCCTTTTTATTTTCATGACTATTTACATTGTAGATTCTCACTGAAGGCATCAAAACTATGAATGAACACATTTTTGTACTTAAGTGTGAAATAACTGAAAACATGTCTTATATTTTAGATTCTTCAAAGTAGCCACCCTTTGCTTTTTTATTAATAAGGGAAAAAATTCCACTAATTAACCCTGACAAGGCACACCTGTGAAGTGAAAACCATTTCAGGTGACTACCTCATGAAGCTCATTGAGAGAACACCAAGGGTTTGCAGAGTTATCTAAAAAAGGAAAGGGTGGCTACTTTGAGGATTCTAAAATATAAGACATGTTTTCAGTTATTTCACACTTTTTTGTTAAGTACATAATTCCATATGTGTTCATTCATAGTTTTGATGCCTTCAGTGAGAATCTACAATGTAAATAGTCATGAAAATAAAAGGAAACACATTGGATGAGAAGGTGTGTCCAAACTTTTGGCCTGTACTGTATACTGTGCGAGACGAGAGATGTAGTTCGCTGAGCGGTTTCACACAAAACTAAGTGGCACCACCTCTAACCTACGACAAACTGAGACTTTCTTCACTTGCAAAATTATCTTTTAAATTGACAAACATCATATGTGTAATTCATGACTCAATTCAAACAGATCCCAAAATAGTTTTTTTCTCTCCCCACATATTATCGCCAAAATAAGGTCCCATGGGGTCCACCTGAAGGAGAGGAACTTTGCTTCTCTATAGGGGATTGATTGATCAACACATTATTCACTCTTGGTCTTCAGTTGTTATTATCATGTATTACGTGATAATCACGCTGCCTGACTTGCTCCTGTCTTCATGGTGAATGTAAAAGTGTTGTGTATTTTGGGCTACTATTAGATCCGTGGTTGAGATACACAAAGTCTATGTATACGAAGTTCCATTTCCGTGATTTGCTCCGGTGCCACCGGAAATTTCGCTGGATGTCCCTCTTTTCGGCCGGATGTCCATTACCTTCCGCTTTCTAAACTCTGGTGGATTTCTGAGGACTATGGTTAACTGCTCCTCAGATCTCTGCAGGGTAAATCCAGACAGCTAACTAGACTATCTGTCCAATCTGAGTTTTCTGTTGCACGACAAAAACAACTTTTGAACGTACACGTTCCACCAAAACAAGTTCCTTCCTGAGGCTATTTTGCAGAGGCATCGTGGCGCCGTCCGGCGCTTAGCGCCATCCATGACGATTGTGAATGATTTAAAGAAATTCCAATAAACCAGAGCACGTTTTTCTCCCATCCCTGAATGCTCTGTGGAGTAGCCAGACCCTCCTCCGCAGCGCTGTGGAGGAAGGTCTGGCAATGCGAGACTAAGATACACCTGATGGATTGTGGGTTACTTTAGCTTCCATTGTTGGTGTTAGCCATGCTGCTGTAAAGAGATGCTGTTGGGCTAATAAATATTCCATCATAGTCCGGGTCACCATTATTATATCTATATATATATTATTATAGTATTATCACCACTAAAGGAGACTTTTAAGTCCTGGATGAAAACTTAGCACCTGTTTCATCCCTCCTGAAGCCAATTAACAACATTGATAAAGGCAAGGTGTTCCTAAACAAAACCTAATTAGCTCTTGCAGTGTAGGCAAGCAAACAGTTAATTGGTTATTAAATTGTACGTGTTATTCTCTGCTGTACTGTGTGCCTTTGTAGCACTGTGTAAGGTAAGATGTGGTTTATTTAATTTGCAAATGTGTAAATGAACCTTGGACTCCCCAATGCAATTACCTTTACGTTAACAAGCTTGCGCTTTCATATATTGAAACATTAAGATGGATTTTGTTCAATCAACTTGCTCTGATGTAGTCATGTGTATACGAATGCATTTGTGTGTGTGTGATGGAGCATTGCATCCGTCAATCCCTGCCCACCTCCCACTGAGCACTGCGCTATAATTAAAAATGGTGTTCTCGCTCCAGTATAAAATTTCTGCTCGCTCAGAGTGGAAACGCATATTGCATCGAATAATTTGAGATAATTTGTCTAAGTTTTATGATGCTGTGGTATTGCAAACGCCGACACTAATCTTTTCAAAAACCTTTGAGGACCAATGCTTTGGCAGTAATTCACTATCCAGATTTATGAGCGCACAAAGACCCACTCAGTCTGTCTCTTTCTCTCTCTCTCTCCTCTCCCTCAGAGTAGCTTGGTTTATAAAGACCGTTGTCCTGTTCTACTCCAGTGTGTCACAGAAACATACATTTTGTAACCCCACCCGTGATCTTTTCCTAAACCTACCTGTCTGCTCCTGTGCCGCTTGTCAGTTAAACGTACGTCCGACCCAGAGCGTTAAAATGTGATTCCAAAAGTGCCGACCAAACGCATCTAAAGATGATGCTGAAGGAGACTTTTTGCCTCAATAACAAACGCCAAAGGTACCTGACCAAGCACCGCTTTTTGATGCCATGGGAGTGAGACTGTGTTGACAGAAAAATGCAGATATGGCTTGGAGCTTGGATAAGATCAACGCAGCTGCACAAGTTGTTGCAAGATACACTACCGGTCAAAAGTTTTAGAGCACCCCAATTTTTTTTGTTTTTCATTGATATTTTAGCAGTTCAAGTCCAATGAATAGCTTGAAATGGTACAAAGGTAAGTGGTGAACTGCCTGAGGTTAAAAAAAAATAATGTACATTTCAGAATTTTACAAAAAGGCCTTTTTCAGTGAAAAAGAAATGGGTAAACCACTTAAAGCTGTTCTGCAGCAATGGAGGTTGATAAAGCTTTGAAAGTTGTGTTGTGTGGTGCTACCACTTCCCACAGGTGTTCCAACTTGTCTGGATTACTTACAACCCCCTCTGTTTGTATAAAAGTATTGTTGGAACACACTGTGGTACCGTACCCTCGTGAGCCTTATTTGAATAGTATTGTACTGCAGAAAGTAGTGTGTTGCTATAAAAATGGCGGGAAAAAGGCAATTAACAATGGAAGAGAGACAGACCATCATAACACTTAAGAATGTTGGTCTTTCCTGCAGAGAAATTGCGAAGAAAGTCAAGGTGTCAGTGAGTACGGTATTCTTCACCATCAAAAGGCACTTAGAAACTGGGGGAACTCTGACAGGAAGAGGTCTGGCAGACCCAAAGCCACAACAGAATCAGAAGACAAGTTTCTGAGAGTCAACAGCTTGCGTGATAGGCGGCTCACAGGACAACAGCTTCAAGCACAGCTTAATAGTGGTCGTAATAAGAAGTCTCAGTTTCAACTGTAAAGAGAAGACTTGGAGCTGCAGGTTTGATAGGTCGAGTTGCAGAAAGAAAGCCATTGCTAAGACGTCAGAATAAGAAAAAGAGGCTGGCCTGGGCCAAGAAACATCGTCAATGGACAACTGAAGACTGGAAGAAGGTGCTATGGACTGATGAATCAAAATTTGAAATCTTCGGTTCATCACGCAGGATTTTTGTATGTCGTCGAGTAGGCGAAAGGATGGTTCCTCAGTGTGTGACATCAACTGTCAAACATGGAGGAGGAAGCGTGATGGTCTGGGGCTGTTTTGCTGGATCCAGGGTCGGTGATTTGTACAGAGTGAAAGGCACCCTGAACCAAATGGCTACCACAGCATTTTGCAGCACCATGCAGTACCCTCTGGTATGCGCCTAGTTGGTCAGGGGTTCATCCTACAGCAAGATAATGACCCAAAACATAAGTACAAGCTATGCCAGAACTACTTTAGGAAAAAAACAACAAGATGGTAAGCTTTAAAACATGGAGTGGTCAGCACAGTCACCAGACTTAACCCATTGAGCTGGTTTGGGATGAACTGGACAGAAAAGTGAAAGCAAAGCAACCTACAAGTGCCACACATTTATGGGAACTTCTGCAACAGAGTTGGGAAAAACATTCTGAAGAATATTTGATTTCCATTGTAGAAAGAATGCCACGAGTGTGTTCAGCTGTTGTATCTGCCAAAGGGGGCTACTTTGATGAGTCAGAAATGTAGAACATATTTTGGTTTATAAATTGATTTCTTTTTAAACTTAAATTGTTAATTTGTTCTATTCTTTCATTTCAGAGTACAATAAGACATTGAACTGCATGAATTTCAATAAAAACCTGGAAAAATTGGGGTGTTCTAAAACTTTTGACCGGTAGTGTAAATTACAGCAACAGCAGCTCTACTCTTAAAGATACACATCTCAACAGCACAACGTGGCAAAAACTGCAAAATAGTGTATATGTTGGCAGCCTATGTTTAAAAAAAAATAAAGTTACAACTAAAAAGAAGGTCCCATCCCCACTCTAGTTTGCCTTAATTGTAGTGAATACAAACTGGAAAACGTCTCACACCCAAAAGGAAGTGGCACAGATAAGTTTCAAAGAGAAAAAGAATCAGCAATAACTCACTAAAAGAATATAGTCATCCACTTTGAACACATTTGCTTGACAATTTCACACAGATCCTCAGACTTTTTGCTGGCAGTGTTAGCCATAGTAACTTCCAGTTTAGTATACACACATTTTAAGGGATACTCAACTCAAAACACACTATCAAATTCCAAATCATATACTCAGCCAATTAATTTGTATGAATATGTGGCTTCCACTTGCAGCTTGTATGATGAGCTGTTTATATTTTCTTTTTTGGCATCTTTTGCTGAAAATATCAGTTTGAAACATTGAGCAATGGATAGAAGACAGGGAAGTGTGCCATGCTGCAGAAATATTATTAGTAGTTTGTTATCTACTTTGTGTCTGCTATAAAACTTAAGATACATGTACATTGCAACCAAAAAATGAATTTCTAGCCTGCAGTGGATAGGTATTTGACTTTAAACTGCTACATTTAGCTGCTCTATAAAGTCAAACATGGGTCTACAGCAATTATATATTAAGTTGGCTCTTGTTCTAACCCCACCACTTGGAATATAAATCTGATAAATATGAACTGCCTTTTGCACATTATTATGTGATTGACTAAGGAATCAGTTCCAGTTGTTGAGAATCTAATGCTGCACTAACCTTGGTTTTGTCGTACAGGCAGTGGTTGTCCAGAATCATCTGCTGCTTTACTCGAGCGAACCTCCTTAGGTCTCTCTCAAACTGCTGTGGAAGAAAAGAATCAATAGTCTGTAACCAAATATTGGTTTTACTTATCTGTTTTTATGGCACTGAAAGGAAATAGGGATGCCTTAATGCCATTTTCTTCCTTCTGACTTTATGTCGAGTCATCCCATAACGTAGAAGGTATTTCATATCAGATATTTTTATATAATATTGTACACTTGCACACGACTTTGTATTGACTTTTACTCTAACTCCACCATCAGGCCCATGTTTCCCCCAGACGAGTTTCCCCTCAGTGTGTCTGCTGAGCAGGTGACTGGGGCACTGCGGCGGATCGACTCCCGAAAGGCGGCAGGTCCAGACAACATCCCGGGACGAGTGCTGAAGGAGTGCGCCCAGGAGCTTACCAGTGTGCTCACAGATATCTTCAACCTCTCACTCTCTCAAGCTGCTGGAAGACATCAACCATCATCCCAGTGCCCGAGAACTCAGCTGCGAAAAGCGTGAATGATTATCGCTTGGTGGCTCTCACACCTTTAGTCATGAAATGCTCTGAGCGGCTTGTCATGGCCCACATAAAGGACAACATAGTCAGCAATATGGATTCCCATCAGTATGCATACAGGAAGAACAGGTCTGTGTCTGATGCAGTATCAGCTGTTGTCCACTCTGCTCTCACCCACCTGGAGAACAGGGACACTTACGCCAGACTGCTCTTCCTGGACTTCAGTTCTGCGTTTAAGACCATCATTCCGCAGACATTCGTTAATAGGGGTGTGTATTGAGCCCCCTCCTCTACACGCTCCTCACACATGACTGCTCGGCCAGGTGGGCAGTCATATAGTAAAGTTTGCTGACGACACGGCCGTCGTTGGACTAATCTCCAATGGAGACGAGTCTGTGTATAGGCAGGAGGTGGACGATCTGGTGGACTGGTGCAGAGAAAATAACCTTAGTATCAATGTGGATAAGACCAAAGAGATTGTTGTGGATTTTAGGAGGGGGAGGCATACCCCATCACCTCTCATCATTGGAGGATCTGAGGTGGAGATGGTATCGTCACTCAAATACCTGGGGATTCACATCTCTAGCGACCTGACGTGGAGTACCAACATGGCTAACATTCTCAAGAAGGCTCACCAGCCCCTGTACTTCTTGAGGAGGCTGAAGAAGGTTGGCCTCAGCACTGCTGTCCTCACCTCCTTTTACAGGTGTGTGGTGGAGAGTACACTGACATTCTCCATCACTGTCTGGTTTGGGAACTGCTCTGCAGCGGATGAGGCAGCCCTGCAGAGAATAGTTAAATCTGCTGCAAAAGATCACAAACTGCAGTCTCCCTTCCCTGGACAACATCTATGCCAGAAGATGCAGGAGCTGTGCCTCCAACATCATGAGAGATCCCTCTCACCCAGCACACAACCTGTTTAATCCCCTCCCCTCCGGCAAGAAGCTGCGCAGCTTAATGCTAGGACCACAAGGCTAAAGCGCAGCTTCTACCCAGAGTCGGTGAGGCTTGTGAACTCAAGGACTGTCAACTAAACTGTCTACTATGTGTTGCTGCCATCCCTTTTCCCTAAAGAACTGTATGCATTTTATTGAACTGTATGCACTTTATCTTATGGACCGCTGATGCACTTTATGGACTGCTGATGCCCTGAAATACTTGTCGCGTTGATTGTTTTTAAAGAACTGATTTTATTTATCCTATTTATTCTATACATATATATATATATCATCTCCGTGTCTAACATGCTGAATGACAATAAAAATGTAATTGAAATTAAAATTGAACTTTTATATCTTTCTTTATTCTTAGATGATGTTTTAGTTGTCTAAAATGTATGTCTCCTTAGAGCCAGACTACCAAGGACTAAAGAATACCTGGACTTGAATGAGACAATGGAGACAATGATTGGTCTGAAAGACGGTAATGGTACATGTCCAACAGCAAGCGTCATTTCCACGCTTCCCATTTATTGTCAATGTAAGCAGCCATTGCAATGCATTCTGGTAGCGCCGCGGCAACTTTCGGGAAGCGGGGTGTCGAGTGGCCTGATTCTCATTTGCATCAAGTTGAGGTCTGGGCTACTTTATGCAAATCAGGGGCGTCCAGCTCAACTCGCCGCCTCTTGAAAACTCATGAAAATCTTTTAAACTGACCGCTGTGGATCCAAAGGGAATACAGATTCAGCAACTGCATAGCCTATTTCTCGCGTAAAATGTTTTCAGAATCACATCTCGTTGAACTATTTTCGAAAATAAGCGTAAAAGGCTTGGTTGGTCCGTTTTGAAAACCCTAGTGGCAAGCTAGTCTATATCCACGTCGCTCCACTTCTGGGATTGCTTCGTTGCCTCCGGAAACTCCGCCGGATGTCCCTCTTTTCGGTCGGAGGCCCGTTACCTTTCACTGTCTTTGTGTTGGCATTTTAAACTGGTGGATTTCTGAGGACTATGGTTAAGTGCTCCTCAGATCTCTGCAGGGTAAATCCAGACAGCTAGCTAGACTATCTGTCCAAGCTGAGTTGGACAGATAGTCCAACTCAGATTGAACTTTGAACGTACACATGTTCCACCAAAACAAGTTCCTTCCCGAGGCTATTTTGCAGAGGCACCGTGGCACCGGCGCTTAGCACCGGCCAAGACGTGATTGAGCGTGATTGGTTTGTGATTGGTTTAAAGAAAGCACGTTTTTCTCCCATCCCAGAATGCTGTGTGGACTAGCCAGACCCTCATCCGCTATTGGCAAGCCCACCAAGCGTTAATGCTGGGAAGCGGGGCCATCCCTGTAGTAAAAAAAAAGTGACATTTTCCTTTTGTTTTGTAAAATCAAGGATTCCACCAAGGTTGAAAATAGACTATTATCTATCTTCATCTATTTTTAACCTTCATACCCTGGAGCCGGTCCAGCCCAGGAGAGCAAAGGCGTAACGATCCACAGGTGGCGACACCAAGTCCACACGCACTGCCCTCCAACCCCTGCTGTCCCCCTCGGCACTGTGGAGACCTCCCTCCACTTGGCTGGCCTCCAGCCGCAAGATCAGGAAGCACTTTGCAAAGTGGTCCATGGCTTCAAACCTGTAGCTGGGAAGCTTTGCCATATCAAAGGTGGAGGCCTGGTAATCACAGAACAGCAGAATGCCCTGGTGAAAAGAGAGACGAATTAAGTATTTTAGCATAGATGTTGGTAGAAATTTATCATTTATGTTTACTGGGTTTTATAGATCTTTTTCTTTATAAAATGTTTTGTTTCTACTATATACAGTATCAGCCTACTATATATCCAACACCAGTTCATAAAATGTTCTCTACAACCACTAACAGTATTACTTGTAAAACTCATAGCTTAAAAGTTAATTTCAGGATTTTTCAATTTGGAGCCTATTTTTCCCATGCATTGGTGTCTAAGTGACTAATGTGAACAAAAATCTTTGAAATTGGTCTAGTATTGAGCGAGAGAAGGCTGTGACCTGCAGGCGCAAACCGGGCTGCAACGTAATCCTATAGGGCAAATATGCATAGTCACTTTCGTCTGACTACGTTAGAGAAAGGATCCCTACGGAGATAGACCTTTTTGTTAAAGAGTAAAATCCTTTTTTCTTTAACCAGAAACAGCTCAGAGATTGCTATTGCTAAATCCACCAGACTCCAGATAAACAATACTTTTAGTGTGTCTAGAGCCAGCATATTCTCACATGTAAATCTGTAAATTATGTTTTTATTGTGTGTGGTGATTGTTGTGTGTGGTGATTGTTGGAAAAGTGGGAAGACGAACCGAGACGGCGTTTGATAGTTTTATTTTGTTTCTGTCGACTTTGAATGAAGTGTATTTTACGATGCTAAAATTAATGTTTATGTACATGGAGTCTGGTGGGTTAAGTGATACCAATTTGGCGGATGTTTTTATGTTTAAAAAAAGGATCTTACTATTTATCAGAAATCCCGATCTCTGTAGGGATTCTTTCCATAACGTTGTCAGACACTTAGAAAAATAATCTGAGCCTGTCATTGGCAAAACAAGCACTTTTGTGGACGTAAATTGAAGGTCTGCAATCGCCCAATCATTTTTATTGTAGATTGTTTTGCCTCTGCTGACAGCAGCGGCCTTGCTTATTACTGGACCGATTTTAAAGATTGTTGTTCCAATCATTCACTTACACACAAAAACATAGGAAAATAGGGTCCAGGTTGAAAAAGTTACCATTAAAATATTGACATTAAATTAACAAAAAATCTGGTCTTTTTGCGTGAGTCTTGGCAAGCGACTTTAAAGAGGCCAGCCAGTCTATCTTTCTCAAGCACCCAGGGGCTCTGACAGCAAAAACCCGGTCACCTTTCATCTTTAGCCCAGACTTCAGAGCAGCCAAAAAGAGCACAACTGTATCTGAGGATCAGAGCCGGCACACTGGCTCATAGAAGGTTAAAAGTACTCAAGTATAATCTATAAGCAAAGTGTTGATCAGCCTTAAACGTATCAAATAACCCTATTCATCAATTCTAAAATTGACACCAAAGTGAGGATTACACATTTGTGAGTGATGTGGTCTCTTAGTCCTGAACAAAAGCACTGAAGATATTGCCAGAGCTGAGTCATGCCTTGTTAGCATTACGGTAATTAAGATGAGAGGATATCAGAAGCCTGTGGGATTATGTGTCACTGACTGGCAGGAACCATTTCATGTTTTTAAAAGACTCAATTACTGGAATACTGCTCAAGGTTTAAACTTGGATCAAAAAGCACAATTACGGTAAAATGTTTTTAAATCATGGCTTGATGTTACAGTATTTGTTAGGGGAGCAACAGATTCAGTTTACTTAAAAAGATTTCTCTATTGTCACAGACAGGCTGCAGAACGTGTTGATGACATTGAGTCCCTTACATCTGTTAAAAAGTGATGTCATTAATATATTGAAGTAAAGGTTTTTATTGGGAGAATTGGAATGCGGAAATGATTGCCAGTCGTCTGACCTAGAATTGAGCCATTCAATGCAACAACGTGACTTTTTCTGTTATTTGACAGGTAGGATGACATAGAGAAACCAACCCCATAGTTGAAACCTATGAAAACCTTGGAATCATTTGTGGCCTGATGTTGTAATCACAGAGCACTCGCTGTTTCTGGATTCATCATAAGATCTTGGAACACAAATTGGTTTCAGTGCTGTGGTTTCCATGAGCACTGCAACTTTCTTCAAAACCAGATTCTCAAAAAATCTTGGAAATAAAAGGTGGCTTAGATATAGGCCTGGAGGTATTGAAAAGGGTTAAGTCAAGGTAAAGTTTTTTAAACAAACTTGAAAATACTGATCAGAAGAATTTTCTTGGGAATATGTCTAGTAGTAGATGTTCTGATTTGTTGTTAATTGTGATTTTATTTTATTTTGTGAATGGCTAGTATTAAAGAGTCTGCACTGAACATGTGTACGTTCAACGGTTGTTTTAGTCGTGCAACAGAAAACTCAGATTGGACAGATAGTCTAGCTAGCTGTCTGGATTTACCCTGCAGAGATCTGAGGAGCAGTTAACCATAGTCCTCAGAAATCCACCGGAGTTTAAAATTACAACACAAAGAAAGTGGAAGGTAATGGATATCCGGCCCAAAAGAGTGACATTTCCAGTGGCACCAGAGCAATCCCGAAAATGAAACGTCGTGGATATAGACTACATGAAGAGCAAAGTCAACGTCACTAGCTAAAATAAGCTAAATACCCAGTCACTTTTGTCATGGCTGGAAAAAGAGGTAAAGGGCTATGGCTGCCAGTAAAAGGACATGGACCACTGTGTGAACATGTCCTCAGACCTGTCTTCAGTCTAATTTGAGCCTGGAGTGTTAAAAAAAAAGGGATGGCTGAAGATCCAATAGAGAGACGGGCCTCTTGTCAGCCATAGTAGATGGCCGCAGCCCATACCCTGGTAAATGGTTCCACTCCTTAGATAATGGAAATCTCTGCCAAGTAAGATGTCAGTGTGCTGAAGAGAAGAGAAGGAGAGAGGGTCACTGATGAGAAACAAAGCCGTAAGTGCAGAAAAAGAGTGTAATGGAGTGAGTGCAAGAGAGTCAGAGAATAAAGTGTTCAACCTGTTGGAGAAAGTGAGAATTAGGTGGACGAGTAGATAGCGGGAAAGGCAGAAAAGGAGAGAGAGGAGAGAGTCTGTGAATTGATTTCCTCCGAGGCATGGCCTGGCTGATTGGGCCTCTCCCTGGATGCAGGAGGGTTAAGGCGATTAAGATTACAAATTGTCAATTTAATTCCAGCGTCCGGCGTAATTGTTGGGATACTACTCTCCTCTCACTGTCCATAAATCTGCCGCACTCTCCTTAAATAACAATAATTGGGAAAGCGAGTGCAGCGGGCAGCCACTCGTCCCCGTCCAGCCAGTGACTGAGGTTAATCACAAAGCATTTAACACCTAGTCAGCATCAGGGGCGGAGGGGGCGGTGGTGATCTTGAATGAATGTATTTTTTCAAAAGCCCAGAATCTTTTAGGTTTTTTTTAAAAAAAAACTTCAATTGATCTAGGCTACTACTACTATGCTATTCCCTAAAGAAATCAAATATGATTGAGTAAATGTTCTTCTGTTAGCCTACTATATTTAATTCAGAGTATTGAAGACCATATTTACTTGGATTTCCAATCAGAGCAGCCCAGATTATTATGACATTTCAATTAAAATGCAGCAGATTTGTCAGTTTAACATTTATTGAGTGAACTCTACTCCAGCCCAATGTCAGAAAATAAAATTTCTACACTACTTATGTAACTTAAAAATAGAAACAGACAAGTTTGGCCTCTTTTTAGGTGACAGGAGTGAAAATGAGTCATCCTCAACATGTGTTGTGTTCTGGTGTCAGAATGATGAAGACAATTGGGGTTAGTTAAGCCCAGTTCAGACCAAAGATTTGTGACGAGACTAAACCGTAAACTAACGTTAGAGAGAGTCTGGTCTGGAGGACACACAAGCCACTCCACAGGGGATTACTACAAGATTAGTTAGCATTTAACGTTAGCTATACTGCTAACTTTATCTAAAACTTGTAGCCACCGGCTACCTTACTGAGCTAATTTACCATGGGAATCATGTATTCTTCGTGAGGCCTTACTCAATGGAGCTGTATTAATTATCGTCTTCTCTCTGTAGAGACCTGCAGGAACCGAGCAGAGCTACGATGCTCTCCCAGGTAACCTTAGGTTAGTAACGTAGCTATATTATGGTCTATTAGGAAAAATTATTATCCAGCTAACTACTACTTGTTGTGGTTGCTATTGGCCTGATAATACACAATGCTAGGGTATTGGTTAAGTTGTACAATGTAGAAGCTGTGAATGTAATGTATTATATATAGAGTTCGACATATACATTAGATAATGTTCCATCTGTACACACTGTTTCTTCTTTCTTTGCATTACCTTAAGATGGCAGATAACGGACATATTTTTTGTATTTTTTAGCACTGTAAATGTCAACAATATTTAGAATTAATGCATAGTGTTACTACTGTCCAAACTATGTACTTTAACTAACACACCAGGCCCTTGAAAAAATACTTTGCTTAGTGATCCTTATGGTTTGATGTGATGTGAAGTGTCCTGGTGGCTGGCTAAATTCAAAAGGAAGCCATATCTTACTTTACACATGTAGTCAACGTGGAGGTAGGAATCTAGAAAGTGTGATCAATAATATTCCAGAAATAAGTGTTCCAGTAGTGTTCAGGAAAGCTAGAAAAATGTTTCTAGAGTGCAGGCTTTATTACAATTATTTATTATTGAGCTAATTTCAAACACTTTTTATCATCCAATAAGGTACTTCAAGCTTTACAATAAGAAGTCAAGGAAGTTAAGGACTACAGCCACATCCCAGCCCTTCAGAGATCTGTCCTGCAGAAAAGGCTGTTGTCCAGACTGGAGCGGTGGGCCATCAGTGAGCTCAGGAGACCAGATGATCCCAGGCGTCCAGGAGTTGTGTGTGATATTCCTGCACCACCCTCAGACGTGTTGTTACAGACACAAGTCAGCAGAGAAATACAGCTTGCCTTAGGGGAAACTGAATATGTGAAATATATACATAACCCAATTACTCAGTATGTTTGGGTATTGTTGGTGATGAAAAACTGACCCTGACATGTGATGTACTGCAAATAATGACTGACACTGAGTTCCAGCTTCTTCTACCACCGGGGCCCCAGCAAAATATGTTCAAATATCCATTATGTATGTGAAGTTTTATATTGGACTAAAAATAAAGCATTATAATAGTCTCAACCTTATTTCCTGTTTTATATAATGAACCAAACAGACAAGGGTAAATGTAAAAAAATGTTTTAATTTATTATGTGCATTTTAAAATATAATTACAGGAAGACAATGTAAACACAAATTAAATTACAGGACAGTATACTGTAGTAGGATATATTGACATACAATGGACTAAGAATCTACAAGTAAACCAAAGAAAAAGGTTATTGTGTATCTGAGCAAAATATGATCAATACATACACTATTGGTCTACACCCTGGCTGTTTGAAGCCTTCGCACACAGTGTTTCCTCCACAGAGAGACTAAAGGCTCCTCTCCCTCTGCTGCTCCCACGTCCTCCTGGTTGGTCGGCCTGCTGCCTGATGTGAGCTGTGATAGAAAATTATAACAAAGTTTCTTACACAAATCAAATGGTAACAAAGTTCTTACTGATAACTGAAGCTTCCAAGGTTGTGTGATTTACAATTAAAATAACTTGCTTTTAAGTAGCCATTAGCAAATGTGTAGGCTTTAAAAACACTATGAACATTTTCCTTATGCTGACCTGCTTGCAAATGCAACAGAAGACATGTAATTAGAGTTAGGATAGCCAGTCTTTGTCATAACTAGGAAAGTACAGATGAGCACAAAACTATAAAGATGAACCAGTTAAGCAGTGCTAACACTGCATTTGTACTGTACAGTATGTGTCGACCTCTAGATATAATACATTATATTCACAGCTTCTACATTGTACAACTTAACCAATGCCCTAGCATTGTGTATTATCAGGCCAATAGCAACCACAACAATTAGTAGTTAGCTGGATAATCATTTTTCCTAATAGACCATAATATAGCTACGTTACTAACCTACGGTTACCTGGGAGAGCATCGTAGTCTCTACAGAGAGAAGACGATAATTAATACAGCTCCATTGAGTAAGGCCTTACGAAGAATACATGATTCCCATGGTAAATTATTAGCTCAGTAAGGTAGCCGGTGGCTACAAGTTTTAGATAACATTAGCAGTATAGCTAACATTAAATGCTAACTTAAAAAAGCTTTACTAGCTAGCTAGCTAGTAACAACACAACGAAACAACAAATGTCTAGTAACCATGCTTGCAACGTAGATCACAGATAATATAGATATTAATAATACTTACACTTTATTAATCTTGTAGGAATCCCCTGAGGAGTGGCTTGTGTGTCCTCCAGACCAGACTCTGAGTCTCTAACGTTAGTTTACCAGCACTGAGGCTGAACTGTCACTCAAACTTTCCCTTAACACTCATTAGCCAATGGGGACGCACCACTGTAAGACCCGCCCACGCGAGATATTTGTGTCAGAATCGCAAGCAAAAACTCAGGGAGCGCAAAGGAGAAAGCTGGGAGCATGACTGCAAACGTGATGGAGAGAGCAAAAGACTGATCATTGAGAAAGAAGCAGAGGGAACTGTAAACAATAAAAGACCAATCGTTTACAACTACACAAATGTTTTGTTTGCAAGTTTTACCTTTGAGGTGACAATTGTTTTGCTGAGTGTTTTTTGTTTGATACTTGAGAAGTTTTGCTTGGAATTAAAGTCACAAAACTAATCCCATAAGTCCCAACGCATGCATGCACCTACAGTCGAGCGAGCTAGAGAAGAGAGGGCGCGCATTGGTGTGAACTGGCAGCTTTCAGAATGCTGCAGACCGGTGCGTTGAAAGTAGTTGCAATTACTTGCAAGTTTCAACTCGTCTCGTCGCAAATCTTTGGTCTGAACTGGGCTTCAGATAGAAAACAGGATGTAAGCTCTACAGGATGATATTTTCCCTTGGCAGCTATCATGTTTTTCCCAAATAATTTAGGCATTCTATTATGAATTGGCTTGAAAAATAGTGCATATAGTTGCTGTAAATTGGAAAAGAAATCTCTCTGGAGGAGCCTGCCGCGGGACTCCCCTAGGTTTGGGCTGAGACCTGAATGTTTATAACGTCTGGCCCCGCCCCTGACCCACTGCCGAACTGCACAAGACATCAAATGAGGACATCGCTTCCCAGAGGGCACTGAGAAACATGGGAGTGAGAAATCCAAGGTTGCGACGGTGAAAACCTCGAGCGACACACTGGAAGCAGATCTCAAAGAAATCGCCAGCCTCCTCCACGTTTTTCCACCTCTAATTATTTTTCAGGGGTGGACTCGTTTGGTGCCCAAACTGCAGTCAAAAAGTCTCGATGTCAGCCTCTGCTGCACCTCTGGACCCCTGGACGCAATTACAGATAACCACTCACCTTCCTATAATAGGCAGGGAGAGGGGCCTCTTAAAGTTCCCTTTACATTCAGTAATAGCTTAGCTTAAGGCGGTGACAGTTCCCACTTAGATAATGAGGCCAGAATGACAGCATAAAAGCACTTAAACACCGACTAATCTGAAATTAAAATCCCCGCGAGCCACACTTGAGACAAGTTGTGGGAGAAGGTCTGCAACCCATCTAATGCATGAGGCCACAAATGTAGGCCACGTCTTATTCTGGCAGATATTTCCGGTCCCTCCTGGCAGTGTATTTCTTTAAGCCTTGAATCATTTTGACGCCTTTAGAGAAAAGTATTAATGAGTTATGATGACAGTTGAACAGACTATTAAGTACCTGACTATGGACGCCCTTTGCTCAATAAAGTTTGCGGCCCTCCTGCCTACACACACACACACACACACACACACACACACACACACTGTAGTCTATGAGCTGCTTTCTCTCAGTCTCTTTCTTTTTTTCTGCCTGACACACACACACACACACACTCACTCACAAATCCACCATAAAAACAGGATGACATGAAGTTCCCCGTCTCAGTATCGCCGGGGGCTGTTTAGCCCAATAGCGCTCTGTAATCATCTCCCACGCAGCAGGTAATGTCAGCGAGCATCTGAAAGTAAGCTTATTCCACCAGAACTGTTTACAGAGGGAATTACAGAGGACAGCTGGAAGATAATCTTCCCCCCCTAAAGCTTCGCCTCTGAGCACTGAAGAAAAGAAAAGTCAAGTGAACATGACTTTTGAAATTGTGATAAAAGAACATTCTGAGCTTTTATTTCTTTCGATTTGATTATTTACTCAGGGTTTCTTGAGAAAGAGTGGTGAGTGGCCACTTGCATCCCGAGGATGAGGGCAGGGGAGGAGCTCTGATCTCATCTGGCAATCTCTTTGACTAACAGAAAGAGACTTCAAAACCTGGCTTCAAGTCGCAGATTAGCACGCGTTAGCCAGGGCCGTTTGAACTGTGCTTCGACTTTGATTCGCAGCTTCGGTGGAATGAAAGAGACCGATTGCTGGAATTAAAGGGCGGCGGTATGGGTGTCTGTATGTGTGTCCTCTCAACGTCAGTCAAAGTAGCCTTTAGTGCTCAGATTTTATTAAGGTCTCAAAGTGACAAACTCAATGTGACTGCAAAATAACCACAAAAAATGGACCAAATGCAGAAGAGTAAAGACAGAGCCGAATGGCATTCTAATGGTGGCAATGCACACAGCGCTCAGCCTTCAGAAAGCAACACTATTTAGTATGGGTGGGGAAAGAAAATTGATCCATGTATGAATCAAGGTTTTTTTGCGACTTTAAAAAAAAAAAAAAATTAAATATTTCCTGTTTATATGGTACCACTGACTACATCATATCCGTTTCCAGCTAAACAGAGCGAAAGCAGAAAATGCGGAAATTCCATGTTATGTAATTTTTTTTTAAATGAAATAAATGTCAGACTGACCGAATGTGCATTCTTCTTAGAAAACAATTTGTTTTTTTTGTCTTTCATTTTTGAAAATCGCAACACTCAATGCTATCGAATCGCAATATACTTCTAGAATCGCGATAAATGAAAACCGCAACACAAATGGAATCGGCACCCATGTATCCGCGAAAGAAGCATATCGTCGCAGCCCTAGTATTTAGAGACAGAGATGATGGATGATTGGAGGATGAAACATGACCCTCTCCGTCTCTCTGTTGCAATTGCCGGGGCCAAGCAGAATCTCATCTGTCTGCCACAGAAGCTGGTGGCTGACCTTGCATTTGCCCCCAAGTTATGCTTTCAGAATATCAGCGGGGGAGAAAAAAAATTATGAACCCGTTTTCACAAGGACGTTCCTAGATAGATGTATTTTTAACTCCCTGCAGGCTGCAGGTCGAGGAGGGGTGGCTGAAGGGGTTGGAGGGGGGGGGGGTGCCCGTGATATTGGGCCAGAGTGAAGACACGTGGGCCCCCAGGGGGGCTTGATTGCAGATGACAAGGTTACACGACTTAGAGTCAACCTCCCGTTACCGCCACTTAATCATTGTCTCTTGTGTCCTCGTCCCTGCGGACCTCTCCCCTCTGCAGCCCTGTTCCATCCAGCCCGCTGAGAAGAATCATCACGGCGACAGTGGTGGAATGTAACTAAGTACATTTTCTGTTCTGTTGTGCTGTACTAAAGTGCTCATTTCATGCTTTTTGGCTTTTCCCCTTTGCTTTATTGTGTTATATATCTTTTTTGTGCATGTTATAGGTTTACAAAGTGAAAAAGCCCAAAGTCCACCCCAAAGGGACTTACCATCTCCAACAGAAAACACTGTTCACAAACTGCTCCAAACAGCTCTATTGTAGTCCAGCCTTTACTTCAGAGACAAACGTGGTCACTTTGTAACACACGTTATAATGCTCGCCTAGCTGCTAGCACTGCACCCCCCTCATACTCTGCTTCTGACTGGCTAGCAGTCCTTACCTAGGTACTGCGCAAATGTGACTCCCAACAAAGATGGAATAGAAGTGCGATGCCTCACTCTGTAGCTAAAACAGAGAGCTCAACACACAGGGTAAAAAGAGGAGCTGCAGCAATGTGCAGTACAACAAAAATATGGTATATGGTTTTTTTGAAAATTAAACCATGTAAACCTATTCTGATACAACCTCTAAATACAATAATGAACCTGAAAATGAGCATAATGTGAGCACTTTAAGTAGAAATGTGAGGTACTTGTACTTTACTTGAGTCCAGTGGTGGTCTACGTGATACGTGGGTAAACACACTATACCCACTAAGAAAGCTCCAGGATTTCCATATACCCACTTAAAAATGTGCAATGGTACGTAACAACATACTTTCCATTAGAATTTTGATATATTCTGAATTGTCATCTGTGTTTTTTTCTTCGCATATGCTAAATAAAGGTATTTACACCATAAATTGGTGCATAAAAGTGTGTCAGAATGCAGGAAATGAAGTCTTTGACACTCAAAATTTTCCTGGGGGAGGACACCCAGACCCCACACTATGATATGCTCGCCCCCCAGGCGCTAATTGGTTGCAAAGACGGACGTAACCGATGCGGGCTATTTACAAACAGGGCGCACTTGGGTAAAAT
Organism: Perca flavescens; assembly: GCF_004354835.1. Taxonomy (NCBI): domain Eukaryota; kingdom Metazoa; phylum Chordata; class Actinopteri; order Perciformes; family Percidae; genus Perca; species Perca flavescens. The sequence continues at coordinate 2,222,296 of NC_041347.1, forward strand.
CGCAGATTGTCTGCCACATGAGCGAGAAGAGACAAGTTGCGCTTTCAATATGCGTTCATGGGAGGGTCGTGGGGAAAGTGGGAATTACACCCAAAGAGGTGGGAGGATAAGCGCAAAGTGCACCTAATTATATATTCCGTGGTATTTACAAAGACTGTCAGTAAGAGCGCGCCTCTATTCTGCGGGGGAAATTCTCCGCCTCTTAAAAGCAGGTCTGAACCATCCGCAATCGAGTTTCCTCGTAGACCTTTATGCCGCTGGTGAAATGGCATCAGTAATTTGAGCAAGACGAAGACATAGGCGAGGCTGAAAATGTTTTTTAACATAAGAATCACACTTTGTCAGTGAACACAACATCATTTAGCGTTACAGATCAAGCAGCCATGCAATATTAGAGTTACTGGAAGAAATCAAAGATGAAATTGAATCTCCCACTCAGCGTTCACATCCCATTCCAGCAGTTGTTAAACTCCTCGCTACATTACAAATATTGGCATCAGGATCATTTCAAACAGTCATAGCATCAGCAGTGGGAATATCGCAGTCTGCACTCAGCCGTATCATAGCACAAGTACCGCTTCGCTACAGCACAATTTACGGTAGTGAGCGGAGAAAGACGCTGATTGCCTGATGGGTGTCAGGGTTGATAAATACTACGCAAAATGTGGAAGCATAGCGTGCGCTATTTGATTGAGATTTCTCTCGGCACAGCTACCAGAAGACTTACAACTTTCAGACACGTTGCTCACGTCACATCTACGTCTTCAAGCTCAGTTGGAGGCTGCGCAGTAACGCTCAGCGCTCACCGGAAAAGTGCTTCTAATATCCTTCACTGGTCTTCGTCCAGAGCAACGGGATCTGTTTGTCCATTTCTTTAACTGTCTATGATGATGACCAAAAATATACAGTACAGTATACCCACTACAATACATTAGACTACACCAGTGCTTTTCTTTTCATGACACTTTCCACTTCTACTCCACTACATTTCAGAAAGAAATATGGTACTTTTTGCTCCAATACATTGATCTGACAGCTTTAATTACTAGTTACTTTACAAATTAAGATGTTTGCGCACATAACACGTGTAGTTTATAAAATACTACATTTATTATAAATTAAACTACCCAACATTATTTTGCTGTACTCCACAGTGCCATGTCCTTGTTTTCGCCAAATAATTCCTTTGCTATGGTAGAAAATCATAAAGTCCTGCAGAGTTTGACACCTGAGAACTTAACTGCACATGCAAATGTGTATAAAAGGTATTTCAGAGGTACACCAGTGTGTTCAGACAGTAAACCAAGGGGAAGGCTCAACACTGCAGCGATACAGTATACCTGCTAATCTGGAACACAATAAACAAACAGCTGGTGTCACACTTTTAAGATTCAATACAAGAGTGAATAAGATGAATATTTCTTCTAGCGATGCAGTGTTTCCATGCTGTATTAACGGCCTACAAGTCCAGCTGAACTGATTAGACCATTAAACTCTTAGTTGATTGACAGAACTGTTTGGATCATTTCCATTTTCCTGCGGTTACTTTTACTTAAGTAACATTTTCAATGCAGGACTTTTACTTGTAACAGAGTTATATTACCACTTTTACTTAAGTAAAGGATCTGAATTCTTCTTCCACCACTGGACGCCGCCCCATCTTCAGCTCCTGAAGCCTTTTTTAACACCTGCCCTACCCGCCTAATTCACTCTCACACATCCCTTCTGGCTCCTTATCCCCGCACATTCACACATAATGTCACACCTTCACCTCGTTCCCTTCCGCCTATGGTGAACATAAGTGGCTGCCAGAGGTGAGAGCTGCCCGCGATAACGTACGGTAAGTAGGAGGTAATTATCGCCAGGACGGACCGCTGAAGGAGTGGAGGCATGTGGAGGTGTGGATGAAAAAGAGACAGAAGGGTTTTATTTTATGTTTTTAAACCCAGAGATGACAAAAAAAAAGAAGCCGAAAGCAAGGCTAGACAGCGCGGCCATGCTCTTCATCAAACACTTGTCTCCTCTGATGACCCTCTCTGACCAGGCATTTATCTGAGGGAGAAAGCTGTGTTGACAAATCCTCTGCCTTCTTTTTTATTTTATTTTGTTATAGAAAGCCATTTATTGTACATTCTTTGTACGTGATATTGTCCAAAATGCATTTGCAGGGATGAAAGAAGTACTCAAATCCTCAAAATGTTACTTAGGTAAAAGTATGTAAGTATCATCAGGAAAATGTACTAAAAGTAATAAAAGTACTCAACGCAGAAAAACCCTCACATTTTACAAACTGAAAACGATCAAAACAGTTCTGTCAATCAACTAAGAGTTAAATCGGCTAATCATTTCAGCTGGGTAGTTTAATTTATAATAAAGCATCGTACTTTATTAACAATATTTCTCTCGGAAATGTAGCGGAGTAGAATTAGAAAGGAAAAGACAAATAGTCAGATCCAGTTCTGCTGTAACATGTGCCATCTCGTTTAGTGGAAAAATATGATATAATAACTGTCTGTATGACATTAATCGGGACTTTACTCATACAGATATTTTAACAGGGTAAAACTGCTCTAAACAGAGACATAATCTCAGTGGTGTGATTGGCACACACCTCAATTTGGTGTAAGATGTTTTTTTGGGGGGGGGTTCTCTTTCAGTTGTCCATCTTACTGAATAGCTATACTTCTATTTTAATCAATACAGTTGTTTAGACAGGTGACACTAGGGCTGATTTTCTTAGTGGGCATTCAATGCAACAAGCTGCAGAGAATGATCCAGAAAGTTTACTTATAGAGTAACAGAGAAATGAGACTGAAGGCTTGTTAGATGCCAAAACACTGCACCGTGATTTATAATGCTATGAGACAGGATTTCACACCTCAGGATTTTACAACAGTAAGTTTGTAAGTTTGCCACGGTGACGTGTTTTTTTTATTTATTTTTTTGTATAGTATAATTGCTCGACTAAAGTTTATGCTTCACAAATAGTATAGAGGAGGGATGTTTATAGGGACCCACAACTCTTCAATGTCAAATCACTGTGCTGTGAAAACAAAAGAAAAAAAACAGTAATTTAACCCTGTGGATCACAGGAGTTGCTGGTCCACCACTTCCTCGATCGCATAGATTGATTGTGTTACCGTGTAACTTTCAAATCCGAACTAACCCTTTAAAAACACCAAAGTGACACAATAACACAAACAAACTAACTGGTCAAGCCAGCAGTAGACCAGCAACTCCTGTGTCCTGCAAGGCTGAATTACTGTTTTGTCTGGTGGTTTTGAAGAGAGCATGGATGGAGATAACGGCTACAGTTCCCGGTGGGAAAGCGCTGCCTGACGGCAAAGTAAAGCGGTGAAAATAGGTGGGCTTTTTTTTTTAGGTGGCTAAAATCAATTTCTTAGCTTCCGTGCCTGAACTCCTTTCCTTAACTTAAGGGGCCATGTTTATTTCACGGAATTCTTCCGTGGGCCCATCACGGAATGTTTTCCGTGAAACTGCACCCACAGATTTTGAGTTAAGGGGCCGTGTTCATTTCATGGAATTCTGTGAGATCAGGCTATCTTTAACCGTCCCGTTATTCCCGCTTGTCACGGAAACGTAAGCCCACTCACGACCTTTTCCTAAACTCAACCGTCCCGTTTTCCTTAACATAGTAATGTAGTCCCGACAATGAGCGTTTAGTTAAAGCGAGTTATATGACGCTAAAAGAGACTTTTAGCATCAATAACAACGACAAAGGCACCTGACCAAGATGGGAGTGAGAATCTGTTGTTTGGACATGTGTATAACTAATAACATTATTATATGCTGCACTGCATTGCAATAAGTACTGGACCAGAAACATATGTTATTAGTTCCACCTGTGCTTTTACTGGCATGGCAATTCAAAAATGTCTGCTGTAAAAAACTGTAAATAGATAAAAACATATGATTAATTTGCTAGCAACGTAAAGTACAAAATAGACCTATTTGTGACAGGGATGAAAAGAATAACTGGTGATGCACATCAAGCAGTCAAAGCTTATCTTGCTCTCTAGTTCACCCTCAATACAGCAGAAGGGCCTATCGTCTTTTGTATGTAATTACATAACGTTCATGTTCTTGTTCATACAATTCTACTTGGCTCCTTTAGTTACTAGTTTCCTCAAACGTGTTGCGGTTAATAAAAATGTGATAAGATAATCATGTGCATTGAATGGTAGTATGAAACATTTCTACAGCTTTAAAGGGGGGGCACGAGAGAAAAAGAACCACTGCTTTAAAGGCTACTAATTCTTTAAGAATCTCAAATGGCAAGGCAAAAACAATCATGTCTATTTTCATCATAACAGGGCGTATGCCTTCTGGCTCTAGGTTCAGATTCCCTGTGATTAAGAGTAACAGGTATAACAGTCCCTCCAGAAAAACGTGATTATTCAATCGCATAATTCAATACATAATCAGCCAAAGTCCGCATATTTATGTGGGGGCCGCATTTTTTCCAATACGCCGCACTTTCGCCGCATAAATTGCCGATTTCCGCGCAAAATATGCGGGGCTTGCATGATTTCATAATCCCCGCGTTTTTGTTGCAAAAAAGTCACATATATCTTAGCAGAAAGTTGAAAAATTATGCGTTTACTTCACACAAGAGGAGCCATTTTCCCCTGTTTCAATGAGAACGTTATGAAGTGACATAATTATGCGACATGAACATCATCGAAAAGCAGGGTGTTGGGGGAATCCCTTTTTTTTCTCTTTTTCATCAAACCGCAATTGTTGCAAGTTCTGCGAATGTGGATCCAGAGATCTCTGAGAATGTGTGAACTACAAGGTTGTAGTTCTTAGAGTTTTCCACTTTGGCCACTCCTTCATGGTCATTCAGCCATTTTTTACCCTTCGTATCTCCTTTCTTCATGAAGGAGTTTGGAGCAAGGGATGTGGAACTTACATGTAGGCCTGTCTTTTGTCTCAGGCTCTGTGCCACATGTGTGTCTTGTCTCCAGAGGTCAGTTTAATCTGAGGCCTTTTGGTTAAAATCAGTTTTAACACCACCGATGGTCCCAACACCGCAATTTTAGCAAGTTTCCGCAATTTCATTGTATAATATATCAAGGATTTTTGCCCGCAACAATTACAAAAAAACTCTGCATTTTTCTGGAAGGACTGGTATAAGTACTCCTTCAATCCCCACAGCCATTTCACTTGTATACTCGGTCTAGGGGAGGAGGTAGTTACCCCTCAATTCACAAAGTGTATAGTTTAGTTAGCGATATGATGGGGTTTCTGTGGACGGTGATGATGGTGGTGATGATGGTGATGATGGAGACGATGATGATGATGATGATGATGTCTATGCTGCTGATGGGGACAGTTTGTGTTACGATGGAAGAGATGTTGATCATGCATTCGAACATGTCTGGTTACTTTGTACTTGTGTATTTGTGGCTGTGTCCTCATTCTGCCGCTTTTTTTGACGTTATTGATGCTGTGCTTGACTACTGTTGATCTTCTAGCCCACTGGTACACCCCACCACCCGCCACCCAACATCTCCCTTTGAATTGCATGACTATGTTGTTTTTCATGTATTATACCTTGCTGCAAAACCAATTGCCCTCTGGGGACAAAAATAAAGTTGAAAGTTGAAATGTTGAAAGTAACATTTACTTCTTTACTTGTGAGTCACGCTTGCCAGACATCTAATTGCACATCCAATCAATGTTTGTATAACTGAACTTGCAGATGCTATTTCCTCCTCTCAGGGCTGAATCTATGCATCACACATCAAATCATTTTACACCAACTTGAATTTTTCTCCTTTCCTTTAAATGCAAAAAGTGGTGTTATTGAAATTTAATTTAATTTTATAAAGCCGGAAAGCTGGACAAAGTAAAAGCAGTGGGTGTAAAAATGAACATGCTGGACTTATGTTTGCACAATTTGTGATTAGGAGCTCCGTTTAATGTAATTAGATAAATGTGTTTACATGCACTGGGTTTTAATCAGACACTTCTGGAGCTCATTGACATTTGTCGCATTACTGTGATATTAGCAGCAAATAATTGTCATCGTTTGAGTACAGCCAATAATTAGACCATTATCTGAAAGTAAACATAGCCTGCCGTTAACATTGTCTGTCACTGTGTTTTATCTCTCGCTCACACATTTTCTCACTTTCTACTCTCACTGTCTCTGTCTCTAATCAGACGCCATCTGTCTGTCTCTCTTCCACATTCATCCACTCCTTTTTTTCCCCCCTCCTCTTTGGATCCATTTTCCATTAAGGGGCTGCCGACGGTCCTTGAAAGCCCGGCTAAAAGTTCTTAAAGTGACCTGCCAAATTGTACACTTTCTCTTTTACCTCATTCACTCACCTTTTTCCAATCTCTTTCCATTAAAGGCGACAAAATCGGCTCAACCTTGGACCACCTTTCTCTCTAAGTTTTATGAAAAAAGAAGGGCTGCTGTGAGCTTCCGAGTATATTTCTGAAAGTTGGAGAAGTGACCAACTTGTATTGAAACATTGCAAGAGGTTACCTTCAGGCAAGAAGTTGTCAAAAGGAACACGCCGACTTATTGGGACTTTAGCTCATTCACCGTAACCCCCAGAGTTAGACAAGTCCATACACACCCTTCTCATCTCCGTGCGTGCTGTAACGCTGTCTGACGGCTCCAGCATTAGCTTAGCCCAGCACAGATCCTGCAGGTGAATGGTTCCAGTAATCCTACTGCTCCAAATTGTGACAAAAGTACTCCAACATGTTCCTATTTACATGTTGTGATTTGTATAGTCACAGCGTGTACACAAAACAACGTAACATGAAACACAGCCATCTTCTAACAGTAAACAAGCCGGGAACTATATTCTCAGACAGGCTTGCTGCAAGCATATCACTCCACAGCCAAAGTACTATATTCTTCCGCCTAAGAATATAGTTCCTGGTTTGTTTAGGGATAGAAGGTGGCTGTGTCTCATGTTACATTGTTTTTTGTACACGCTGTGACTCTACAAATTGCAACATGTAAATAGGAACATGTTGGCGTTATTTTGTCACTTATTCGGAGCAGTAGGATTGCTGGAACCATTCACCTGCATGTTCTGTGCTGGCCTGATGCCGCTGGAGCCGTCAGACAGCATTACAGCACGCACGGAGATGAGAAGGGTATGTATCGACTTGTCTAACTCTGGGGGTTACGGTGAATAAGCTAAATTCCCAATAAGTCGGCGTGTTCCTTTAAATCCCGTCCTGCTCCTTAGGTTATGTTTTCCTGTTTTATGTCATTTAATTATTGTTTTGTCCCTTTAACTTGCGATGATGTTGAAGTTTGTTTCACCAGATTACAGTATGTAGGGTTAGCAGCCCAGCTTACTAGCGTTAGCGAGCCCTCTTTGGTACAGTTACTGCCATTGTCAGCAATAACAATGGGGTAGAAAAGGTGGTAAAAATACATTAACACACGTGTAAAGGGGTTGCTTCGAGTGGCCGCAACCGTGTACAAGCCAGACATGAAAAGTATTGTGGATAACAAAGACTGTCAGGTTTCCCACTGAGTCAATCTAGGTAAGAAAAAAAAACCTATGGAACCTGCTGTGTATCAGGACTGCCATTAGATCTGGAAAGTCACTGTTGCTGTTGTAGTGTGGATGTGCATGTGGCTCTTTGCCACATGCACTAAACACACAGGTTTTAAAAGGATATCTGCATTATTGTTTATTCTATAATATTGTCCTTTGTAATTTCCCTTTATAAATAAATCTATACAGCAGTTGTTTTTCCAAAATATAAACCGATGCTACCTAATAAGTATATGTTATTATTTTATTCACAAATGATGATCAACAAGGCTAAACATCCTCAAAAAAAAGGGAAACAACATACAGTACATACTTGCTTTTTCAGTCCGTTAATAATGTTGGGTAGCAGACTCTTTTCTTTCCCCAGCTCCGGTGTGGTCACGATAAAGTCTACGTCATGACCAAACTCCTTGCCCCTGGAGATAGAGACATAGCGCTGTTACTCACTCACTGTGTCCACGAAATAATGAAAATAATTATCTTTGAGTCACAGCCCTTAACTGATGAAGAGGAAAGGTGGCAGACGGAGCTATTAAAAGCACAGGCAACACTAACGGCATTGACTTTTTTTTTCCTCATTATTCTAACGAGTTATTTGTCCTAAGTTGTTAAGTGTAAAAGCTCCATTTTGTCGCCTCAGCTGTCAGAGCTTTAACTTTTATGAGAATCATCGTTTTCAGCTTGGATCAGTGTCATAAAGCATACCCATATGGAGCCCGACCGCGCTTACACAATGTATTTTCTCCGTCAGCACAACTGCGCTGTAGTGGAAGTGATTATGAAGTGATTATCAGTCAGGAGCAGCTACAGTGAAAAGCTCAGCAGAGAACCCCTGCATGTGCGTAAGATTTGTACACAAAAGGCATACCAAAGCTTCTGTCTGGAGTCGGCCCAGTGAAGCAGTTACAACACATGCACATGCTTTTCACTCCTGTTATTCAGGACAGTGATGTCTCCATTTGTGTAGATGCAGCTTAAGATGATGTATGTTTAATTTATATCAGTAGCCCTTTAATTTGTGTACAAATAATAATATTTGAATTCTGACTTTTTTTCTCTGAATTCTGACTTTAAACTCAGAATTCAGAGTAAAGAGTCAGAATTCTGACTTCAAACTCAGGAATCTGGCTTTATACTGAGGCTACACTTACACTGCTATGTTTTGGGGTTTTTTAAGCTGAGTTTTGAGCCAAAAGCAAAGTGTTTTAGCTCCAGTAGAAGAACTAATCTCCGTTTAAACTAGCACGCCCAAACCGCATATCTCATCAACATTCTCGTATACTGGGCATGCGCGTACCGGGGTAAATAGGAGGCACCTGTTGCTCCGACCCAATCAGGCAGCGAAACATCGGCGTGTTGCCAAAGGTCTCAGTTTGCGGCCGTTGAGACTGCAATACGACCCCAGAGATTCCAAACCAAAACGGGTCAGAAGTGTTTTCAAATGTCTCCGGTTTAGGGGCTCTGAAACGCCAGAGCAGTGTGAATGCCAGGTGAAAATGTAGCAAATGATATGTTTTTAAACCAAAACGTAGCAAAGTAAATGAGTTTTATGAGAATTATGAGTTTAAACTCACATTTTGCCCTAGTCCACTTCCGTACACTGTGGATCGGTTAAAAGCCGATTACAGGGTTGAGGTTTGAGCTATTCTCTTTTGAATTCATGCTATGTCTTCACTGACAACCTCTGAGGACAATACTGTCAGAGTATGTAATATATACTTGTGACATTTGGTTATGAAAGTCTTATTCTGAATGTTAAATAGGTATGTTTAGCCCTGTGTGAATATGCCATCAGAATCATATTGAGAGGCTTACCTTGTTGCACTCTCTGACTACATCTACATGTAACCCATAAGGCAGCACTTACATTTTTAGTTGAAAAACTGTGCACTAGGGATGCAACAATTATAGATTTTGTTGGTACGATTATAATCTAAAAATATTCACTATTATCATGACTATAATGCCTTAATTTCACTGCTAATGTATGAAATTAGCTCTACATTTTAATGAGTTATTTATTGCTGCCTTCTGAAACAGAAATAACAGTTTTGAATGTTTTGAAAATGATTATATGATTAATCATCAACCTTTTTATTTAAATTAATCTGAAAAGATTAGAGACTAGAGGTGAATCAGTCACAACAAACAATGGCCAAGTTGGCAACAACAGTGCTGTCCTTCTTAGGAAGAAGTTGGCCATTTTTGGGCTAGAAACGGCCCTGGTAGCTGGTGTGTCTGAGTTGGAGGAGCTGCTGGACAAGATGCACATGTCACAGGGAGATGCGCAGCATGTTGCCAAGGAATAAATGTGATGAGAGATTTCTTTGCAGCCTTATGTCCCACAGGGGATGAAGAGGAGTAAGCAGGGCTGGACTGGGACAAAAAAATCGGCCCTGGCATTTTTGGCCGAGGCGGCCCACACCCACCATGATTGGTCACTCAGACACATTCCCTGCAGACAGTCCTCTTACAATATGCGGTCATTCTATGATATGAGTTGCCTAGTGTCTAGGGCTCTCAAGACTTATCTGTTGAGCTTACACTTAAATAATTAATTAATTCTTAGTTATGATTTGCGTATTTATGGTATTTGTTTCTTTTTTAAATTATTGATATTTGATATTGTATTGCCATTATTGTTAGTATTACTATTTTGCTCAATATTGGCTTAGTAACTTTTAAAAACTGTTTACTGTTAATTTTAATTATTGTAAGATTCCTATTTTGTCCCTTTGGACTAACTTGTCTGCTGAATACAATAACCATAACCATAAACCTTCCCAAAAGCTACAGCTGCCCTGGAAAAGAACAATTTGGCTTTGCAATGCTACTTAATAACATTAGCTAATTAAACAATTCAAGGAACATTGATGCTTGTAACTGCTAGCATTTTCAATGTAAGCTTAAGCAGTTACCTGACAGCCACTAACTTTAATGTTACAGCCAAACTGCTTGTTGTTGTTATGACATGAGGCGCACATAACGCGTGCACGCACGCACACACACACACACACACACACACACACACACACACACAGCCTCCCTCCCTTCTTGAGAGTCCCTGTTACTCTCTCTTCCATCTTTTCCTCACTCGCTCCCCCGGCCCTGTCATGGTCACTCTCCTCCTGCTCGGCTTCTTCCCTGTCATGATGTTGTTTCTGCTTCTCTGTAAAGCCATCCACGTCTCCTCCTTCCTCTACTTCAGGTAATGCTGATGTTGAAGCAGCAACTACAGCCCCTAATATGTCAGAAATTTTGGCACATTTGGAGGAATCCGCCTGTAGATTCTTAATCTTTTTCTCCCGTAATTTCTCGTCAGCTCCCTTGCGCTTTGGTGGTCGTTTGTCCATTTTAACGTGGATGCTAAACTTCCAGCATAAGCATAACTATTAGGCTACAGCTCGTGTCTCAGGGCCTGGAGTGGGGGAAGGGGTTCCTGGATTTGATTAGGTCAGGCCATAAAAAAAGGCCCATAAATTATATCTGCGATTTGGCCCAAAAATGTGTTGGCCCACTGGGAAAATGCCCGGTATAATCACTATTGTGAAATATGAAGTTTACTTGTGCTACATTGGGGTTAAAGAAAACACAAAGGAGCCATGTTAGTGGTTAGTGACACTCCCACCGCCGCACAATCCTGCGGGAAATCGTCGGATTGCAATATTTCGTGTCTGAACGCAGCCTGAGTTTCCTTGTCTTTCATCCAAAATGACTCAATAAGCAGTCAGATGGAATGATGAAAAAGAAATGATTGATTGATGAGTGATGTCCTGTGGTTAGAATAACTGTCTAAAACAACCCTTATATTGCATTGTCATGACAGTGAGAACAATGCAGACCCAAAACACACAGCCAACGGGTGAAGTTGGCCCTCAAACGACAGGACCTTCCCCCTGCTAGACTGTGATCAGGCTACCTGCTAAAAGGTAGGGCATCATTTAAACCTGATCATTACCCAACACCCACTGACACACACACACACACACTCACAAACCTTTTGATGAACAATTGGCCAAATCATACAGACGTAAGACATGGCAAAATGACAACAAATGTCGGTGGCGATATGGCTGCAAAGAAGGTTTAGCTGCGGCGAGGCTCTGTGTTTGCCGCCTCGAACGAATGAGTGACGGCAGCGAGAGAGAGAGACACATTAAAAGGAGGCTGTGAATGGCTCGTGGCGAAGCTTCAAAAGGTCAGTGTGGCTAATTCAGGGAGCAAGGACATATTAGTAAACAGCAATTAGAGCTCCACAAGGCATGATGACGGTAATGGTTAGCGTTAGTGGCAGACAACACGCACCCATGTGGCATTAACAGAATGAGGACCTGGCTTACAGGTTCGCTCGGCAGATGCCGCGTTAGTCACAGGCATTTCATGTGCGCTGTGACTGTATGTCATTTATTTTCTTTCTAAAATAATTGAAGATGTGGGAGTGCTCACTTCTACGCTTGTGTGTTCACACTCGGTGGTGTTTATGTAGTCCTTCATGTCAGAAGTCGACGCTTGTTTAATGAGTCGACTGGTAGGACACAGCTATTTGAGACTGCATCACAGATTTCCGTCTGCTGAATGAGCAACTTTCTGCCAACACTCTTAATTGGCAAAGCTGGGATTCCACAACACTTCCAGTTTGTACAGTGCACTCAAGTTGTTAAGTGAATCTCACTGCTAGCCCTCTGCTGCGCTGGCAAAACGCACTCGAGTGCACTGCATAAATGAGTGGCATGAATAGCAAAAAGCCAAAGCGGGAGAGAGAGAGACGGGGAGATCATCAGCATAAATTGAGTTTACCTCCAATCAGAGCTTTGAAAAACAACCTGATTTCAGCGCAGCATGGGAAACAAGGGAATTGGGGTTTATTTTTTATTTATTTTTTTTAAGATTCATTTTGGGGCATTTTAGGCCTTTATTAATATAGGACATCTGAAGACATGAAAGGGGAGAGAGAGAGGGAAATGACATGCAGGGCAGAGCCTAACCTGCGGCCGCTGCGTCGAGGAGTAAACCTCTACATATGGGCGCCTGCTCTACCAGGTGAGCTACCCAGGCGCCCGAGTTGGGGTTTATTTGAGGGAGAAGACGTTACACTTTTTTCAACTCCTTCCTGATTGCACTGGAACATTAGTATGTGTACAGATACCTCCTCCGGTTCGACCGCAGTCAGCAGAAAAGTAGTAGACGACTGCGCGTCAGGTACAATTCTCTGCAGCGAGGAGAGTGTTTTTCTCCATCTCTGCCTCTAATGGTACACCCTCAGAACACTGTTTTTATTAAGCATTAGGCATCCACTCCTGCTCAGCGGGAGATAAGGCTGGCAGGGCTCGGCTCAAAAAATATTGGCTTTGATGAGCTGTTAACACACTGTGCACGGTAACGCCCGCCAGTCTTTAAATCAAGCGCCACAAAAGGGCAGAGCAGTCGAATTTAGCCAGTCGGCTATTTTATTGCGTGAGGGAAAATGCTAAATTATTCATCCTTTCAGCACAAAGCCTATCAAATATACATAGTTATTTACAAATGTGTGTGGACAACACGGCGACATGTATGAATAATACAGGTGTGGGGAAGTGTCGCTGCTGCTGGAAGTTTCACAGAATGCATTTATCCGCGGGAAGGAGAGTTCAGGGGCAGCCCCGAAAGTGGCTGGTCAGGGGAAAAGAAACTGGATTGTGCGCACCGATGCATCATTTTCACCTTGTGTCTCACTTGCTATCTTAAGTTTCTTGCTAACACAGAAAAAAAAAACAAGGCGATAATCAGGAAACTACTACATAAAAGCAAGAAAAAGCACCCAGTGCACAGCGGATACGTGGGCTATACGTCATGATCAGACAGCTTGTTTTTTTCTCTTTTCCCCTGCAAGCTGACACTAGAGTTAGTTTTAAAAAATCATGACACCCTGAACTAAATACTGATAAGGATTACTTATCTCGGCTGTTGTTCAAGGGAAACAATGCAGTGGGACTCAGGCCTTGTTTGAGGATTTGAGAGCAGACACCATTGGGCCCCTCATCAGTGTCACTTAGAGCCGAATTCCAGACAATCTTGTGTTGAATAAGAGCCACAGCGGGGTCTTGCTGGCTTCACACTGAAATAAATACACACACCGCTGACACTGTGTGAGCCTTTCACACGCACTGGTGGTAGAAGCAGTATTTTCAAGCCTAATCTATTTTTAATCCTCCCTCCCAACAAAACCGCTTTAAGACTTGACACCCGCCTTCCGCAGCTGTCCTTTCAATAAGGCTAATGTCAGTGGCATCAGCAAATCCTTGCCATGCTGTTTCTCTCTGAAGTGGATGACAGCTTGAGTTTACTGGTGCACAGCGCTTATTTCGTGAAACTTTTTGGGAGCAGAGGGAGCGGGGGGGGGGGGTTATGTTATCCAGAGATGACAGATTCACCAGAGCCGAGTGCATCTATTTAAAGAGGTAGGCTATATAGTATAATGTGCATCGCCATTTTTGACAGGGGCTACCGGCTGGAAAGATGAAGCTAATAAGAGACTCTACATCACGCAGGAAATTATAGGTAATTAAAATGGAGCTTTGACAGGACTTTGGAAGGGAACATTTTCCAATATGTCACCTCGAAGAGAATTAGTGGGTTATTAGTGGCGCTGCTGGCATCTTAGAGAGCATATGAACTATTTTGGTGTAAAAGGCCTTATAATAATGCCTCACGCTGTGTTTAAACCATGTCTGGAGAATCTGCTTTTCAGCAAGATAAAAGGTAAATGAACTACTTACTGAGTGATAATGTACAAGTCATCGTTCTTCAATTATAGCTCCACATGATTCCAATTAGGTCTCACGTAATACTCCCCCAAGCCTGCGCCATATATGAGATGAAGTCAGTGTGTGCTTCATCTCCCCGGGTCTTAGGCTATAAAAGCTCCCTCAAAGGCCCCTTACCGCTTTGCAGCAGACTCCTGGTCCATTAATCTTGCGCTGTTCCTCCCCTTCATTCTTGATGTTAACTATCCATGATGCTCTAATCACTTTCCTCATCTCTTTTACCACATTATCCCCTTGAGGAGCAGTTATTTACATAATCAGATATCATTCCAGCTGTCATTTATCCTTTTGAAGATTAGACATATTGGGTTTTTCTTTGTCTGGTGCAGTTTGATACCATCTTTACTTAAGAAAGTTGTGGACCTATAACCAACAAAACAAATAATTAAATATACACCACGGCCCAAGACAATTTACCTTTTGTGAAAAGAAATATAATACAATGAAAAGTTGAATTCATGAGCAGTAAAATGCACCTTCTCTCAATTCAATTCACTGCTACAGACTTCTGGTATGACCCAGGAGTGATTTAAGCCCTTTTTTAAAACTTGATCCCGGAACCCCTAGAACAAAAAATTGTTAAGAAGTCTGTGTTTGACAAGTTCCTGCAAGATCAGTTTTTGAGCCACAGTGAAGATTCTGGTATAACCTGAAACTGCACATCCAGGTAGGCGTCAAGCAGATTAAGCTATCACGTTGGGAAGCGGTCGTAACATGCCTTCTGAGTCGGCGAAGCTGTTTATTGCATGACTATTTTCAAACGGGTCCATCATACTCTTGCATCAAGATATCTGAATGAGCTGTAGGCTATAGCCTAGGCAAGTTAGGTTCAGAGTTCTGCATGAAGTGAAAATAATAACGATTGAAATAGTGAAAATATACTTGGCCGGGTGGGTCCAGTGGGTAGAGCAGGCACACATATACTTAGAGGTTTGTGCCTTGACGCAGAGGTCCAGCGTTAGAATCCGACCTGTGACGATTTCCTGCATGTCTTGCCCCTCTCTATCCCCTTTCTCACCTAGCTGTCCTGTCAAATAAAGGCGGAAAAGCCCAAGTGAAAATATGTTAATTTTATCACCTTTTTCAGAATATAAAGGAATACGTCAGCGACATTGTAAAGTCGCAGTTTGACGTCTGGCGGCACAAAACGTATATCTGTATACAGACGTCGTTGGTCGTTTAGCAGAAGTTACTTTGTCTCACTTTAAAAGTCAGTTTATGGTAATTTTGTACGAAACTTTGACAAACTGGAATGTTAAACTGCAGCAAATAGAGAAAAGGGAAACTTTATAAGGTTTGTCGAGAGAGGAAAAACAAACTCTCTCGGGCAACATGTTTTGTTTGTAGCCCGGGCACTATTAAAGACCATCAGCTAAGCTGTGGCAGCTCTGTCACCCCTGTTGAGATGCAAGCGCCTGTCCTTATTGCCAGACTGCTTTTGAATTATTTACCGCACACGCCACTGGTTATGGCTGGATTTTTACAACACCACAGAGCAGAGTGCTGCACGCTTGCTCAGGCACAAAGCGCCGCGCATAAAAAAAGAGCTGCACAGAAAGGTGGGGACAGAGAGAGGCGCCGGCTGTGAGCAAATGGTTGCACTCAGTAGGTGACTGTACAAGAGCACTCACCATGCACTCTGAGATTGACAATGTAATGCATTTCAATATCTTAATGCAAATGCAATACTATGTTGGGTATGACCTGTGACACTGTGCAATGTCAGTTTTTTTATGACCAAGAATAAAGAGATGGTTGGGCCGCGTGCATCAACACATTTGATCTACTAATTCATATCAACTGTAGGATGCATTCAAGCACCAGCAGCACCGATGCTACGAACCACACACACTCTGCGACTGTGTGACAATCAAAACCCAAAGTTATTGAGATGATGGTCTCGCATTGCCAGACCTTCCTCCACAGCGCTGCGGAGGAGGGTCTGGCTAGTACACAAACCATTCTAGGGTAGGAGAAAAACGTGCTCTGTTTTTTGTTTTGGCACATTGGCAAACTAATCACAATCTAAGCCCCGAACACAATGACGGTGCCTCTGCAAAATACCCTCGGGAGGGAACTTGTTTCGGTGGAAC